>NW_028327171.1:46740985-47050747 GCF_987537825.1 Furipterus horrens | reverse complement strand
TGGTGGCTATCTTCATAGCCTATGATTCAAGGACGTTGCCTTTGTGGTCTGGCAGCACTGAGTTGAACCCACTGCTTCCTAGAGGTTGTCTGTTGAAACTGAGATGACCCTTTCCATCCACTGCAGTTAATGTGGCCTTGAAAAAACTGTGAAAACATCGGTATCCCTTCACTGAACATTATTTTCTAAGCACCTCCCAAGAACCAGGCTCCAGGAAAAAATGATGTTAACGTGCTCTTCCACTTTCTTGCCTCCAAAATCATTACTCCCTTCATGTGAGAAAGTAAAGGATCATATTAAAGGCAGACACCTTAGTGAGTCTGTGAGTTGGGTGGTATGGCTGGGGGCATGGGGGATGATGAAAGGAGGAGTGTATGCAGAATGAAGGGGTACTGTGGAGCATAATAAATGGCAGAAGTCATTATGGGTCAAGGCTATACTAAGCCAGCCTTGGAAATAACTACTCACCAAGGGAAAGCAATAAGTCATACTAGTTAATATAGATAATACAGAGTGGTGATTTCCTTCATCAGGTATATCATATGTCTCCTGACAGGTGAGAGAGCTGCTAAAGCTAAACAGAAGGCATTTATTTTCCCTGACATATCTCCTCAGACAAAGGAAACAAAAGAAAAAATAAAACAAAACAAATGGGGCTACATCAAACTAAAATGGTTTTGCACAGCAAAGGACCCAACAAAATGGAAAAACAACCTACTGAGTGAGAGAAGATATTTGCCAATGATACATCTAATAGGAGTTAATAGCCAAAATCTGTAAAGAACTCAGACAACTCAACTCAACCAGAAGAACAAACAATTCAATTAAAAAGTAGGCAGAGGACCTGACTACATACTTCTCCATAGAAAACATACATATGGCCCACACATATGAAAAAATGCTCAACATCACTAATCATCAGAGAAATGCACATTAAAACCACAAAGAGATATCACTTCACACCTGTCAGAATGGTTATCATCAATAAATCAATAAATAAATGTTGGCGAGGATGTGGAGGGAAGGGGACCTTCATGCACTGTTGGGAATGCATGAGGACTGGTGCAGCCACTGTGGAAAACAGTATGGGAGTTTCTCAAAAAATTAAAAATGGAACTGTCTTATTACCAAGACATTCCACTTCTTGGTGTATATTTAAAGAAACCCAAACACTAATTCAAAAGAATACGTGCACCCTTATGTTCATTGCAGCATTACTCACAATAGCCAAGATTTGAAAGCAACCCAAGTGTCCCTCAAAAGACAGCTGGATAAAGAAGTGGTACATTTATACAATGGAATACTGGCCATAAAAAAAAATGAAATCTTACCATTTGCAACACCATGGATGCACCTAGAGGGTATTATGCTAAGTGAAATAAGTCAGAGAAAGACAAGTACCATGTGATTTCACTTATATGTGGAATCTAAACAACAAAATTAATAAACAAACAAAATTGAAACAGACTCATAGATACAGAGAACAAACTGATGGTTGCCAGAGGAGAAGAAGGTTGGGGATGGGGTGAAAAGGTGAAGGAATTAAGAAGCACAAATTAGCAGTTACAGAATAGTCACAGGAATGCTAAGTACAGCATGAGAGTATGATCAATAACATTGTAATAACTAGGTGTCGTGCCAGGTGGGTACCTGAAATATCAGGGAGATCACCATGTAAAGTATATGATTGTCTGACCACTATGCTGTACATCTGCAACTAATACAAAATAGTGTTGAATGTAAACTGTGATTGAAAAATAAAATTTAAAAAGAAACTAAAAAGAAGGAAAACCTGGTATCTATTGACTGGAGGACCATCCATAGCTGCTGTCAAGGCCACTCTTGTGACTCTTCACCTGGTGTGCTCTTATTTCAGACAGGCAAACAACATATTGATTTTCTTCACTAGTGGTGTTTCAGTGACTGAGTCAGTGGCAAAGCTGCCAGCACTACGTAACCAGCCTGGCTCAGGACAGTGGAGGCGGGCATGTGGCACATTAACCACACACTCCATTCTAGGCCTAATGGATTTTAAAGGCAAATAGGACAGGCTTCTGCAGAAACTGTGTGTGAGTATGAGTGTGTATGTGAGTGTGCATAGGTGTTAGAGTGTGTTAGGTGTGTCATTGAACTGGACAGGCCAGGAGAGCTATGAAATTTTTATTGCACTCCTCAATGAGTGCAATGAATTGCCTTGAGGGAACATGGGCAGTTGTTTGGTGTTCTGGGAAAGACCTTACCCCCACCAATACTGGGCCTGCAGCTTTCCTTGTGTACACTGGCTCCTCACATTTTGGTGAGTTCAACTTATCCCAAATATTAGAGGGTAAAACACCATTTCCTCCAAGTCCACTATTGCCACCACTTTCATCTTTATCTCCATGTCCTCCTCTGGTATCACCTCCCCCTCCATCTCTAGCCACTATCACTACCACAACCAACATATTATCACCTCCACCTATTCAAACACCACCACCTTCATCTCTAATCATCACCACCACTTTTATCATTGTTGGCCATCATCACTTCCTCTGCCAACATTGCTCTGACCACCACTCACTGCTGCTACCTCTATTGCCACCATCACCTCCTCTGCCACCACCAACATCACTATCTCCACCTCCATTGCTGCCATCATGCCACCACCTCCTTTACCACCATTGCCATCCCTATCATCTCCATCATGACCACTACCACCACACAATCTGGGTACTTACAGTATAAGCCTGTGTGTTGTTGGGGTCACACCGCACTTGTTACTATTTATCACAACAATTCCATCATTTGTAAAAATTCTTATAGTCTATCCAAGCACAGACTAGAAGAATATTTAGTTTAGCTGCTAGAACAATCATTCATAAATAAGGGATTTAGATTAAATGGCCTACAGATTCTCTTCTAGCTCCAAGGTTCTTTGATAGGTGGTATCTGTCTGTTTTATTTTGTGTGTACACATCCATGCCTCGGCCCTGGCTGGTTTGGCTCAGTGGATTGAGCGTCGGCCTGCGAGCTAAGTGTCGCTGGTTCGATCTTCCAGTCAGGGCACATCAGAGAAGGAAAACTCTGATTCCAAAAAACCTCCGCTGCCTTGCGGCATACCTCTTCAGGGGAAAGGCTAAGGGAGTAAACCCCGACAGAAAATCCGGAGCCGGAGTCCCTAAGGCGGTTTGACGTTGTAGTCAACACCGGCAACTCCTGCGGCGCACCTGAAGCCAAGCTGTATTGACTCCGTCTTTCCCTTGGATCCTTCAGCTGCGAAGAGAGGGGGGGTCTGCTGCATGGGCAACAGCAAACCCTCCATATCACCCTGCCCAGGCTCTGTAGCTTCAGCTCCACTGGAGAGGACACTCCAGCATCATCGCAAGATGTCGATTCAACACGGGAGGAGACAGATACCGTGTCACTCCCAAGTCGGACTGCACAGCCATTCTCGGCGGTGCAGATAGACTCTTAAGAAGCTACACCATCGTCTCTCGAGACGGACGGCTGCCGACGACACATCCATGCCTATATGCATAGATGTGGCCAGTTAGTCTGGTATTCCTGTCTTTCCATGAGAATTTCTAACAGGATCTAAATTCAGAGTGTGTAAAGGAACAAGAAACAATGCTCCCCTGTGCAAGTGTAAGCCACTCCATGCTCACACCATTCAGCTTTGCCTTATGAAATAGCAATGTGTCCCAGGAACTCTGACTTGTGACAAAGTTTGGGGCAGCATAACATAAGGAAGAATCAACACAGAGAATTAGAAAGGACTGCTGTTAAAGATCTTTTAGGCCTCTTATTCACTGAATGACCTTAAGTGATTCACTTTTATCTCTCTTAGCTTTAATTTCCTCTCCCTGTAAGTGGGGACATTTTTACCCACTTCCTAGTATTACTAAGGGGATTAAAAGAAAAGATAATATGTGACTATATCTGATGCCAGGCCTGGAATACAAAGGGTGTTGGTTCTTTTCCTCCACTCCCCCACTGCTCTGGGATCTTGCAGCCTTCAGTTGGTTGGGAAACACCATTCTTGATCCAGTCCTCTGACACAGTGGGCTTCCTGTTCTCAGTTCTATCTCAAATGGCTCTGAAGAAAGAACACAGTGATCCTATAAAATGTCACTGAATCAGAAGCTCTATAGCTTTGCCAAGAATCTGGGGCAGAAGACTCCAGAGCAACTACAGGGTACACAGTTCTGGTCTTGGGCTCACCTATGGGGATGGCTTCTAGGGCTTCCATCTTTTCTGCCTCTTTAATATGGGAACACACCACACACACACATATGCACACAGGCCAATCTCTCTTGATGCAGAAGACAAAGAGAAGCAGAGAATGGGATCAGAGCACCCCAGAAACCCAGAACCAGTGCCCATGAGGTTTGATTGGTTCACTGCCTACATTCAAATGAGTCTACCAAGAGCCCTCACCCCTGGAGCATACAGATGAGCAAGTTGGTGGCCTTCCTGCTAGCCCCACTCAGCAGGTTTCCTTGCTCTGCTTTTCCCCCTTCTGACTGTGTGAGTTTCTCGTGCCAGCTCTTACCCCAGGTCTCTCTCTCCATCTCATTGGCTTCATCAAGGCTGGTAGGGCCTCCAGATGGGGACTGGCTGGCCAGTGGGCTATGGAAGCACAGGTTGAGGCTGGAGACCCATTGAGAGACAATAGCTTGGTGACAATAACCTCACCTCTGTCCCAGGGAATCAGAGCCAGGGAGCCAATTGGGTCTGTCTATTCACCAGTCACATACTTCCTGAAAGGTGCCTTCCTTCACATTTCCTTTTTAGCTCACAAGACTCCTTATGGAAATAAATTTCCACCAAACCTTGGGCTTCATGTGATGGCATCCTCTGGAGCTGGAGACTGTACTAATACCCTGAGCCCTGGATTTGACCCCTGTTCTACTGCATACCAGCTAGATTACTTTGGGCAAGTGACTTATCTTCTTTCTTTATGCCTTATCTTTATCTTTAAAAATAGAAATAAATAATGACATCTGTTTTAGAGGGTTCTTGTGAATTTAAATTAGATTATTTAAATGAGAGTCATTTTCTGGCTCTTGAAGGATTTCTGGTGTTCTACAAATGCTAGTTAATGCTGTTCTTACTACAACTACTCCCACCACTACAACAATTATTGTCATTATAAGCAAAGCTTGTTAGAAGAGTTAACCCCAAACCTCAAAGTTAGAATCTGCTTTAGTTACCACTTATTAAGTGAACACACTGATGGGTAACTTTGTCAACATTAATTAGTTTAGCCCTCACAATTAGCCTGTGAAGTAGGTCATATAATTTCTCACCCATTTATAGATGACAAACTTCAGCAGTAGCAGGGGGTCCTAAGTCCCAAGAAAAATGGGACTAGGGAAGGGAACTTAGCACATTCTTGATCTAGGCATTTGTCAGTTATGTATGCCTTGATTCATTCCAAAAAAGAGTTGAGGGCATCTACAAGTCATCCATGTGCCAGGCAGTGGAGTGTCCTCAAAAGTACAAAAGCAACAAAATTGATGGAATCCCAGCTCCATCACTTACCTGCCAAGTGACTCTGTGAGCTTCAGTTTCTACCTCCCATGGATTAGCTATGCAAACTGAAAGCCAGTCATTATATCCCCACTTTTATGTGGAGTAAATGAAGATCCAGAGAAGTTGAGACTTTACAAAGTTTACAAAACTATTAGGTAAGTAACTAACAAGTTGATCAGATTTTAAATTCCAAAGCTCTTCTGATTATTCTAAGCTATCTAAATAGCACCTTTCCCAAGTGCAAAGCTGAGATTCAAACACATAGCACAGCACTTCCTATTACATCACGGTGCTGTCATTTTTCTGGAGGCATTGGACTTAGTGGAGGGGGAAACCCAGACATTCTGATTCCCCCATTTACACTTGCCCCCTTCCAAATGACTAAGTATCTCAAGGTCTTCTGTCAAGAATAATTAAAAATAATACTGCCTTCAAATTGAGGAGGGAGCAGATGTGCTCATGGAAAGTGGGGCATCCCAGATTGCAGCTAGAGTTTCTGATTTGTTTTTCCTTCATCCCTTATTCCATGGACCACTGCAGTCTGGCATCTGCCTCAACACACCATGTGAAAACCCTCTCCTGAGGTTATCAATGATCTTCTAGGGTTCAGTCTCATGTGTCTTTAAAAAATTGCCATCATCTAGCATGAAATATATACTAATTATCTGCTACACAAAGGCACTGTGGTTGCTGATTCAACATTCACAAAAGTGCCAGGCCTCAAACAGATTATAGTCTCTTGTGGGCAATGACAAGAAGAAATATAACCACAACTCCCAGCCAAGATGGAGGCCTAGACTGACATGCTCCGTCTCCCTCCACAACTAAGAAGGAATACAACTACTACAAAACCAGAAATAACCAGAAGTTCCAGAAAATAAAGCTACATATAAGTCCAATATATGAAGTTATAAACAAGTGGTGCTCATCCAGACAGGTAGGAGGGGTGAAGCTGGGGCGGAGAGATCAAGCTGTGCTGGAGGCTGCAGCTGCAGCAACGAGTGGCGGGACAGCGGTAAGCACAGACACCCGTATTTAAGGGGAGGAGAGAAGTGCCCAGGAACCAACCCTGGCTGCAGACCAAACCTGTCAGCTCGTGATTCCAATGCCAGGGAAGGCAGACCCCCATTGCCTCGAAATGTGAGGCTCAGAGGACATGGGGACAGAGGAGGAGACCCCCAGTCTCTCAGCAGAAAGCAAACAGCAGGAATCCATCTTGGACCCCTGCCCCCGCATAATGTGCCACAGTGTGATGAGAAGGGTCACCCGGTAGTGACAAGTACACAGGGCTCTGCCCCCAGGGCTGTCCCCAATAGTGTAGGAGGGATGACAGCCCTGTCCAAGAAGGAAAGATTTAAAAAATGGTCAGGATGGCAGGAATGATGATTGAAATACCTATCATGCAGCTGACCAAAAATCAAATATGTGAATTAACCGATGAACAAATAAAAACTCTTTCTGAGGCTCAGTTCAGAGCTATAGTCATAAGGCAACTTACAGAGCTAACAAAAGATATTGAACAAGATGGAGAAGAAATGAACACTAGTCCTGCTGAAATGAATGAAAACACATATAAGACAAGTGGTGAGGAAAGGAAACCCAGGGATCAAATCAACAAATCAGAACATAGGGAAGAAACAAACAATTAACCAGTGCAGAAAGAGGAAACAAAAAGTGAGGAATATGAGGAGAGGCTCAGAAACCTCTGGGACAACTAAAAGCGGGCCAACATCTGAATCATAGGGTTGCCAGAGGGTGAAGAAGAACTAGAAATTGAAAAATTATGTGAAACAATAATGAAGCAGAACTTCCCTAACTTGGGGAAGGAAATAGACTTACAGGTCCAGGAAGCACAGAGAGTTCCAGAAAAACTGGACCCAGGGAGAACCACACCAAGACACATTATAATCAAAATGTCAAAAATTAAGTACAAAGAGAGAATCTTAAAAGCAGCAAGAGAGAAGAAAAGAATTATGTACAAATGGGTCCCAATTAGACTATCAGCTGATTTCTTAAAGGAGACTCTACAGGCAAGAAGGGACTGGAAATAAATATTCAAAGTAATGAAAAGCAAAAACCTACAACCATAATTACTCTATCCAGCGAAGCTGTCATTCAGAATATAAGGGCAAAGAAAGTGCTTCCAGGACAAAGTAAAACTGAAGGACTTCATTAGATCCAAACCACTGTTATATGAGATGTTAAAGGGACTTGTTTAGAAGAAGGAGGATCAAAACTATGAACATTAAAATGAAAACTGTATCACAACAACAAACAACAGAAGCTAGGGGATCAAAATATAGGCAAACTAAGTAGGCAATGAGAGGGGGAAAGAATTATAGGTATAGGGAACATATTGTGCGGAGGTCAGCGGGGAGGGGGTGGGGGGGAAGGGAAGGAGATGATACAGGAATTAAGAAGCATAGCAAGTGGGAATGGAGTAGACAGAAAGATGTTGAGAAGAACTATATGCACAACCAATGGGCATGGACTAAGGGTGGGGGGACAACTGGAGGGAGAGGGGGTCACAGGGTGAAGGGGAACAGAGGGAAAAGAAATTGGTACAACTGTAACAGCATAATCAACAAATTTTTTTTTTAATAAAGAAGAAATATAATCAGAATGCAGGTTGGTGACACAGAGACACAGGGAGCTTAAGTGCTATCCTCAGCTACAATCTCTTCACCCTCTTTCTCCTCCTCAGCCTACCATCCCTTCTGTGTGATCTTCCCATGCCCATGAATGAAGCTGCCTCCCCGGCCAGCACTCCCTGTTCAGCATCTCCAGCCCAGGAGGCTCTCCCTAATCAAGCTTTAGTCACTCAGTTTCCACTCTGATGGCCCTCAAAACCAATTATTTTCCAAGTTATATTCACTACCTTCCTGCCACCAGCAATAGCCTTCTAGTGAAAGGCATCATTATTCAACCTTAACACCTTTCTCTTTCTCACCCCCCAAATTTAATCAGTCTCCAAAAACCTTTTAAATACTCCTAGATAATTCTTGAACATACCTGCTTTTCTTATCTCTAAAGTCACCCAGTTTGATACGGGCCACTCCTATCTCTTTCTGGGATTGTTCAACTGATCTCTTTGACTCCACTTTAGTTGCTCTCTCACTTGCTATTTGCTCTATATCTGAGTGACCTTTTAAAAAACTAAATCTAATCTTGTACTTCCATATTTAAAATCTCCTTTGTCTTCAGCATAAAATCAAAATTCTTTACCCTCATCCACAAGGCTCATCAAGGCCTGACCCTAGTCTTCTCTCTTCTCCCTTCCCTTCTCCCATTCCACATTTCATTATGTTTCATAGGGTGATTGAATAATTTCACCCAAATAAGAACTTATGAGAGTTAAAGGAGACCCCCATGGGATAAACTGGGATTCTTCAAGACAAATTGAAACCTATGATCATCCGATCCGTAATGGCCATTCCAGACCCTAAATACATTAAAGTTTTTCTCTGTCTTTCCCAAAGCTGTCAACTTCTCTCTGTGTCTCTCGGCTCATGAGATAGGGAATTCATTTGTCCCAGCTGATCATTTTAAGTCAAGCCCAAGCTATAGCTCCTGGCCAGCCTCCAGATTGGTTGACTGCCCTTATATCAGGTGACCGGGATGGACCAATCAGTGGTATCTGTGGACTACCTCAAGGCACAGTACATGGACACTCATGTGTTCATGGATACTCATTAAGAGGTAGGTCGGGGGAGAGAGAGAAAGAGAGAGAGAGAGAGAGAGATAAGGAGAAGAGAAAAGGGAAGAGAAAGGAGTGGGGGGAGGAGAAGGAGGAAGAAGGGGAGAGGAGAGAAGAGAGACTAAGACCTAGTGGCATTCAGCCCCTGATTCTAGTTGTTATGAGGGCCATCCAATTCTCTGCACCTTCTTCAGTTTGGCGATTCAGAGTTTTTTTGTTTGTTTATTTGTTTGTTTGTTCATTTTTGCTATATCTTAATAAACTCTTGACTAAAATGTGACCAAAGTGGATGGTCAGGACACTCCATCAAATGTCTGAAGACAGCTCTTGGGGTCTACAACCCCTGGTCCTGCTCTGTTCTCTGTTTAGCCTCAAGGTTCAGAGGAGCCTCATCAAGGGCCACATAGAGCTTTATCTTTCTAATGATATTTGGCTTATCTGTTAGGCCGAGTTTGAATAAAGGATTTTGTGGTTAAAAAATATCTGAAAACAATTGCTCTTGATTTTTTGAGTTAGAGCCCATGTTGAGTTTATTGTCGTCTCTTTAGTGTTTAGAGTAGGCCATGACACACAGTGGCATCAATAAATGTTAGATGAATGGATGCATTATTGGATTTACTTTCCTTTACCACCCTGGCTGCTCTCCTCTGAAGGTACTGGCCTCTAAGTCACCTAGAACTGTCTTTCACACTTTCAAAAACTCCTTCCTTCCCTGGAAACATTTGCCTAGAGGTGATGGGCCTAGCCTGCTCCACCTCTCTCAGCACAGTCAACCCATCAACTTGATAACTTGGAGGATGTTTTTTTCTTCCTAGCTGAATTTCCTTTTCTCTCCCCTTCAAATCCTGCTGTGCTGTTATTCAGTAATGGAAAGAGCAGAAATCACTTTAGAAAGGAAGCCAGCTGGTTCATTATTCTGATTAAATTCAAGCAATGGAATCTGAGCACAGTTCACATGATGAATGGTGTGCCTTCTCCTTGGCCACAGTGAAATTTGCAGTGATTATTAATCTTGGGGCTCAGTCACCCTTCACATCTGCAAAATCATGTGGCTCAGAGAGAAAGGACAAGGCCACAGCAAGATGATAACAGAACTTCTGAGTAGAGGTTGTTCAGTCTCCAATTTCTTCTCCATTGTAGGTCTGCTACACTCCACAAAGTATGTCAGGCTCCCCTAGTCTGTTGTAAAAATCCTGGTCTTCAGAAATAGCAAGACTTGTCTTTAAAATCAGATTTTGCCATTTGTCAGCCATGTGATTTGAGATTCAGAATCTTCGCCTTGAAAGAAGGTATAAAAATATCTTGCTTAGGGGAGTCTCAAGGTCTAATAACTAGTTAAAGCTCCAAATACAGTGGTTCAGAATGTCTGAAGTGTAGATGGGGTGGGGAGGAATGAGAAATGATTCAGAACAAGGTTAGCAGGGACCAAGTCACAAAAGGTTTTATAGGTTGGACTTAAGAGTTGATGACTTTGTATTGAAAGTATTGGGGAGATTGTAAAAGATAAAATCACAGGAGAGCAATATGATCAAATTTGCATTTTGGGAAGCTTGCTCTGGCTACAGGGCAGAGGGTCTGGATTGAATTGGTACTAGGCTGGTTGTAGGGATAATGACTAGGACAGTCATCCTGAAAGAGATGATAGGAGTCTAAATGAAAGCAGGAAGTAGGGTAATGAAGAATCTGCCTCTCTTGCAGCAGATTTGGAAATCAACAAGGAAGCAAAATAAATTGCCATGAGAAGGAGCTAAAAATGGAAGGGGGCACTGGAGAGGGGACGTCCTGCTGGTCCTGAGGCTTTCAGCTTGGGTTGCTTTGCAGATTAGGGGAGCCAATATCTATGGAAAAGAACATAAGTTGAGAAGCAAATTTGTGGAATATTAGGAGACGAGTTGAGACTGGGACATGTTGAATTGGAGGCAATATTTCTAATGTTCCACTTATAGGTATAGAATCCAGTCTGATGGGGATATACAATTAGATCCTATCTGAAGGTGTCACCGCCCAAGGCCTTATTTCTAAGGAGATGACCAGCCCAACTAGCCAAGACCAATCGGATTATTCCTCCAGTATGACAGTTTTCCTGAAAAATCCTTTTGGAAGCTGTAGTAGCCATGGTTGGTTCTAGAAGTGCTTCTAAATTTTCTACCCAGAAATCTTACTCACTGTGCAGAACACCGAAACTTACCATTTCTTATTGTCCTAACTATCCAGGTATGCTCATTGTGTACATACCTTTATTCTGCCGATTCCAATTGTGGGAGAGGAAGGCTGTAGCTCTGACTGGAAGGAACAACAACAGGTGTCTGCTCCTCCAGAAAGGCGTCAAAGGTGATCCCATATGTTGTTATTATGGAGAGGGAAAAAGTTACAATGGTGGGGAGAATGTCAGGGATAAGCATAAGGATAAATTAAAAGCAGGGATAATAAAAAAGAACAAAAGATGACAAACAACTCATACACTTAAGAATCCTAAACCTGGTCTACAATGGGAGAGAAAAAAGGAAATGGACCTCAAATTTGCCTTTAGAAGGTGGCTTCATGGAAAGAAAGAGTGCAGGTTTTAGAGCTCCACATTCTTGGGTTCAAACCCCAGGTATAAGCCTGGATGTGTGTCATTGGCCAAGTCATAGAAGCTCTCTGGACTCAATTTCTTCTTCTATAAAATGTGCAGGATAATATCTTCCTTGCAGGATCAGGGTGAGAATTGGCCCAGCAAGGCAATCAGTGCAGAGAAGGTGATGGGTTAATTTCAGTGGTTGTTACTGCTGTGATTATCTTCCAGCTGTTCTTGGACTGGTTCTCTCTGTTTCACAACCACAGGAGCAATCCTGCATCCCTGCAGGAACTCAGACCTGAGGAACACAATCTGGCCGAATGCCTGTAGCCCAGGAGGACATTGACTGCAGAACATTCCCTGGACACATCTTCACCTGTGAAGCTATGGAGGTCCCTCTTGGTCTGTGAAAAAGTGAGGTTTGGCATCAGCTTCCCTTGATTTTGAAGGCATCTGGGTATTATGAGAAGCAATGAGGTGGAAAGAGCCCTAGTCTTGGTGTTTGACAAAATTGCACTTGCCTTCTGCTACCACCTCCCCAACTATGTGACCTTGGGCAACTCACCTAGCTCCATTCCCTGAGCTTCAAGGTCCTGCCTCTCCTTTGAAAGGCTTCTGTGAGAAAGAAAAAACACAATCCACAAGAAAGTGCACATTAGGCACATGATGTGTGTTCTCTTTCTTGTCCTTCCTTCCTTTTCAATGGCATTGACAATCCAGAGAAGATTGGAAATTAAATATAAACTGCATAGAGCTAAATGATACATATCAATCTCGTAAGTGACTGTTAAGTGTAATTGTCATTAGGAGAGTACAGAAAAACAAGCACCCAGAATTCAACAAAGTAAGCTGACTCTGAATTTATGGATTGATGGCAAACTGGCTGAGTTCCTATTCTTCCTATTTGTTTATTTATTTATTTATTTATTTATTTACTGATGTTGCAGAGATGAGGTAAGAAAATACCCAGTCTGAGGAAGAAAATGTCTAAGTACATACACATTTTGAGTTTAATCATTTCAAATACAAGAAGCAGACAGTCATCTAGAACAAAGTAGACCAGTGATGCTTTGTGTTTATATAGCAACTCAGCTTCTGGAGCTCAATTTGAAGACCCTTCTCCATCACCATTGACCACCCAAAAGCAAGAGGATAAACAACATATTTTTGCTGCTTATTTCTATATTAAACTATCATCATAAGATCATGGAGTTGAAGTCTAAATTTATATAAATTTTAATGAACACAGGGCAATATAGAAATTGAAAGCTTGCAGTAATGTGCGTCAAGCTTTGCCTCAGGACCTGAGGAGGAAGTCACAAGTTTATGCTTCGATGATAGTGGTTTTCCATGGAGAACATTAGAGAAGAGCTGTGTGGGCAGCAGTCTCTACCTTCTTATTCTTATCACCCTTAGGAGATCCATCATCAGAAACCTGCTCGCTGGTTTTTAACATAGTGGCATATCCCATCAGTTCCAGATACTCAGTTGGGCTTATGTTGAGAGACCCAGTGAAGGAGGGGTCACTGTGAGGATCCCCAGGGAGAGTTTACCCAGGAGCCCAGAGATGTAGAGGTAGGAAGGTAGACAGGTAATTTACATGTTAGGACAAGAAGCTAAGTTCCATCTCTTTCTTTTCTGTGTGTTAGTTTCTACCATGCATGAGGTATGGGGTAGGATGGTAGGACCAATGATGTACTTGTAAATTCTTGACAACCAGTTCTGGTGGGAACAGGGCAGGGGTGCCTGATTTGTAGTATTTGTGGATTTCAGTGGTGTAAATACTTCCTCCATGGCTGATTTGAAACTACCAACATGTTATCACTGTACACAGAATCAGGAAGAGATGTATACCACTGTCTTCAGCATTCCACTGGGTAGGGGCCTGGGATCACCACTGTCTATAGTTGTCAATAGGTCCCACATGTCACCAAAGGGCAGATGGAAGGCCTTGACGAATCTTGAAGACACAGATTAGGCACCGTCACCTGCCTCTGAAAAGTCTCCGTTCAGCCACCCTCCACCCACCACCCCAGCTGGATTCCCTGTCACTGTTGAGGCCACGGTGCCATCATTTGTGCACATGCTAGTCCTCCCATTAAACACAGAGCCCGTTCTTCATTTCCATACCCCCCAGCACCTATCAGAGGGCCTGGCAAAAGTAGGCTCACAAAGAATGCTTGGTAAATAAATGCTTATTGGAATTAATGATGAATAAATGTTCTAAGGAGGAGGGGATGAGGAACATAAAAGCTGCCTTCAAGCATCTATATAGATGTCTTATAAAATAAGGATGCATTTTATTCTCATGAATAAATGGGCAAAACTAGGACCAACAAAAGGAAGTAGCAGGGATCATGATAAGATCTCCTTGAGCTTCTTTCCCTTATAAAACATTGGAATGCAGGGTCCTCCTTGTCTTCCACCCTTCAGTTAGCATCTCCTTCCCCTCACCCACTTGAAAATGGCCCTAGTCCATTCCCCCTGCCTCCAGCCTCCCCCACACCCCAACACAGGGAAGTTTTTGCTATTGCCACAAAGATCAAGAAAACATCTGCTGGTGTATATGCCTAACCCAGCAGAGGTTGGGGTCAGTCAAGTTACAGAGGTCACGGTCCTGAGTATCTACTCCCAGTATATAAATGAATAATAAGAACTCCTGGTGGATGTTCAGGATTTCTCTGTCTTCTTCCACTAACTGCTTGACTCTCTCCCTTTTAGACCTTAACCCCACAGCACCTTTCTCACCACTAACTTCTTCCCTGTGTGGTCTGTCATTTTTTCTCCACCTACTCGACTCTGAGCCTCTTGGGGACAGAGAGGGAGACTCCTGTCTAAACCTCCAATGTCTAGCACAGCACCCAGCACATCAGAGGCACCCAAGATGCATTTGTTAAGTGAACAAATTCACAAATGATAAAAAAAAAAAGAAAGAAAAGGAGCCTGCCTCCTGCATTTTTCATTTGTATGTCCAACTGGCAAAATTCCCAGAAACACCTAGAAACAATTTGTAGATCAAGTCATCTCTGAAACCAGCCACAATTCTGTGAGAAGGCCATCTGGGAAAACTCATCGTCCTGCAAGTCACTTTCTCAGAGACAAACTACCACACTTCAAAATATAGACAGTTTCCTCCTTAGGAACATGTTGTGTTCTGAATGTCTATTTATGAAATTGTTGTTTAAAATTCAGAATACACTTTCTCATAGAACCATGTTAACATGAGTAACTGACAATGAAACTTTAACTAGAGACATTTGCAAAGGAAAATAATAAGAAGCAATAATGATATACTGTGAAGGTGATTTTTTATTTTAAACACCATAAAATAGACTTATGGAATGTGTCAAACTACAGTAGACTTTGGACAAGGAGCAATATGGGAAGCAATAAAATGAATTTTAAGTGGCTTCTACTTATTGTGCATGCTGATAGATGAGAAAAAGCCAGTTACATTTGGAGCAGTTGCAGTGAAAAAGGGTCCCTGACAGGAGCTTAGCACAGATGGTGCTGCTCAGACTTCAGGGTCCCCATGAGTCACCTGCAGGACTTGTTAAAATGCAGGGTTCTGGCCTCTTCCCCCAAGGAGGCAGATTAGGTGAGTCCAAGGTAGAGCTCAGGAATAGATGTTTTAACAAGCACTCAGGAGAGTCTGACCCAGGCCGTTAAAGGACCACACCTAGTCCTGCTGGTCTGGAGAGACTGAAGCCTTGTCTCCTGAGACTCTCTGTTTGCTATAGCGCCATGCCCTCCCCTTTCTGCTCCCATGTCCTCTCAGTGGGGGGAGAAGGTGGCAGTGACTACCTGCTGCTGCACAAGATACGTATGGACCAGGAATTAGCGGTAAGAGTGCAGGCCAAGGAGATAGAAGAAACTCCATCATTCATTCAACAAGCACTGAGAGAGGCAAGATTCAGCTGGTATGCTGGTGATTAAAACAGCAAAAAAAATTGCGTACCTCTTGGAAAATAGCCTCTGCACCGAGTATCCCCAACCCCTAGTACTCCTCTGCCAGGAGCTTCCCCCAATTAAACTCTCTGTAGAATGGGATCAATAACACTTTTTTTTTTTTTGGTAGAATTAATGTATGTGTTGCTAGAGACATAAGTGCTTAATAGACGGTTATTTTTATTATTACATTGCTCTACAAAAATGCAGCCAAGTGGAAATACACCAGTTTTATACAATACAGTCTAATTTGTTCACAAATGTCGTAGAATGAAAGTTCAGGCAAGCTCGGTGTGGTAGAAGCTCCCCTAGAGGAAGTGGAGACTGTGCGCACTGGGGCTTCTGGTTTCTAATACCAGCTCCAGCGCTCACTGGCTGGGAGACCTTGAGCAACAGCATCTGTGTTAAGTGAGGCCAATGGTTCCATTCCCACACAGCTCTGGGGGAGAGTTAACACACAATTCTGCACAGTGCCTGGCACATGGTAGGTGTTCAGTGAGTAGTAGCTCTTGAGCAGATTTGAAAATGGGAATAAACCTTCCCTCAATGGTAGAACTCAGGCCAAACAGGGATATCCAATGGCCTTTAAATTCAATCTGATTATTACTGATGCCCTACTCTGTATTACCCCTGGCTGGTTTGGCTCAGTGGATTGAGCGTTGGCCTGCGAGCTAAGTGTCGCTGGTTCGATCTTCCAGTCAGGGCACATCAGAGAAGGAAAACTCTGACTCCAAAACCTCCGCTGCCTTGCGGCATACCTCTTCAGGGGAAAGGCTAAGGGAGTAAACCCCGACAGAAAATCCGGAGCCGGAGTCCCTAAGGCGGTTTGACGTTGTAGTCAACACCGGCAACTCCTGCGGCGCACCTGAAGCCAAGCTGTATTGACTCCGTCTTTCCCTTGGACCCTTCAGCTGCGAAGAGAGGGGGGGTCTGCTGCATGGGCAACAGCAGACCCTCCATATCACCCTGCCCAGGCTCTGTAGCTTCAGCTTCACTGGAGAGGACACCCC
The DNA here is from genome assembly GCF_987537825.1 of Furipterus horrens. NCBI lineage: Eukaryota > Metazoa > Chordata > Mammalia > Chiroptera > Furipteridae > Furipterus > Furipterus horrens. Next base: position 47,034,021 of record NW_028327171.1, on the reverse strand, counting down.
AGCGTCATCGCAAGATGTCGATTCAACACAGGAGGAGACAGACACCGTGTCACTCCCGAGTCGGACTGCACAGCCATTCTCGGCGGTGCAGATAGACTCTTAAGAAGCTACACCATCGTCTCTCGAGACGGACGGCTGCCGACGACGACTCTGTATTATACAATATCCTGTGAGTGATAGGAAGATGACTAAGTTGTATTCTATGGAAGATGAGTTGCTGTCCAGGGATAAGGCAAGGCAGTGGGTGTGAAGCAGCCTGTCATAAGTACTAGAATAAATTATAAACACATTTCTGTGGGAGTATAGGAAAGAGGATAATTAACTTCGAAGGGGTGGGTTTAAGAGGTGGCACTATAAAAAGAGTAAGAGAGAGAAAAGGCAGTCCTCTTGGCCTTGGGAGAAGCTTGAATAGGGTACAGAGGAGGTGGGAGCAAGATGTGTTTGGATGATGAAGCCAGTCAACACAAATTCCAAGTCCTTGAAGTGCTTACTGGAAGTATAATGGATGAGGAAGCTGTGACCACTCACTGAGTGGAGGGCCTTGAATGCCATTTTAGGAAATATCAACTTTATCCTAAAGCAGTAATGACAATAATTCCATTTACTGAGAACTTGCTCTGTGATGGACACTGGGCTAAAATTTTTATAAAGATTTTTTCTAACCCCTGCAAAAACCTATGCCTGATAAGTATTACTGTGCCCATTTTGCAGGTGAAAATTTTGAGATTTTTTTTTTAGACTTTTTTTTAAATATTGTTTTTCAATTACAGTTGTCCCATTTTCCCCCATTGCTCCCCCGCACACAGCCCACCCCTTCTCCCACAGTCATACCCCCCCCCCGTTGTCCATGTCCATGAGTCATTTATACATGTTCTTTGACTAAACCCTTCCCTTACTTATCCCCCTTCTCTCCCTCCCCATGCCCCCCCTGATAGTTGTTATTCTGTTCCTTGTTCGATTTAGTTCACTTGTTTGTGTTGTCCCTTAGTCTCCTGTATTAGGTGATATCATATGGTATTTTTCTTTCTTTGCCTGGCTTATTTCACTAAGCATAATTCTCTCTAGTTCCATCCATGTTGTTGCAAATGGCAGGAGTTCCTTCTTCCTTTCTGCTGCATAGTATTCCATTGTGTAAATGTACCACAGTTTTTTAATTCACTCATCTACAGATGGGCACTTAGGCTGTTTCCAGCACTTAGCTATTGTAAACAGCGCTGCTATGAACATAGGGGTGCATAAGTTCTTTTGAATTGGGGTTTCAGGATTTTTTGGGTATAATCCTAGCAGTGAAATCACTGGTTCAAAAGGCAGTTCCATTTTTAGTTTTTTGAGGTAATTCCATACTGTTTTCCATAGTGGCTGCACCAGTCTGCATTCCCACCAACAGTGCATGAGGCTTCCTATTTCTCCACAACCTCTCCAGCACTTGTTTGTTGATTTGTTGATGATGGCCATTCTGACAGGTGTAAGGTGGTATCTCATTGTGGTTTTTATTTGCATGTCTCTGATGGTTAGTAACGTTGAGCATTTTTTCATGTGTCTATGGACCTTCTGTGTATCCTCCTTGGAGAAGTGTTTGTTCAGGTCTTTTGCCCATTTTTTAATTGGGTTGTCTGTGTTCTTGGTGTTGAGATATGTAAGTTCTTTACATATTTTGGAGATCAATCCCTTGTCTGAGGTATCATTGGCAAATATGTTTTCCCATATGGTTGGTTCCCTTTTCATCTTGCTGATGTTTTCTTTTACTGAGCAGAAACTCTTTATATTGATGTAGTCCCATTTGTTTATTTTTTTCCTTTATTCCCCTTGCCTTGGGAGATGTATCGGTGAAAATATTGCTACATAGAATATCTGAAATTTCCCTGCCTATGTTTTCCTTTAGGACTTTTATGGTGTCACAGCTTACATTTAAGTCTTTGATCCATCTTGAGTTTATTCTAGTATGTGGTATAAGTTGGTGGTCTAGTTTCTTTTTTTTTTTTTTTTTTTTTTTTGCATGTCCCTGTCCAGTTCTCCCAGCACCATTTGTTGAAGAGGCTCTTCTCACTCCATTTTATGCTCCTTCCCCCTTTGTCAAATATTAGTTGACCGTACTGTCCTGGGTTTATTTCTGGGCTCTCTATTCTGTTCCATTAATCTATATGTCTGTTCTTATGTCAGTACCAGACTGTTTTGATTACAGTGGCTTTGTAGTATAGTTTCATGTCTGGTATTGTGATTCTTCCTGCTGTGTTCTTCTGTCTCAAGATTGCTTTGGCTATTCGGGGTCTTTTTTGGTTCCATATAAATTTTTGGAGTATTTGTTCTAGGTCTGTGAAATATGTCATTGGTATTTTAATAGAGATTGCATTGAATCTGTAAATTGCTTTGGGTAGTATGGACATTTTAATGATGTTAATTCTTGCCATCCATGAACATGGTATTTGCTTCCATTTATTTGTATCTTCCTTAATTTCTTTCTTCAGTGTTACATACTTTTCCAAGTACAGTTCTTCTACCTCTTTGGTTAAGTTTATTCCTAGGTACTTTATTTTTCTTGTTGCTATAGTAAATAGGATTTTTTTTTTTTTTAGTTTATATCTCTGATATTTTATTGTTGGTGTACAGAAATGCCTTAGATTTCTGTATATTTACTTTGTACCCTACTATTTTGCCAAATTTGCTTATTATGTCAAGTAGTTTTTTAGTGGAGTCTATAGGGTTTTCTATGTATACTATCATGTCATCTGCAAATAATGACAGTTTTACTTCCTCTTTCCTAATTTGGATGCCTTTTATTTCTTTTTCTTGTCTGATTGCTGTGGCTAGGACTTCCAACACTATGTTGAATAGGAGTGGAGAGAGTGGACATTCTTGTATTGTTCCTGATCTTAGGGGGAATGCTTTAAGTTTTTGTCCATTGAGTATGATGTTGGCTTCAGATTCCTCATATATAGCCTTAATTATGTTGAGGTATGCTCCTTCTATTCCCATTTTGTTGAGTGTTTTCATCATAAATGGATGTTGTATTTTATCAAATGCTTTTTCTGCATCTATTGATAAGATCATGTGGTTTTTGTCTTTCATTTTGTTTAGGTGGTGTATTATATTTATTGATTTGTGAATATTAAACCATTCTTGCATCCCTGGGATGTATCCCACTTGATCATGGTGTATGACCTTTTTAATGTGTTGTTGGATCCTGTTTGCCAATATTTTGTTGAGGATTTTAGTATCTATGTTCATCAGTGATATTGGCCTGTAGTTTTCTTTCTTTGTTGTGTCTTGACCTGGTTTTGGAATTAGGGTAATACTGGCTTCAAAGAAAGAGTTTGGGATTTTTCCCTCTTCTTGGATTTTTTGGAATAGGTTGAAAAAGGTAGGAGTTAGTTCTTCCCTAAATGTTTTGTAAAATTTGCCCGTTAAACCATCGGTCCAGGGCTTTTGTGTGCTGGGAGATTTTTGATTACTGTTTCAATTTCATTCTTAGTTATTGGTCTGTTCAGGCTTTCTGCTTCTTCTTGATTCAGTTTTAGAAGGTTATATGTTTTTAGAAATTTGTCCATTTCATCTAGGTTGTCAAATTTCTTGCCATACAGTTGTTTGTAGTAACTTCTTACAATTCTTTGTATTTCTGTGATATCAGTCATGATTTCTCCTCTTTCATTTCTGAGTTTGTTTATTTGAGTCCTCTCCCAAAAAATTTGAGACTTTTATGCAAAGGGAGGGCTCTAAAGTTTATACTTTCAGAAAGTAGTTCTGACAACAGCAAATGGGAAGAGTGGATGAGAAAAGAGCCAGCAGTAAGGGCCCCCTTAATTTCTAACATATTGTGATATTTTGTCTCCCAAATTGGATAAAAAGAGATAAAGAAGTGACTGATGTTTCTAAAAATGGACTGATCCTCTCAAATGTTTTGTGAGGTGGGCAGGTTTCATGGAATTAGAACCTTTTTCTCCTCCCTGTGGTTCTTCCCAGGGGCCACATGAAATCTTCCCCTGCAGGGACGACATTGAAGAATTTCACAGCAGTGTCTCCTGACCAGGCAGAGCAGAAAACAGACTCAGAGTAATATGAGTGAACCAAAATTAGCCTTTTTACAAGCTCATTAAAGCATAAAATTTAGCATCCGTTGCCCAAAATATTACAGGCAGGCTTTCTCCCTACTTACTCATACTTCCCTTGCCTTCTTTCCACCATCCCTTTCCTAACAGGCAATAATCAAAGCAGGATCTTGGATGAGTGTGTGTCTCCTTTATTTTCAAGGAAACCCAGTCAAAGTTCCTGAGCAATCCACTGTGTGCAACTCGAGTGACATTGCAGAATTCTAGGCAGGGGGTGAACTTGCAGCCTGTTGGTGCCGAAGTCCCCCAGCTCTTTTGTTAAGTTTTCATGTTAAAATATTACTTTCCCTGAGAGTGTGGAGACAGTTGCTGAATTATTGCTTCCTAGGAAGCAGATAAGTGAGTAAGCAATATAGTGGGGTTTGTTTTTGTTTTTTTTAACTGACTGACTTGGGCAAACAGACTATCTTTAGTAACTTTTCTTTTTTGCATAGCACTTCTAAATACACAAAGCATTTTAACATACACTTCTTTATCTAAGCATTACCCACCCAGTGATGCAGATCTGACCATCCCTCTTTTGCAGAAGAGGAAACTAAAGCTTCTAGACACAAACCCAGGTCTTCCAACTTTATCTAAATGGTCTCTTTGTTACTCTATTTCTGTCATTTTAGTCTTTTTTTTTTTAATTGAATTTGTTGTGGTGACATTGGTTCACAGAAACATACAGGTTTCAAGTGTACAGCTCAACAAAACATCATCTGCACACTGCATCGTGTGCCCATCACCCAAAGCAAAGTCTCTTTCTGTCCTGTTTACCCGCCCCTTGCCCACCACCCCCCACTTCCTTTCCCCCCGTCCCTCTGGCTATCACCACACTGCTGTCTGTGTCTATCTGGTATATATATGCTTTTTGGCTTAATTCCTTCACCTTCTTTCATCCAGTCTCCCAACACCCCTCCCCTCTGACTAAGTCTCAAGGCTTCTCTTTTTTTCCCCAAGCTTATCAGTTTTATTGTGGGAGTTTTCCCAGTTTGCCTTGTGGAGGAGTCCCACCCCAGTTATGAGACAGTACTTAAAAGTTGTTCCTTTGGCAGTACTCAAGAGTATCAGGGCCAGAAGGGACTGCTGAGACCATTTCCAATCACTGAGGCCCACAGAGGGGGCTGACCTGTCCACCTTCCCAAAGTTGGATTTACAACTGCTGATCACAGCAAAACTGTGACAAGAAGAAGAGCCTATCTTCACAATCAAAGCAAAGAGGAGAATTAAAGTCAGGATGGGCTAGTATCAACTCCCATCCTGTATTTTTTTGATGAAATGGAAGCATCCTCTGTGCAACAAGGAAATAGGAGGTGGAAGGCAGGTTGGAGATAATGCGGTGTAATCCTTTAGTTTTGTTTTATTTTTTTAAGTATATTTTATTGATTATGTTGTTATAGTAGTTCCAATTTTTTCCCCTTTGCTCCCCTCTGCCCAGTACCCCCCTTCCCTCCTGCAATCCCACCCCCCTTAGTTCATGCCCATGGGTCATGTGTGTAAGTTCTTTGGCTTCACCTTTTCCTATATTATTCTTAACTTCCCCCTGTCTATTTTGTACCAAACAATTTTTAATCCCTGCACCATTTCCCCATTTCTCCCCCTTGGTAGTCCTCCAAATGATCCCCATACCTATAATTCTGCTCTTATTCTGGTTTGCTTAGTTGGATTTTGATTGGTTTTTTTTTTAGATTCAGTTGTTGATAGTTGTGAGTTTGTTGTCATTTTAATGTTCATAATTTTGATCTTCTTTTTCTAAAATAAGTCCCTTTGACATTTCATATAATAATAGCTTGGTGATGATGAGCTCCTTTAGCTTTACCTCATCTGGGAAGCACTTTATCTGTCCTTCCATTCTAAATGATAGCTTGGTTGGATAGAGTAATCTTGGTTGTGGGTCCCTGTTTTCATCACTTTGACTAGTTCTTGCCTGCAAAGTTTCTTTTGAGAAATCAGGTGATAGTCTTATAAGCACCTCTTTGTCAGTAACTCTCTGCTTTTCTCTTGCTGCTTTTAAAATTCTCTCTTTATCTTTAACCTTTGGCATTTTAATTATGATGTGTCTTATGTTGGTCCTCTTTGGGTCTAGCTTGTTTGGGTCTCTCTGTGCTTCCTGAACTTGTATGTCTATTTCCTTCACCAAATTTGGGGAGTTTTCCTACATTATTTTCTCACATAAGCTTTCAATTTCTTGCTCTCCCTCTTCTCCTTCTGGCATCCCTATGATTCAGATGTTGGCACATTTAAAGTTGTCCCCAAGGTTCCTAAGCCTCTCCTCATTGTTTTCAATTCTTGTTTCCTCATTCTGTGTTAGTTTACTTTTTTTTTCTTCCGTATGTTCCAAATCATTGATTTGAACCCCAGTTTCCTTCCCTTCACCATAGGTTTTGTGTGGATTTTCCCCCATTTCATTTAGCATAGCCTTCACTTCTTCCCTTATGCATCTGCTGTACTTAAGCATACCTGTCAAGCCTGTGAGCATCTTTATCACCAGTGTTTTGAACTCTGCATCTGTTAGGCTGGCTATCTCCTTGCCACTTAGTTCTCCCATTAGAACCTTGATCAGTTCCCTCTTTTGGGCCATATTTCTCTGTCTTCTATCTTGACAGGCTCCTGTGTTTGTTTGCCTCTGTGTCTTAGGCAGAGCAGTCACTCCTATTACATTGTAAGGGGCAGAGCCTTAGGTATTCATCAGTGTGGGGTGACCCATTTTACAATGTTGTGGCACTATATGTGGGGGAGGGGTCTGAGAGGGAACAATGTGGCTTACTCAGCACTCACCCCTTCTTCAGGTACTTCTCCCACTTTGTATGGGACTGGCACCTCTCTAGCTGTTGCCCTGGTTGTCGTTCCAAAAGTGGATGGGTCTGGGGATGTTCTAGGAATCTGGAGGCCTTTTAAACAAGCAGACTCTGCTGAAAGACCAGCAGTTTCTTCCTCCGCACCAACCCCCACTGGTTTGCACAGTCAGAAGCAATGAGGTTTTATTTTCCCCAGTGCTGGATCCATGAGCTTCGCGATCTGGTCTGGTGCTGAGAGCACTTCCCACGTGTACCTCCCTATTTTTCAAAATGCATGACTGTGCTTTCCTCCAGCCTGCCATTGCCACTGCTGTTGCTACCGCCACCACACTGAATCCTCTCTGCCCCAGCTAAACCCCTCCTATCTGTCTGGATGAATATTTCTTCTTTATATCTTTGTTGGTTGGACTTCCATGCAGCTTGATTTTCTGGAACTTCTGGTTGTCTCTAATTTTGAGGTAGTTGTATTCCTTCTTAGTTATGGAGGGAGATGCAGCATGTTTGTCTAGGCCTCCATCTTGGCCGGAAGTCCTTCAATTGTATCCTTTATTTTTGTAGGTGAGAAAAGTGAGACCCAGAAAGGTAAACTGAGCCCCCAAGCAGTGACTTGAACCCAGGTCTCCTGGTCCCCTGTCACTGACCCCAGCTCATGATCTCAGCTGTGCACAATGTCACATGCTGTTCATCCAGCTTCTCAGAGACAGTACAACATAAAAATTTCCAAACACAGGTACCTGACTCAGCCCTGGCTCTGCCTTGGCAATGGCGGTCCGGCATCTACTACCAGCTTGGATGGTGTGTTTCCAGAGCAACATGGTGAGTGTGAGCTGCCAATTTTGAAGTTGTGGGGAATGTAAAGGGTTGAGCCAATTAAACATCCAAAAGTACCCTGTCTCTCAGAAACAAGGGTGACTCATCCAAGTGCTTGAGCTGTGACTGGGAATGGCATTTCAGTGACCATGGGGGCTAAAAAAACATGCTCAGAAGCCTCCAGCTTCCCTGCCTCTGGCCCTTTGCCTAACAGCTCTCTTCTCCAACCCAGAGCCAACAGGTGTTTTGCTCAGAAGCCCAGATCTCCTCCTCCCTGAACTCTTCCTTGACTATTCAAGTCCAGAGGAGCTTTAGAATCTGCTCTATACAGTCTGGTGCTTGATTTATACTGCCTTTTACTGCTCTTTCTAACCCGGTTTGAGTGTTTGTTTTATAGCCAACATAGATTGCAAATGCTCTAAGGGAGTAAGTAAGCTTCTTCCTCTGTACCCTGCTGTGATCCCAGTGTGTCACCAAAGAGCAGAGATGTGCTCAGGCTCACAGCTACTCCTAACTTCAAGCCTGTTTCTCCTTTACCTTGTATTTGCTTAATAAAGCCTTACTTGTTTCATTGCAGCTGCAGCGTTTTCAAAGGCAGAGTTCAGCAGCCAAGGCCTCTGTTAGCCTACATCAAGCCTCTGCAAATTAGAGAAAAGGCACCCCCTTCCTCCAGGCAGACATGGCTCTGCCAGGCTGCAAGGCTGGGCTCAGGGAGCATGGGCTGGACTTCAGCCCCTTGGGTGAGCGCCCCATGCAGTGAGCCACTTGCACCCCCTGGGTGCTGGCTCCTCATGAGGACAGCAGCAAGCTCTCTCCCTCAAACACCTGCAACCCCCACTCTGACCACAAAGGCCTAACCTGGAAAAGCTGGCACCAGAGGATTCCCAGTCTGTTTTCTACCCACATCTCTGTCAAAACCAAGCAAAAACAACAAAAATGCACACCTAAAATCATTTCCTGATACTCAGAGCCAGAAGTCCACACTGCTGGCAGGAACTTGGGAGCCCTCTATAATAATGTCCCAACATTCCTTTCTTCTACTGAAGGCACAGAACTCATCATGAGTTGTCCTACTTCTGTACTTTTCTTTCCCTCTGCTGGGGGTACCCTTGTCCTGCTCATCACATCCCTAGTCCCCTTTCAAATTCCATCACAACTGTACCTCCTCCCCAATGTCTCAATCAACATAAATAGTCTTCCTGGTGCTTCTACCCAGCCCCAGCTCTCCCTGCCTTCCACATTGCTTCCACCTCTGTTACCACCCCTTTCCCATGTCATTAACATGTCACTCAGGGGCCCACTGTCTTTAAGCCATCTGTCCATACAGGAGTCTTTGTACTCACTCTGCATCAACCCACATGCTGAACTCAGTCAGCACCATCCTGAGTTCCCCAAAGGAATCCACTCACAAACAAATTGAGGGGCAATATTGCCTTTACAGATAATCTGTTTCATAGAAAGTTTGGGGAACAGGGACTTCATAGCCTCCCCCTCCGAGCAAACTATTTACCAATCTTTACAAGCACTCCTATACTCTAAAGCTTTGCTTGGCAGTCCTGTTTTCGGAGTTCCTCTCCTATTACTTACTCTTCAATATGCTCCCCACCAAGTCAAATCTCTGCACCTTGTCTCTGCGTGTCTTCTCTATTTCTCCCATCCAACCTCATTCCTGTTCTATTAGGCAGAACAACTCAATGTTGCCCCAGCCCCTACCTGCAAGAAGCATGCATTTCCAAATCCATCATGATGCTCAGCTGAATATAGACTCACTCTCTTTCTCCTTCTTTAGAAGCAGTCAGAATAGACAGAGCAAGAATTTGTTTTTATGACATGTATGTGAGTGTTTCCCTCCACAGAGAATGCAAGTTTAGAAATCAAGGATTGTGTCTTCCACATCCACCCCACCTTATACCATGAAAATATATCAATTAAGAGTGTGTCCTGTATAAGGGGCAGAGACTGATCTAAGCTCTTTCTGTCTCTCAGTTCCTCTTTCTTACCAAGTAAGGCCCAGGACTAGAGTCAGGGAAATTACGTGAAGACACAGAAGGATTTTAATAGAAAGCTGCAAAATAAAGAAGTCAGTGAGTGAAAGGGAAACAAGAAAAGATAGAAGGACTTGAGAGCCTCCTCACCAGGATTATTTCAGTCAAGCTACAGGGAGCTTTGAGAACCAACCCAGGGTGATTGGATGAGAAGTGAACAGTGAATGGTAGGATGATGGGCAGACATGGGGTTCTGGTATTGGCTCTGCCTTCAATGCCATGTGAAACCTTGGGGAAATCTCTGAGCCTCAGTTCCTTGTCTGTCCCATCAGCCTGCCTGCAGATGACCCAATATGGACACTGACCATCAGGGTCCTTAGGGCCATTTGACATTCATGCTTGAGTCTTCTTCCCTCAAATGCCCAGACACCCAGGGCCCCTTGGCGCCTCTGCATCTGCAGAAAGCTTTTCTTGGCTGCAGTCCTGACTGGGGACCTTCACTGCCTGTTGGTGGAAAAGAATTCTCAGCTGTGGAAACTGGTAAACGCCACATATTTTACAGATGAGAGTCCAAATTCCTGATGACTCTAAATGTGGTGTGCAATGGGCAGAGGTCATCCTGCTGGTGTGACATGCCTGAGGTAGTGTCACCATCCCCACTACCACTCCATGTGGATGTACATGTCATGGAGAGAGAAGAAGCAACAAGTCACTGGTGCCTAGGCCAATGCTGGCCCTCATCCCTTACCCTTCACCCAAGAGCCTTTTCTGTGCTTGTCTACATTTTTAAAATAAGATGTGGTCTCTTTGCTGTGCAGTAAAGTAGTCCATGGTCATCTAAAAGGCAAAGGAGAAGGAAATTAACAATGCTCAGTCTCTGAGACCTGATATGGCTTCAGAGCCTCACTCTGATAGGCCTGTGATGTTCCTCACCACATCTGAGGAGGGGAAAATCTTTTCAGATGGAATAGCCTTGAGTCCCCTTGCCACCAAGGTCAGAGATGTCAGAAATGTGCCCCTGGGCAGCAGCAGTGATTTGGATGCTACAGATGCGCAGTTCCTGGGAAACGGAGAGAACTTGTTGATTTATTTTATTTATTTATTTTTTTTCTGGTTAGGTCACGATATTAAGGCAGCCTAGACTTGGTTGAGATGTGGAAATGCCCAGTGGGTATTTTATTCGTCAAACGGTTGTCCTCCATCCCCAGAGTCCGCAGGCCTCTGGCGCCCTGCGGAGCCCCACTGCTGCATCCTCTCCGAACTCCTAAGCTTCTAACTCCTCCTCCCAAACTGAAGCCCTATCAGTGAAAAGTGCCCAAACTATGCCTGCGACCAAGTTGCAGCAAAGGTGTGCAGGTTCCCACGGAGCCGATCCGCATTCAGGTATGTGTGTGCGTGGGCACGCGCGCGTGTTTGTGTGTATGTGTGTGTGTGCGCGCGCGCGCGCTCGCGGGTGTGTGGCAGGGGCGGGCTCAGTGCCTGGAGGCAGGGCTCGTCGCTAAGAGTGGCAGTGGGACTTACCAAGCCGCTAGGGGCAGGGCGCCGCAGTGCCGTAGTAGCGGGCAGCTGAAGAGGACTGCTTCAGAGCCGCGGATAACGGGCACGCAGAGGACCCCGGCGCTGCCTAACCCCAGCAGGGCCGCCCGCGCTCCGCGGGCGCCCACGCGGGCTGCCATCCCCTCCCCGAGCGGGCTGCGCGGGCGGGAACACGCTCAGACGCAGGCTTCGGTCCTCTTTCTGTCTCTTGGTTCCCCTTTCCTCCCAAGTAAGGGAATAAGCTCCGAGGAAGGAGCGCTCCAAGGAACCGCGCAACCAAGTGTTGCCTGGTGAGAGGTAAGACAGTGGCGGGCACAGCGGAGGGGGCTTGGGCTCAGGGACGTGGGCTGCTGCAACTTGGAAAAGGAGGGCAAAGCGGGAGCCGGTCCCGTGGCCAGGGGAAGGAGGTGCAGCTGAGGCCACAGCGCTCACCCTGACGGTGCCACCTGCTCCAAAGTCCCTGCAGGAGGATATCCCCCGCTGGAAGGGTGAGGACACCGGGAGCAGCTCAGGGTGGGGCACAGGCTCCCTCTTGGATTAGGAGAACCTTCTAAACATTGAAGGTGTGCGGGTGGGAGGCAACCTTGCTCCAGGCAGTTTGCTGAAGCAAATGGACTGATTCCTCCCCTTCTACGTTTACCTTGTCTCCTTGGTATCCAGTTCGCCCTCCAGGGTGTACAAGGGAGGCAAGGAGCAGGGGACACTTCTCCTAACGTTTGACCGTCCCGCAGGGTTCCAAGACTTCGGGCACTCTGCAAAGCTCCTGGGCTAGGGGAGCTTAAAGGGAAGCAGAAAAGAACACGGATACCTTGACAAATAAAAACTAGGGAAGGGGAGAAGGGTCGGGGACAGAATGTAGAGCTGACCTGTTTAGTCTCCGAGTCACAAGATGTGTGTCCATGTGTGTGCGTATGTGTGCGTGTGTGTGTGTGTGTGTGTGTGTGTGTGTGTGTGTGTGTCTTGAGGGGCGCACATCTAGCATCACCTGTGGGCTTAAAAACTCCACCAATCTATCTCACCCTGCATATCCTAGACGAGTGGACTAGAATTTGGGGAGGGGGCTTTGGAGTTGGAAAAGCCCTACAGGTGATTTTGATGCGCCGCCCCCATCCCCGCCATCACTGCAGTGGAAGGCAGGGGACCGGAACCGGGAGGCATCACCCAAATGTGAGTGATCCAGCTGCAGAACTCCAAGGCCCTCCCCGACCTCCCCCTACTCCAAGAGGCCGGAGGGTCCGCGGCAGCACACGATGTTTTGTGGCTGAGCCGCAGTGGGGCGAGGGAGAACTATGAACCCGCGGGCGCGCTCGCAGGCAGGCTCTGCCTGGTTGTCTCCTCTGACTTCATTAGCATACGATGACCTCGCTGTCTGTAACAGGGACCGGGAGGGCTGTTTGTCGCTCGTTCATTTTGGGTCCTTGGGGGAAAGCACCTAGGGTCTGGAGGTGTGAACCAGGGAAAGTAACTGATGAAGGGCATCAGTCAAGGCACAGGGCCGGGGTCTGCTCCTCTGGTTCCAGTCCCCGGAACGACTTAGTTATTTTGGTGCCTGGAATTCTAAATCTAAAATACAGAGACACTTGCTGGTGCACAGGGCACCCTCTTTGTCAGTAAAAGACTTTAGACCTTAGGGGGCAAATGTCCTCACTGTTTGGTCAGGTACACACATACACACACTCGCGCACACACGTTTTTGCTCTGTGACCCTCTCATTCCAGAGGTATATCCTAATGTGGGGAGGGATCTCGCTGTTTGTGGTGTCAGAAAGGGTTGTATTTGCCAAAGATTCCAAATATAAATTGTACCCATTGAATAAAGTGGCTGCAACTAGACTAACTTTCCTATTGTTCCCTGTTATACCCCCGATCTAAGTCTTTTCTTTGCCAATCTCACTTAAAGCTTATGTATAATGCTGTTGGCCCGTGGGCGTTATTACAGTTATTTTTATGGGAGGGGTCTTGAGGTAGGGAGCAAGTGGATGAGTCTTTCCCACCTTACAATTTTATGTGAGTGTTTGGTTCAAATCAACTAAGACATGGGGAGAAAATGATAAACATCAGAGCATCTTGGAATCTAGACTCCCAGAGATAGAAGACAGTACTAAGGACATCTGTTCCTTGCCCCCTACCCAAACTCGTGGAGCACCTTCAACAAGTGGCCATGGATCACTTTAGCCCTCTACACCCCAGGTCTGGGCTGTGCATGTGTACAGCTCTGCCAGGGGGAAAAGCCATAAAGCAGCTCTGCACTCTCCTGCTGATCTCTGGGGGAGAAGGCTGCTTCCAGCTCTTCCTCTGAAAGGAAAGGAGAAAGGGAGAAGTACCATTTTGTTGTGGTCAAACTCTTTTTTAAAAATATCTTATTGTGTTATACCATCATGATATACTCTTTTAGTATAGAAGTAATTCATGTTGAATGCAGGAAATTTGGGGAGTTAAAAAGTGTGCAGAGAATCAAACAAAGCACCCAGAATCCAACTACTCAGACTCCATACTGTTAATATATTGGCATATTTCCTTTCCATCTATTTTTATGCCATGAAATCTTACAGTCCATAGACATCCAACATTTATTTGGTACCTAAAACACGTACTTTGCAGGTATTAAGTATTTTTATATTCACCGTGTCATTTAATCCTCAGAAGTCCCCGTAAGGCAATTATTATGTTTATCAACCCCACAGAGTTCAGGTGACTTGCCCAAGCCCCACAGCTGGTAGTAAGTGGCTAAGCCAAGATTCAAACACAGTCTGTCTGACTCCTGGGCAGTTGCTTAGCCTCTGTAGCTAATGTTTCTCTGCCTTTTTTGTAGAAGAAGTCCTTCATGAACATCATCTTCATGACCACATATTATTACACTGTTAGCCATTTAAGTTGTTTCCTATCTTCAGCAACTACAAATAACTGTACAATATCCCGTACCAAAGTCTGTTGCACACATTTCCAAATACTTCCTTTGGATAGATTCCAAGAAGTATAATGACTGGACCAAAGGACATGAATAAGACTCCTGGTATATATGACAAGCTGCTTTTCAGAAAGGCTACATCAGTTAACACTTCCATCCAGCAGAAGGAACTCTGCCACAGTCTAAGCATGTAACCTCTTGGGTCTCACATAGACCAGGACCTCACACAACCAACCCAGACTACAGGAGCATCTCCTGGTCTCATGGGAGAAGGAATCACACAGATAATCCTGCTTTATATGCACAAGTACGATTATCAAAACCATACAATATAAAGCTGTACCTATCTTTATGTAAACATACGTCACTTGAAGAAATCTCTGACTAAATGTCTCGTATTAACTTTGAACTATTATATAAAATATATAAATGGGCCTAAGATCCCCCTTCTCCACACAAGCAACTAGAACAGCCCTCACTTCTATGAATGTGTATCACTGTCACAGCCAGATTCAGCCAGCCCAGCTGATCCATAATAGTTTCTTCACAGACTGGTATGTTCACACAGCTGTTTGTTTACAGAAAGTATCTGAATTCCACAGCCAAACCACAGTGGGAATGGATGTCACATTATGTGTAACAGAGTTCATGTCCTTCCCCCTCCCCAAATCACTCATGGTTAGTAACTACTAATTAAACAATAAAACATAAAGTTATATACATCATCAAAAATGTCTCCTCAAGTGAAGAAAATGACCACAGGAGAGAAATTGAATCAGACAATACCAAAAGACACAAAAGGGAAATTTTTGAAGAAAACAAACAGGCCCTAGCTATCACTTTTCCCTGGTCTGCTTCATGGCCACCTCTGCCACCAGCAGTGGGTTTAGTGGCCCTGGAATATAATCTGTTGTTGTAAATGGAATAAATATCAATTGAGTCCCCACTATGAGATCTACTTATTCAAGACTGCTCTCATATTAATATGTCCTTCTGAGAAGCATTCCCTGACTGCTCATCTGGTTTAGAGACCTCTCTCTGCTGCATCTGTAGCACCTGTGCATACACTTACCTCCTTATGGTTAAAGGATTTATCTGCATATCCCCCACTCAACAGTGAGCTCACAGAAGGTATAGCTGGCACTGTACCTGAGATGGGACTTATGCATAGTAGACAATTAAATGTGGTGAATGAACACATAAGAGAATCTTCCAGGTACTATGCTGGTGCTTTTTGTGCATTTCTCTCTCTTTTTTTAAAGTATACTTTATTGGTTATGTTGTTACAGTAGTCCCAATTTCTTTTCCCTTTGCTTGCTTCTGCCCAGTACCCGCTTCCCTCCAGCAACCCCATCCCCCTTAGTTCATGTCCATGGGTCGTGCATATAAATTCTTTGGCTTCACCCTTTCCTATATTATTCTTTTTTTTAAATATGTTTTATTGATTATGCTGTTACGGTTGTCCCAATTTCTTTTCCCTTTGTTCTGCTCCACCCAGTGGCCCCCCTCCCTCTAATTGTCGCCCCCCCCCCTTAGTCCATGCCCATTGGTTGTGCATATAGTTCTTCTCAACATCTTCCTGTCTACTCCACTCCCTCCTACTATGCTTCTTAATTCCTGTACCATCTCCCTCCTTTTCCCCACTTCCCCCTCCCTGCTGATCTCCCCCCAAAATGTTCTCCATACCTATAATTCTTTTCCCACTCTCGTTGCCTTCTTAGTTTGCCTTTGTTTTGATTCCCTAGCTTCTGTTGTTGGTTGTTGTGATACAGTTTTCATTTTAATGTTCATAGTTTTGATCCTCTTTCTTCTAAACAAGTTCCTTTAACATTTCATATAACAGTGGTTTGGATCTGATGAACTCCTTCAGTTTTACTTTGTCCTGGAAGCACTTTCTCTGGCCTTCTATTCTGAATGACAGCTTCGCTGGATAGCGTAATCGTGGCTGTAGGTTTTTGCTTTTCATTACTTTAAATATTTCTTGCCAGTCCCTTCTTGCCTGCTGAGTTTCTTTTGAGAAATCAGCTGATAGTCTTATTGAGACCCCTTTGTACATAATTCTCTTCATCTCTCTTGCTGCTTTTAACATTCTCTATCCTTAATTTTTGACATTTTGATTATAATGTGTCTTGGTGTGGTCATCCCTGGGTCCAGTTTTTTGGAACTCTGTGCTTCCTGGATGTGTAAATCTATTTCCTTCCCCAAGTTAGGGAAGTTCTGCTTCATTATTTTTTCACATAATTTTTCAATTTCTAGTTCTTCACCTTCTAGCAACCCTATGATACAGATGTTGGACTGCTTATAGCTGTCCCATAGATTTCTGAGCTTCTCCTCATTTTCCTCACTTTTCGTTTCCTCTTTCTGCACGGGTTGACTGTTTGTTTCTTCACTATGTTCCGATTTGTTGATTTGATCCCTGGTTTTTCTTCCCTCACCACTAGTTTTGTATGTGTTTTCATTCATTTCAGCAGGACTAGCCTTCATTCTTTCCCCGTCTTGCTTAAGATCTGCTGTTCGGTCTGTAAGCATTCGTATAACCAAAGCTCTGAACTGTGCCTCAGAAAGATTTTCTATCTGCTGATTCATTAGATTAGATATTTGCTGGCTGGTCAGCTGCGTGACTAGGATCTCTATCATGATCTGTGCCATCCTAACAGTTTTGTGTTTACCTTTGCTTCCTGGGCGGAGCTGTCACACTTCCTATGCTAAAGTGGGCGGAGCTCCGTGCACTCATCACAACCAAGCGACCCTTCTCACCATGCTGTGGTGTTTTGTGTCGGGGCGGGAGTCCAAGATGGATTCCTTCTGTTCACTGTCTGCAGAGAAACCGGGAGCCTCCTCCTCCATCCCCAACCCCTCTGGCCCTCACAGTCTGAGGCAATGGGGATCTGCCTTCCCCATCATTGGAATTGTGAGCTGATGGGTTTGGTCTGCAGCTGGAGGTGCTCCCCAGGTGCTTCTCACCTCCCCTTAAATGCGGGTGTCTGTGCTTACCCCTGTCCCACCGCCATCACCACAGCTGCCACTGCCAACACTGTTTGACCTCTCCACCTTGGCTTCTCCCCTCTTATCCGTCTGAACAGCACCACTTCTTTATAACTTCATACATTGGTCTTCCATGTAGCTTTATTTTCTGGAACTTCTGGTTATTTCTGGTTTTGCGGTACTTGTATTCCTTCTTAGTTGTGGAGGGAGATGGAGCATATCAGTATAGGCCTCTATCTTGGACAGAAGCCCTATATTATTCTTAACTTCCCTCTGTCTATTTTGTATCAACCAATTATACTTCTTAACCCCTGTGCCATTTCTTCTTTTCTCCCCCTTACCCCTCCCAGCTGATATTCCTCCAAATGGTCCCCTTACCTATGATTCTGTTCCTATTCTTGTTTGCTTATTTGGATTTTGTTTTTAGTCTTTAGATTCAGTTGTTGATAGTTGTGACTTTGTTGTCATTTTAGTGTTCATAGTTTTGATCTTCTTTTTCTTAAATAAGTCTCTTTAACATTTCATATAATAATGACTTAGTGATGATGCACTCTTTTAGTTTTACCTTGTCTGGGAAGCACTTTCTCTGCCCTTCTATTCTAAATAATAGCTTTGCTGGATAGAGTAGTCTCAGTTGTAGGTTCTTGCTTTTCATCACATTGAATACTTCTCGCCTGTCGCTTCTTGCTTGCAAAGTTACTTTTCAGAAATCAGCTGATAGTCTTATAGGAACCTCTTCGTAGGTAACTCTGCTTTTCTCTTGCTGCTTTTAAGAGTCTCTCTTTATCTTTCACCTTTGGCATTTTCATTATGATGTGTCTTGGTGTGGCCCTCTTTGGGTCTAGCATGTTTGGGATTCTCTGTGCTTCCTGGACTTGTATGTCTATTTCCAACACCAAATTTGGGGAGTTTTTCTTCATTGTTTTTTTTTTTTTTTTTTTTCAGATTTAATGTGTTTTATTGATTAAAATATTACATTTGTGCCACTTTCCCTTCCCTCTGCTCCCCTCCACCCGGTGGCCCCCTCCCTCCAGTTGTCCCCCCCTTTTAGATTATGTCCATTAGTTGTGCATACAGTTCCTCCCAACCTCTCTCCGTCTATTCCATTCCCTCCTACCATGATCCCCAATTCCTATATCATCTCCCTCCCTCTCCCCACTCCCCCTCCCTGTTGACCTCCCCCCACTATGCTTCCCGTACCCACAGTTCCTTTTCCACTCTCGTTGCCTGTTTTGTTTGCCTTTGTTTCATCTCCCTAGCTTCTGTTTTTTAAACCAGTCCCTTTAACTTCTCATATAACAGTGGTTTGGATCTAATGAACTCTTTCAGTTTTATTTTGTCCTGGAAACACTTTCTCTGTCCTTCTATTCTGAATGACAATTTCGCTGGATAGAGTATTCGTGGTTGTAGGTTTTGGATTTTCATTACTTTGAATATTTCTTGCCAGTCCCTTCTTGCTTGTAGGGTTTCCCTTGAGAAGTCAGCTGATAGTCTAATTGGGACCCCTTTGTACATAATTCTTTTCTTCTCTCTTGCTGCTTTTAAGATTCTCTCTTTATCTTTAATTTTTGACATTTTGATTATAATGTGTCTTGGAGTGGTTCTCCCTGGGTCCAGTCTCTTGGGAACTCTCCTTGCTTCCTGGGCCTGCAAGTCTATTCCCTTCCCCAAGTCTGGGAAGTTCTCCTTTATTATATTTTCACTCAATTTTTCAAGTTCTAGTTCATCTTCCTCATTCTCTGGCAAACCAATGATTCTTATGTTGGGCCTTTTATAGCTGTCCCAGAGGTTTCTGATCCTCTCATTGTTGCTTGCCATTTCCTCTCGCTGCATTGGTTGACTGCTTGTTCCTTCTCCATATTCCAGTTTGTTGAAATGAACTCTGGATTCCTCACCATCTGTCTCGTACGTGGTTTTGTTCCTTTCGTTATGAAAGTTTTTCGCTTCTTTCATATCTTTTTCCTGCTCTTTTGTGAATTCTGTAAGCCACCTGATAACAATGGCCCAGAACTGAGCCTCTGACAGGTTTCTTCTCTGTTCATCTGTCAGGTTCTCTATCTGCTGCCTGGTGAGCTGCACCACCGGGATCTCTATATTTGTCTGCCTCATTTTGACAGATGCGTTTTGTTTTCCTGGGCTGGCTGTCGGGGGCGGTGCCTGTGTAAGCGTCACAAATCAGCGACCTGCCGGCGCCTGCCTGTCCGCGACCTATTTCGCAGCCCTGTGGTGCTTTCTTTGGGGGCGGGGGTCCAAGATGGATTCACACAGTTATTCAGCTAGGAGACCGGGATCCGTCCTCCCGCCCCCCTGGGCCTCACTGTTCAAGGCGATGCTGCGGCTGCTCCCCAGCGCCGGAGTTGCGCACGCCAGGGGCTTGATTGCCTCCGGGCTTTTTCGCCGCCCCGCCCCGCCGCTCCGCAAACAGCTTTGCCTTCTTTAACTCTTACCTGCCCAAATGGCACCGCTGGTTTATAACTTCATATGTTGGGCTTCCGTGTAGCTTTATTTTCTGGAATTTCTAGTTATCCTTTGTTTTGAAGTAGTTGTATTCCTCTCTGGTTGTAGAGGGAGACCTAGCGTGTCCGTCTAAGCCTCCATCTTGGCCGGAAGTCTTCTTCATTGTTTTTTCACATAAGCTTTCAATTTCTTGCCCTTCCTCTTCTTTTTCTGGCACGCCTAAGATTCAGATGTTGGCACGTTTAAAGTTGTCCAAGAAGTTCCTAAGCCTCTGCTCATTTTTTTCAATTCTTTCTTCTTCATTCTGTACTGGTTGACTGTTATTTTTCTTTCTTATGTTTTACATCATTGATTTGAACCCTAGTTTCCTTCCCTTCACCATTGGTTTCATTTAGAATAGCCTTCACTTCTCTTATGTGTTTGCCATACCCAAGCATATCTCTCAAGCCTGTGAGCATCTTTAACACCAGTGTTTTGAACTCTGCATCTGTTAAGTTGACTATCTCCTCATCGCTTAGTTCTCCCACTGGAACCTTGATCCGTTCCCTCTTTTGGGCCATACTTCTCTGTCTCCTCATCCTGACAGACTCCTGTGCTTGTTTGCCCCTGGTCTGAGGTAGAGCTGTTGCTCCTGTTACGTTGTAAGGAGCAGAGCTTTAGGTATTCATCAGTATAAGGCGACCAACTTCACCTCGTTGTGGCGCTATATGTGGGGGAGGGGTCTGAGAGGGAACAATGCTGCTTGCTCAGCACTCACCCCTTTTCCAGGCACTTCTCCCACTTCCATACAAGACTGGTGCCCCTCTAGCTATTGCCCTGGCCATTGTTCCCAGAGTGTGTGGGTCTGCAGACATTCTAGGACTGTGGGGGCCCTTTAAACAAGCTGACTCCTCTGAGAGACCAGCAGTTTTTTCCTCCACCTCAACCCCCACTGGTTTGCACAGTCAGAAGCAATGAGGCTTGATTTTCCCCAGCACTGGAACCATGAGCTGTATGGTTTGGTCTGAGGCTGGGAACACTCCGTAGGTGTCCCTCCAACTTTTTAAAACTTATGACTGTGCTTCCCACCAGTCTGCCGCTGCCACTGCTGCTGCTAGCACACAGCATCCTCTCCACCCTGGCTCCGCCCCTCCTACCTGTCTGGATGAGTATTTCTTCTTTATGTCTTTGTTGGGTGTCCATGCAGCTCGATTTTTTGGAACTTCTGGTTGTCTCTAGTTTTGAAGTAGTTGTATTCCTTCTTAGTTGTGGAGGGAGACGCAGCATGTCTCTCTAGGCCTCCATCTTAGCCAAAGTCTATGCATTTCTCTTTTGATGCATCTGTAGTGTCCAGTTTCAGAAATGTGCCTGAAAGATGTCTAGAGCTGTGCTGTCTATTTTCACATGGTACTATTTCATTTGCATTTAATTCATAAAAATTAATGAAATTTAAAATTCAGTTCCTCAGTTGCACCAGTCACATTTCTAGTGCTTAAATGCCACATGTGGCTGCTGGCTATAATATTGGGGAATATGCATATGGAACATTTCAATTATTGCAGGAAGTTCAACTGGACATTGCTGGTTAGATTGTAAGCCTGGTGCAGGCAAGGAGTGTAAATTTTCTTTTTACTGTACCCCCTGATACCAGCACAATGCCTGGCCAGCAGAGGGCGGGGGGAGAAGTAAAGAGGAAGGATGGTGGTAGTAAATGTAATAGTAATGTTAGCTACACCATTTATTGGGCTTCTACTTTGTGCCCCACATTATGCTATATTTTGTGTATGCATTGTCATACTTAATATTCACACCATGCAGAACCTGGTAGTAACTCTATTTCACAAACAAGGAGAGTGAGTCTCAGAAAATTCAAATAGTCACAAAGCTAGTAGGAGAGGCTGAGTTTTATTTAACTAAGGCATCTATGATTTCCCAAGGGAAAGAATTGGTATAATTTCCAAGTGTTAAT
Source organism: Furipterus horrens (assembly GCF_987537825.1). Lineage (NCBI taxonomy): Eukaryota > Metazoa > Chordata > Mammalia > Chiroptera > Furipteridae > Furipterus > Furipterus horrens. The sequence goes on along the minus strand of NW_028327171.1, from coordinate 47,012,510 downwards.
GGCATTTCAAGAGTGTAAAATTTTGCTTGGAGGCTCAAGAGGCCCTGTCTCTTGATGGGTGAGGTAGGGAGAAAGGAACCCACTTACAGTGTGGCCTAACCAGAGAGCCAAAACCTCCTTAGGAGAACAGGCCAGCCAACTACCACCTTCCATGTTTCTTCCCAGGGAGGCCAGTCATCAGCTCCAGAAATACTTGCTTGGTCAGGATCTCACAGACCATAACCTGGCTCCCCACTCCCTGATCAGTGCCCTTCCCACTGTTCCATCCTGCCTCAGAGGCCATTGGTTCCAGCATCATTACTATCATTATCATTCTTGTCCCAGTTTTCTCTAATTTCTTTATTCCTAATGAATAAAATACAAAATTTCAAGGGAGGTCTAATTAGCACTAAGTAGTGACATTATTACTTTCTTTGTTCTACATTTTATATTTCTGTTGAAATCCTGTAAGGTTGAATTAGGAATCTATACCAGTAATACCTGTTAAGTTTAGTATGAGCTGAAAAAAAAAATCCAATTCTCTTTTAAGCTTGCTCTTGAACTGTATCATCTGCTCCCCCCAACCCCACCCCACCACACACACACACTCATTGCTTATACAGATGATACCTGGGACCCAAATACAGAACCCTTGCATTTATTCCTAATTTTATCTTGTTCAATTCACTCTATCTTGCCAACTTGCCCAGGTATTTCTGGCTTTGATTCTGTTAATTACTGTCCCTTCTGGTTGGCTTTCTGTCATCCCCAAATCTGATGGGCATGACCTCTTCAACTAAGTCATTGATAAAATGGTGAACATACAGGATTCTGAGGCATTCCACAATATGCTCCTGAAAAAGAGATATTAATTCAATAACTAGATAGTACTCTTTTAGAAAATTTATTCCACTTCCTGTACTATCACTAGGTCCTGTTTTGTTTTTTTTTTCCAAAAGATTATAATAGGACTCTTATCAAAGGTCTTAATAGCATTCAGATACTCTTTATCACTGGTATTTCCCTGATCTGCCTGCCTAATAACATTGTCAAATAAGCAATTTTGTTAGTGTGACAAAGACTATTTAGCCCTAAAATCTCACTGCACATCCTATTCCAGAATGTTTCCTGGGACTAATATCAACCCACAAGTTAAGAAATTTTCATAAGTTATGTTTCCCATTTTAAAAAATAGAACTGTATTTGCCATGAAAGTGATGGTGGTGGTGGTGGTGGTAGTAATAATGGTAGTAGTGACCATGGTGGTAATGATGGTGATGGTGGTGGTGATGATGGTGGTAGTGGTAGTTGTTTTTGTTGGTGGTAGTAGTGATAGTAGTGGTGGTAGTGGTGGTATGGTGTGGTGGGGGTGATGGTGGTAGTGGTGGCGGTGGTGGTGGTAATAGTGGTCATGGTTATTAGTGGTGATGGTGGTGGCTGGTAGTGATTGTGGTGATGGGATAGTGGTGGTGGTGGCAATAGTGGTGATAGTGGTGGTGGTTACTGGTGGCGATGATGGTGGTTGTTGGTGGTGGTAGTGGCTTCATTACTCTATGATTTTGAACAGATTACAGAGAGTGGTCTAGTCATCTCAGTTGCATGTTATCTTAGCACCCTGGGATATTATTCAATTATTCCAAAAGACTTGTATTAATTTGAGGTGAATCTAATTATCTCTAGCACCATTAAAAATGATGCGAAGGAGTTGAGAAAGCATCTGATCCCAAGCCTTCATCTTCAAAATGAGGAATCCTCCATCCAAAGGGGGGGGGGTGCCCTGCCTGAGGCCACACACCCTGGACAGGAACCCAAGTCTCCCACTTTTCCCCAGGGCATGACTCCTTTTCAGCTTTGTTTCTGAAAAAGCCTGTAGCTTTGTTTTCTGATTTTCTGCAGAAGTATCCTTTTCTTTTTTTCTCTTGGAATAAACCTCTGAAGTCATTGATACCTCAGTGAATATTAAACAATTCTTCCCCGATCATGATTTAAAAGGAGAAAGGAAGAGAGTGTTTATTTTCAAAGTGGGAAATGAAGCCCTATCCATTGCAGGACAGGGGCACAGAAAGAATCAGTTCAAGTAAGGAAAGACTATTTAAATAATTAAAATCACAATAAAATAACTGTCTTTTACACATGTGCCACACTTAAAAGATAACAACATATTCATATCCATCACCCCTCCTGATTCCAATCATAGGGATGAGGCAAGCTGCATGGATGTCATCAGCCTCGTTTCACTAGAGTGATTCTACCAAAGCCATGGCTGTGATCTAGAAGAGTTGACTATGACAAGACAAAGGATAAAATGTAGAACTCAATGGCCACACAGCAGCTGACACACCCCAGGCCTGCCTGCCCATCTAATCATTTGGACCCAACACTCCTGTCTGTGTGCTTTGCCTGGATAGTTTTCTCCTCACTTGAGGCATAAACAGTATCTTCTACAAAGGAACTAAGTTTTCACTTTCCTGATGGCTAATCTGGTGTGAAAATTCCTAGTGGCCAGAGGTCAGCAAGACCATTTTGACCCTTAAATGCTAAAACGCTTGAAATGTTTGGCCCAAAAGTTTTCATTCCTGGCTGCATTTCTTCACCTCTCTGCTCTGGGACAGCAGCCTACAGCACGTCACCAGCTGCCTTGGGCCCCTGCTTGTCAGTTAGAGCTAGAAAAAGCTCCCTCAATCTCCCAGAAGGCCAGAGCGTCCCTTCCAGCATCCCTGAGAGCCACACAAAGTGGTGCTCTCATCCAGTCCCCATCCCAAGGTTTCATTAACAGCATGTCCGTGATCCCCAGAACCTGATTAAGAATACCCACTGGTGGAAGTCAGTCTCCTCCCTTTTCTCCTGCCAGGATGTTCAGCAGGCTTTGACTGACCACAGAGGGATCTTTCCCAACAATTAAGGAGCCAGTAGCCATATATTCCTACAGTTGAGAAAACCTGCACTGTTCCTAATCCTTAAGTCATGCATACCATGGCAAATGTATCCCTGAAGAGATTCAATGAATCATTTGACCAACACTAAGTTAGCAAATATGCATGGTGGGGCAAAAGTAGGTCTACAGTTTTGAGTACACAAAACACAGTTTATTTTTGTATTGTTATTTGTTATTGTATTAATTTCCATATGTATAACTGTAAAACTACCTTTGCTCCACCCTGTGTATTGAGCACCCCCTCTGTACTAGGCATAGGACTAGTTTCTGGGGATTGGACCACCTGGGTTTCTGGGAGCTTGGTTGAACTGTATGGAACATGTAACAGATATCATGTAGCATTATCTCTAGATGAGTCAGAGGAGGAAGGTATTGCACCAAAGAGGTTAGGTAATACTCCAGGAAGTAGATGAGCTTAAGCTGGAATTTAAAGGATGGATAGAAGTTAAAAGAAGAGTGAGTGAGGGTAATGCATCCAGGTAGAGGGAACAGTGTACATAAAGGCTCAGAGGCAGTCCTTGTCTATAGTTTAGTGTTATGTTGAGAACTGTTAGGAGATGAGTCTGGAAGTATGAGCAGGAGGGTCTTGTCTGTCAAGTAAGAGTGTGGTTCTTTTCTCACAGACAGTGGGAATGGGGGCATGAGAAATTAGGTGGAAACTGACATGGTCAGATTTTAACATTAGAGCAATTCCTCTAGCTGCAGTGTTGGGAGGGGAGAAGACAGAAAGCAGGGAGCCCATTGGGAGGCTATTGTGGGAATTTAAGTAACATGAGGGCTGACTAAGGTAGTTCACATGGAGCAAGACACGTAATCAAGAAAGAACTAGTAATTAAGGAAGTGTGAGGGTCACGAGGGAGGCAGAGGAGCTAAGGGTAATTCTCTGGCTTCTGCCTTGTGTGCCTGGGACAGTAGTTGTCCCATCGACCCCAAGAACCAAAAAACAGAAATGAGTGTTGGGTTAGATAATGATTCAATTCAAGGCATGCTACATTTGAGTTGTCAGTGAGAGACCCAGGTGGAGAGATGGTTGATAGATGAGCTTTGTGCCTAGAGACCCAGATAAGGGAATGATCAGCACTTATGGTAGGTGAAACCACCAGAGCAGATGAGATCATGGGCGAGTCAATTTTCATTTATCTCAATCCATGTATTGCCAATATCTGAAAGGTCCATGTCAAGGAGCCCCATGCCTCTTTAATAAGGGAGGGAAACTTCTCACAGCGTTGAGAATCTGGACTTGGCAGGTGAGCTGTGGCGGTAGCCATTTGCTGACTCAGCTGGACCAATGTCCACTTCTGCCAGGTGAACAGTCAGGCATGGCGTTTGTTACAGAAACGCTTGTATTCTTCTTCCACACTTGAGCTTCACAAATTTGTATATGTGCTCCTTTTTTTCTTGAACAGTGGTCTCAACTCTGGTTAAACATTAAAATAACCCAGGGAGCCTTGAAAAAATAGCAGTTGTGGGTCTCACTTGGGAAGACGCTGATTTCATTGGTCTGGGGCTGGGGCCTGGGCCTGAGTAGGTTTTTAAGGGTCCCAAGTGACACAATGTTCAGCAGAATTAAGGAACATTACTGAACAAGAAGTTTCCTCACTGCTTTCTCAAATTACAGGGTTTCTAATTCCATAGCTCCTCTGGCAAATCTCCTATGAATGCATTACAATTTCTCTGAAGACCACTTTCAGGCATCAGAACCTGTATTGGGCACTGAACAGCAGCCCTGGCCTTGCCTGCACATTATCACTGTCTTTGCTTTGTTCCGATATTTCTCCCGCATGTCTGCAGGGAGAACCTTGGGAAAAAGAATCATGGGAAACCTTATCAAATGTCCTGGCGTACAACTATTGTCTACCACATTTCCATGTTACATAACATAGACCTACCAAAAAGACATTAAGAATCACCTGCTATGACTTCTGAGTGAAATTTTGTTAGTTCCAAGGGTTCATTGCTGTCTCTCCCAAGTGCTCACAAACAACCCTCAACCCAGCAGTTCTTGAATTGTTATTTACATTAGAATTACCTGGAGACTCTCCCTGAGAGATTCTGATTCCAAGGTATAGGGCAGGGACCCAGAATCAACCTTTTAACCAGCATCCAAGATGATTTTGGTTCAGCTCTACTGCCTTTGAGAAATATGGCCTTAAAAATAGGAAGTGAAGAATTCCCATTTAACTTATACCCATGCCCCTAATTTTTATTGAAATAACCAAATTGATGCATAAAATATTATAAAATATTTATAGTACTGACAACCTGAAAGAATACCGTATAATCCATATGTTACAAATTTTGACACTGCCCTGGCTGGTTTGGCTCAGTGGATTGAGCGTCGGCCTGCGAGCTAAGTGTCGCTAGTTCGATCTTCCAGTCAGGGTACATCAGAGAAGGAAAACTCTGACTCCAAAAAACCTCCACTGCCTTGCAGCATACCTCTTCTGGGGAAAGGCTAAGGGAGTAAACCCCGACAGAAAATCCGGAGCCGGAGTCCCTAAGGCGGTTTGACGTTGTAGTCAACACCGGCAACTCCTGCGGCGCACCTGAAGCCAAGCTGTATTGACTCCGTCTTTCCCTTGGGCCCTTCAGCTGCGAAGAGAGGGGGGGTCTGCTGCATGGGCAACAGCAGACCCTCCATATCACCCTGCCCAGGCTCTGTAGCTTCAGCTTCACTGGAGAGGACACTCCAGCGTCATCACAAGATGTCGATTCAACACGGGAGGAGACAGATACCGTGTCACTCCCAAGTTGGACTGCACAGCCATTCTCGGCGGTGCAGATAGACTCTTAGGAAGCTACACCATCGTCTCTCGAGACGGACGGCTGCCGACGACGACGACAAATTTTGACAACATGCTATGATAAAGTATAAAAAAACAAGAATTTCTTAGGGGGAGAGGAAATGGAAGATGAGTTATAATAAAAAACATTAACAATTTTTTTCTGATTTTAGTTCAAAATAGTTCATGTGTCCCAGGGAAAGTTTCTGGTGAAAGTTGTTAATTTTTAAGAATAAAAAAATCTATTGGTATACAATCAGAAAAACAGCATTTTGTTTTTTAAACAGCATGTGTCAGACTTTCTGTAACAGTAAGTGTTAGAAAGAAGTTGATATATGGTTATAGAATTTTGAGGTAATAATATTATGATCCAGGATCCTGGATTCAGTAATATGTGAAGAAAAAAAAAGATATTCTCAGAAAATATCCAGAAAGTTGACCACTGAAATCCTTTACTGAAAAATATGTTTACTCAATATATTTTGATCAAAAGGGAAATTAACGAACATTAAAATTTTAGAATAGAGAAGATGCGGTTGATATAAAAGACATGAGGTGATCAATGAAACCAGTCAAATATAGTTTAAATGTTATTAATATGGCTATAGAACAATGCAGCTGTCAAGAAATCATTCTTATGAAAAAGATACGTGAGAAATTTAATTAAAATAATTTGGGGCTAAAAACTCAGATTACTCCAGAAAAAAACTCAAGTACTAAATTTCTCATCTTATACTGTGGGGGTCATTGAATATTGTTTCATTGTTGATATAGATAAATATAAGATTAAATATATTTTAAATGAGAAAAAGAACAGATAAACATAAAACTAGAAATTCTATGTTTAACTTCAAAATTAAGAGGAATATTTGGAATTTAATAGCCAAGATTAAAAACTAATAAAGAAAATAACAAGGGAACATAAAAAAAGAAAGTATAAAATAAGATGTTAGAAGTGAGGTCAAACATATTATCACATTAAGTGTGAATGATTTAATTGTTTCTATTAAAAGAACGGAGACATGTTAGGCAAAAACTAACTTTAAATATATGCCATTTATATGGGACAGAAAGGGAAAAAGGGGGACCAAAGGAAAGAGTATAGATAGGAGGTCTGCCCAGAAAGTATCCACCCATGTAATATGAAAAATAGAGACATTTATTGAAGAAGATACGACATACAAGAACCATTGTACATAGGACAATGATACCTCAGTCCCCTTCAAAATAGACATCTTGGGACCTCACAGTTCTCCCAGCTGCCATCAGCTGTCCTGTCGTATTTTCCTGAATCTCATCCATGGTCTGAAATCTCTTCCCTTTCAAAGGTGATTTTAGTTTGGGGAAAAATTGGAAGCTGCAGGACACCAAATCTGAGCTGTAGTGGGGCTGAGTCACCTGGGTGATTTGATGTTTCATAAAAAAACTCTGCACAAGACATGGTGCATGAGCGGGCATGTTGTCCTGATGAAGCTGCCAATCACCAGTTGCCCACAGCTGTGGCCTTCTGAATCATCTAAATAGTTTCCACAGAGCAATGTTCAAGCTTGATGCAAAATCTGATGCAGATTCATTGCTCTACTGGCTCAGGCATTTTGAATGCAACAGCCACACAGTACACATGCCCACTCAATGGCGTCTTCCACCTCCACTGACTAGTACAGTGAAATTGTCATTGTTCATGCATGCACATTTCAGTCCACTCCCTTGGTTGCTGGGTTACATCATTGTCCCACAAACTGTTCTCATTATATTAACAATGTTTGGATTTTTTCTGGACAGATCTCATATATATAAAATTATATTCATTATATTATGTAATTCTTATATTTATATTATTTCTTGTTTGATTACTTGATATATAAAAGCCTGAGAGCGGAATTTTGAAATTTTGAAATCTTACACCATTATTGCGTGTTGTATGCAACATGACTTTTTCATCTATCAACATTTATAGATGCATATATTTCCATGACAGTATGTCTTCATGGTGAACTGGATTCTTCATTCATATAAAACAATCTTATTGTCCTATTTAATGATATTTGTCTCAAATTGCATTTTGTCTTATATTAATGTCATGACTTCTGTTTTAGAATTTGTTGCATCTGACTACTATACCTTTTCTCAGCATTTTTTCTTTTAACGTTTGCACATCATTTCATTTTAGGAATGACTATGGTAGAAAACATGGTTGGATTTTAGTTTTGGGCCTAATATGAAGACCTTTATTAAAAATAGGTTATTTAGTTCATTTATGTTAATTGTTATAACTGAGGTATTTGAGATCATCATTTTTATGCTCCTAATTTTTTTTAAATGTTTCTTTGCCATCTCCTTTATTTTCTATCTCTTGACACATAGGGTATGTTTTCTTAGACCTCTTGGTTTAGGAGATAGATTAATGAAAAAAGCAACTCAGAACATTTTTCAGTTTCCTTTCTTACAGACTCCAGATACCAGTTTATTTCAGGCTTTTAAAATGTAATCTGGGTTTCAAGTTCAGGTTTGTTGTTTCATAATTTTTTGCAACCATGCATAACTTCTCTTTGAATTTTACTTTTGCATACTGTTTTGAAACTGAATTTACAATAATTAGCTAGACATCTTTTTAAATTGGCTTTGGTACTAATTACCTGTCCTTTATGACATTGCTTCCTCCACATATGTAATTTGATTTTCTATAGCATACACTCTGCTCATTAGTTCCACTTAATGGATTTTAATTCTGTTACTGTGTTCTAGTTTTCTGGCTACCCTTCCGTATCTCATTCATATCTTTGCATACCATCTTTCATTTTCATCTCAGCCTATTCTGGCTTTCTTCTGATTTGTAGAGGCCATGGCTTCTTGCCCTCTTAAGAAACTTCCAGTCTCCTGAAATGTCTTCTGAGGTCCAACTGGAGGAGCTCATTTATTTTCATTCTGTATGCTACTCTTTACTTCCTTATCTTGCACTTTTCTTAGCTACTGTTTTACTCTTGACTCATTCTTAAAGAAGGAAGTATTCTATAGATTTAATGCTTGTCGTGTCACAGATCTTGAGTCTTGTTCTCCCTGACTACTGGAGTAATAGTGGCAGGTGATGTGCACAGACCACAGAAGATTTCTAGAATAAATTATCCTAGAGTAACTACTTCAGTTTTATTTTTCCCTTACTGTTAGGACAATTTCTGCTTTTTGGAATGTATGACAATTTTATTTAAATGTGATAAAATTTTCTCAATATTTCATAAGCATTTAATAGACATACCCATATATGTGTTGCACATATATATAAATGTTCATAATTGTATTCTAGGTATTATGCAATGTGTGTGTATATATGTGTGTATGTGTGTGTATACTTATATATATAATGTTGCATAATACCTAAAACACAGAGAATGAAATTTCTTTCCCAGAGTTTATGGAACATTTACAAAAATGTATTCTCTATTAGTTTACAAATAAAAACCTCAGCAAGTTCCTTAAAGCAGAAATAGTAAAGATCATAGTCTTAACCATTAGAAATGGCTAATAAAAAATAAACAACAACATGGGAACAAGTAATCAATTATGGTCCATTTATACAACAAAATATTATTAACCATGGAAAACAGTATTTATATAGAAGGATGTTTAATAACACCAAATAATGGTCACCATATAGTGTTAAGTGAAAAAACAATTTAAAGTCAAAAGAAATTTAAATGCATGCATCTATACATGGGAAAATTCTAGAAAGAATTTACAGCAAAATGTTAATTATAGTTATGGTTGGTGGTGAGATTATATGTGATTTTTATTTTAGAGTCATTTTAAAATATGATATAGATTCTTCGCTAAAATTAGTCTTCCATTTTTTTGATAATGGAAGATAAGATTAGATTTGCTTGCTGCTAGCTCTTTGGCTTTTGTTGTTGTTCTCCAAAATTCTTCAAAGATTAATAAAAGTGTTCAGTAACCTCCATTAGAAGTTCTCCTGGTCTTCCTTGTTCCCAAGCAGTGGTCCAAGCTGTTCTTTGCTCTTCTTGCTCTGAAATTAACCAGTCCACTTCCCAAACTTCCCCTAATCTTTTTTTGGGGGGGAGGGGGTGCAATAGTTTTTGTTTATGTCTTGAGCTATTGTTCCATGATGTAATTCATATACATATGTGCCATCTTCCTGTGTATTCCTTGATTGTGTGCCTTTCCTCTCCCTATTTCTAAACGTTCTTTTCAGATATAAATCTATGGGTTAGTCCTGCAGGCACTGTTTTTTATTTTCTTTTGTTTTTTTTGAAAGGGCCATTTCTTTTCCCTCTTGTTTTAGCCTTAATCTAGAGTTTCTGGCTATTTATTATAGCCAGGCTTCTTTTTCTTGACAATCATGACCTCGGAGTTGGAATGGCTTTTTTCTCCTAAAATGTCTCTTTTGCCTGCTTCAGCAAGCAGGGTCTTTCTGTTGGTCAGAATGAGACCCAGAGGAGTTTATCCAATTAAGCTTCATGACTCCATGTCAAGAAGAGAAATAAAAAAATTTGTATGATGCTCTATTTTTAGCCAAATGAGGCTTTCTGCAAATGTTTCAGCCAGTACAAGTTCTCTTTCACTGCTTCAACTTCTCTTGTGCCAGAATAGTAGTGGCTAGGAATGCACCCTGTCTTTCCTCCTTGTGGCCAAGGGGCCTATAGAAAATACTCGTGGTGATATCCCTTGTGTTCCTTGCCCCCTTTTGCTCACTTATAAGATATTCTAGGTGCTCTGTCTTCAGGATCATAAATTCCCATCATAAGCCAATTTTTGGTCCAAAGCCATGTTGCCATGTAGACATATCAACCCATGCATGCAGTTTCTAGTACTCTTTGTAATCCTGTAGGTGTGTGTGTTTGTATGTGTCACCAGGCACCTCCCCTCTTATGTTTGTCCTCTTTTTTTTTTACCAGAAATTCTGCACTTTGGATAGATACATAGAATTATTCCATTTCTTTGACCATCTTCCCCATCAACCTATAGGCAAATGCTCGCCACGCTCATGAGATACAAGACTTTCATTACTAGACATGAACTTCCCCTTTCAGTACAGGATAAATCATGATCTGGAAAGCTGTGTCTAGTATTGACACTGTTTGCTTTCTTTTTATCCCAGCATCCCAACTGTCAGCAGAATGAATGCGTGACAATTATTATCCCGAGTCCCAAGTTTTTCACGGTCTTGCCAAAACTACTGGGAGATTACGTCAGATGAGATGATAAGGAGCTTGAATGCCTGGAAAAGAAATTAGGCACAAACTGATAGTCAATAAGAAGCAACTGTTGGTCCTTGAGAAAGAGAATCATTGAAACTACCAGCCTTTGTAAAGTGCTTCTATGCAGAGCAGACTGAAATGGAGTGAGGAAGTTATGAGGACTAGAGGCAGATGCTGAGGCTAGTTAAGAGGCTGTTACCCTGAAACTGGAGGTGTTGTCACAAGTTCATTGCTGAAAGATAACATAAAACAAAACTTGGTAGGTTGGTTTCTGATTTGATATGCAGATTTTGGAGGTGAAAGGAGGTCAGAGGTAAATAATACCAATTATCAAACATACTGAATCTGGAGAATGACATTTGCATTGAAAAAAATGAGGAAAATCTATGTCATTTCATTTTGAAGGTGGATGGAGGTGGGAGGAAGATTAAGTTTGAGAGTAGATCTATTGATATAGTTAAAAGTCACACCTAGTGACTGATTAGAGGACTGTATAAATGCATGTGATTCCATCAACAACAGAATGTCTTTCTGATCTAACAAAACTCAGCATGTGATTTCGTGCTCTGATCAAAACAATGTCAGTCAATCAAATCAAATGATTTTTTTCTTCTTTTGTGAGGGCTGGTTTCTGTTGTCTGTTTTTGTCTAGTTCAAAGTGATTCACTCAGGGAGGTCAGTCTCTCCAGTTGGGCTATGATTTATTAAACACATTCAGTCATATGACTAACTCTGTGCTCATTTGCCAAACCCTCCAGTATCCTAATCTAGCTCATGCATCCAGCCACTCCTAACACCTGGAAGCAGAAGTTGCCACAAAGCTCCCATGACATAGTTTTCTGCTTTATTCATTAATTACTTTTTAGGGGTGAAAGTGAAATTCACACCATTTCATCTTTTATAAATGGTTCTGAAAAGCATTATCTTTTCCTTCCATCCTCTTCCTTAAATTGAGGTCTAAGATTTTTCATCCCTAAATTCATACCTTCTCTCACCTTGAGCCCCTTTCTCCATTATGTGAGGCACTAAAGGTGCATTTACCTGTGTTTGATAAGGAAGAAATAAATGCAATTAACATCTATTGAACCCTATGTTTCAGGCACTGCTAGGAAATCTATATTCATTATGTCTCATCCTTCTCTGTAAGGTGATATCACTACTGCAATTTTCCAACTGAGGAAACTTGGCCTAAGACAGATTAAGTAACAATAAGAAATGTGCTTAAGACCACAAATCTAGGAAATGTCATGGATAAGTTGCAGACCCAGATATGTTGGACTCCAGGGCTATACTCTTTTCTGATTTCTGACAGATCAGACTTCCAAGTGTAGGATAGCGCTGGCACTTTGTTCTCCTCATCAGAAACCATTCGTACAAAGGAGCAGTCAAAGAGAAGCTCTTTTCACCTCACAGGCCCTGGTGTGTAGACCTCTTGATATCTCATCCACTCCCCACCCATACACACCCCTGAATGTATAAGGCTCATAAGTTTGGAAGATTTGGGGGCGATGAAATGGCACACTCCTAATTAGTACTGAGGAATTCATTAGCTATACTTTTTACTGAAATTGAAAATGTAAGAAATAATCTCATAGCATGAAGAAACTCTTTTAAATTAGACCCAACATAGGAGTCTTGAAGTCTCGATTTCAGTAATTGCTCCCTCAGTGCAAGCATGTCAAGTACACTTTGTAAACCAGAGTCTTTTCTCTCCTCTGTCCTTTCTTCTCAGCCATCCCTATGAGCATCATTGCACACTAGCTCTCCTGGCTGAACTCTTCAGGCCTTAGCTCTCACAGCTTAGTGGTACAGATGCTATGGGTGCTCTGTGGTACCTCCTCCACTGAACTGTCAATTCACTGAGGGTCAAGATCAGTCCTAATTCATCCCTGCATTTCCTTACCTTCTACTAGAGTATTTTACACATACTGAGAAGTAGGTAAATGTATAAGCATAATTGTATTTTGAACATTATTATTTTAACCAGGAAAAGATAGGATAAATAGAAGATAGGAAAATTCCACTATGATGTACAGAAGAACAATTCCAGTGCATAAGAACTTCAGGTGTAGGTAATTCCTTTATTTAACCATGGTGTATATTTATGCATAGTTCCAAATGCTAAAATTCACATATACATTTGTAATACTCATAAAGTACAAAAATACATATAATACTCATTGTTCATAATGTAAGCCCACACATACTACACATTTATATGTCGTCGGCAGCCGTCCGTCTCGAGAGACGATGGTGTAGCTTCTTAAGAGTCTATCTGCACCGCCGAGAATGGCTGTGCAGTCCGACTCGGGAGTGACATAGTATCTGTCTCCTCCCATGTTGAATCGACATCTTGCGATGACGCTGAAGCTACAGAGCCTGGGCAGGGTAATATGGAGGGTCTGCTGTTGCCCATGCAGCAGACCCCCCCTCTCTTCGCAGCTGAAGGGTCCAAGGGAAAGACGGAGTCGATACAGCTTGGGTTCAGGTGCGCCGCAGGAGTTGCCGGTGTTGACTACAACGTCAAACCGCCTTAGGGACTCCGGCTCCGGATTTTCTGTCGGGGTTTACTCCCTTAGCCTTTCCTCTGAAGAGGTATGCCGCAAGGCAGCGGAGGTTTTTTGGAGTCAGAGTTTTCCTTCTCTGATGTACCCTGACTGGAAGATCGAACCGGCGACACTTAGCTCGCAGGCCGACGCTCAATCCACTGAGCTAAACCAGCCAGGACTACATTTATATGTAATACACATAAATTTGATCTCCATACAATAACTGCTTAGCCATCTACCTTCAAGCAATGTGCTATAAGGCTCAATTTCTAACCGACATAGGTAAGCTTTAAGGAGATTGACTTGGCTGTGCCAGAGAAAAGAGAAAGAAGCAGACTAAGATGGTGAAAATATGGAGTTTTAAAAATATTTTTTAATTATGTAAATAATAAGTTAACTTTTTTAAAAGACTTAAAACACTACAGATAATGGAATCTCCATTTCTAATCTCTATGTGTTCCTTGGAGGTAACTATTATGTTGCATGCATCTTTACATCTCTCTCTTTTTTTGCAGTTACATACACATATTTGCACCATTAAAATATTATATTCTAAGTTTTTAAAAATACCATTTCTTCTGAAAGCTCTGATAATTAAAATAACTACATAAGGGAGATTCTATTATTCTCATTTTACAAATGAGGACACTAGGGCTCAACCTAATTAAGATTTTTTAATTATTCTGAGGTCACATAGCTAGTAAGTACCAGAACTAACCTAAACCTTCCTTTCCATGATTAAGATATTTATCCATTTAGTCAGGTTTTCCTTTAGATCCTTCACTTAATTTTTATAGATTTCTCCATAAAGGTCTTACACATTTCTTGTTAGACTTATTCAAGAGTACATTTCACTTTTCATTAAAATTTTGAAAGATCTTTTTCTGTTATGCTTTATTTTCTATTTGGATATTGCTTGTATATAGGAAGGCATTTCATTTTTAATAGTTTTCATATATAGTGACTTTGCTAAAATTTCATAATAGATTTGTTATTTTATTCTTTTGGTTTTTGTAAGTACACTATCAAATCATTTAAAAATAGTAACAGTTTCATCTTTTCTATTCTAATATGTTCACCTCTTATTTCTTAGTCTCGTTTAATGTGATTGTCTAGGACCTCTAGCAGACTGCTAAAGAGTAGACGTCTTAATAGACATTCTTATTTTGTCCTTGATTTTAATGGTAATGCTTCTAACATTTTGACATTTATTTTCTAAATAAGTATATATTTATGTATTATTTCCCAGAGTATCTTTTTTTAATCCATTTTTAGCTTTATTTTTTCCAGTTTTATATAGATATGACATACCTATAGCACTGTATAAGTCTAAGGTTTACCCCATAATGGTTTCACTTACATATGTTGTGAAATGATTACTGCAGTAAGTTTAGTTAACATCCATCATTTTATGTAGATACCAAAAAAAGAAAAGAAAAAAAAAAAGTTTTTTCCTTATGATGAGAACTCATAGGATCCACTCTCTTAACATCGTCGTCGGCAGCCGTCCGTCTCGAGAGACGATGGTGTAGCTTCCCAAGAGTCTATCTGCACCGCCGAGAGTGGCTGTGCAGTCCAACTCGGGAGTGACATGGTATCTGTCTCCTCCCGTGTTGAATCGACATCTTGTGATAACGCTGGAGTGTCCTCTCCAGTGAAGCTGAAGCTACAGAGCCTGGGCAGGGTGATATGGAGGGTCTGCTGTTGCCCATGCAGCAGACCCCCCCTCTCTTCGCAGCTGAAGGATCCAAGGGAGAGACGGAGTCAATACAGCTTGGCTTCAGGTGCGCCGCAGGAGTTGCCGGTGTTGACTACAACGTCAAACCGCCTTAGGGACTCCGGCTCCGGATTTTCTGTCGGGGTTTACTCCCTTAGCCTTTTCCCTGAAGAGGTATGCCGCAAGGCAGCGGAGGTTTTTTGGAGTCAGAGTTTTCCTTCTCTGATGTGCCCTGACTGGAAGATCGAACCAGCGACACTTAGCTCGCAGGCCGACGCTCAATCCACTGAGCCAAACCAGCCAGGGCCTACTCTCTTAACATATAGCAGCGTTAACTATAGTCATCATGTTGTACATTACATTCCTAGTAAGGCTTTGCCACTTAAGTATGAAGTTGCTGTGGAGTTTTGGTAAATAGCTGTTATGAAGTAAAGGATGTTCCTTTTACCTTCTAATGTGCTTGAGGTGTGTGTGCGCTTTTCCATAATATTTTGATGTGAAATTTTATAGATTTTTTTTCTGACTATATTGAGATAGTCATATGAATTTCTCTTTTATTCTGTTAAAAAAGTGTTTTATATTGATAGGTTTTGTAATCTTGACCCATCCTTGCTTTCCTGGAATAAACTCTTTGTATTGTTCTTTTAATACTTTATTGGATTGAGCTATTTTATGGGGGTTGGGGTTGCTTAATTTAGTGAGGCGATTGGTCTGTAATTTGTTCTTATTTGTGCTCTCCCTGTTCATCTTTTGTAACCGGGTTATACTGACCTTATAAAATAAACTGTAACTTAACATCTTTTTCTGTGCTCTGGAACAACTTATGTAAGAGAAGAATTATCTGTTCCTTGATGATTCTTATGACTTTCCCATAATACTGTCTGAACCAGGAAGGTCAGACAAGGAGACTTGAATATTTATTCAATTTTATCGGTTATTATGAGACTAGTCAGGCTTTTCTATTTCTTGAGTCACTTTAAAAATTAAAGTGTAGCTGACATAGAACTTTATATTAATTTCAGACATACATCAGTGATTCAATATCTATATACCTTTTGTGTGGTCATAATAAGGTAGTAACCATGTGTCATCATACAAAATTATTACAATACTATTGACTAAATTCCCTGTGCTGTACATTGCATATGTGTGACTTATTTATTTTATAACTGGAAGTTTGTATCTCTTATTCCACTTCACAGTTTTCACCCATCCCCTCCCCTTTAGTAATTATCAGTTTGTTCTCTGTATCAATGAGTCTGTTTCTGTTTTATTTTGTTTGTTTGCTTGGTTGTTTTAGATTCCACACATAAGTTAAATTATAGTTTTGTCTTTCTCTGTCTGACTGATTTCACTTGGGATAATATAAGTAGTCCCTCTCTATATCACGGTTCACTTATCATGGCCTCACTGTATCACGGGATTTTTTACAGTATTATACTTAATTATTTATCGCGGATTTTTCACTATTTCGTGGGATTTTGCGGTACTGTATACGTATGTTGTTAAAATTACATAGGTTTAAGAATGTAGAATAAGTGTAAGGTTCCTACTTCATGGAGGGGCCTAGAACGTAATACCCGTGATAAGTGAGGAAATACTGTACCCTCTAAGTCCAATCATGATGTTGCAAATGGCAAGATTACATTCTTTTTTATTGCTAAGTAATATTTCATTGTGTATATATATATCACATCTTCTTTTCTTAAAAAAATTCAGGTTTTAAATTTTATTTACTTATTTATTTATTTGAGAGAGAGAGAGATTGCTTTGTTTTTCCACTTATTTATGCATTCTTTGGTTGTTTCTTGTATGTGCCCTGACCAGGGATTGAACAAACAACCTTGGTGTATCGGGATCACACTCTAACCAACTGAGCTAGCCAGTCATGGCTCATGTTTTCTTTATCCATTCCTCTGTTGGTGGACACCTTGTAGCTTCCATATCTTGGCTATTTCTAACACTGCTGCAATGAACATAGGGAGGCATTTATCTTTTCAAATTAGTGGTTTCATTTTCTTTAGATAAATACCCAGAAGTGAAATAACTAGATTGTTGAATCACTTTTGATCATTTATATTTTCTCAAAAGCATTCCATTTCATCTAGACTTTCAAATGTAGTACTGTAAACTTAAATATCCTATTCTCTCATAATTTGATAAAACCTCTTGCATTTATAGTTATGTTCCCTTTTATTTCTAATATTTCTGGTTCTCCTCCTCCTGTTCTTCTGCTCCTGCTCCTTCTCCTCTTCCTTCTCTTCCTCTTTCTCCTCCTCCTCATCCTTCTCTCTCTTTATATCTCTCTCTCCCACTCTCTCCCCCTTCCTCCTTCCCTCCCTTCCTCCCTCCCTCCTTTCCTCTATGAATTGCCTATTTTATTATTTTTGCAACAACAACAAGAAGAGCTTTTGGTTTTATTTACTAACTGTTCACATGTTCTGTTTTGTGTGATAGCTCATTACTTTCTGGCTTTGTCTTTAGTACTGCCCTCCTCAGCTTTATTTAGATTGCTTCTTTATTCTAGCTTCTTGAGTTGAAGGCTTGGCTTTTTTTTTTTTTTTAAGTCTTTCCTGTTTTCTAAGAAATTTATTTAAAGCTAAAAGTATTCTTTAGGCATCGCTATAACCAAACTGCACATTTACTAGAATGAAATGCAATGCTTTCTTAATTTTTTATTTTCTTTTTAAACAAGAAGTTACTTGAGAATATGTGGCGTTTTTTAGTTTTTATATTGTTACAGATCAGATTTTCTGGGAAGCAGATTCTGAGGTGGAAACTGCAGTGCAGGACTGTTACTAGTTTTAAAGTACTCTTGGGATCACCACTTGTGGAAGTGAAGGGACAGAACAGGGTTTGACAAAGGAAGCTGGACTCGGATGGTCCTGCTGAGTCATTCCCAGGTGGGGTCCAGGCCTTTACACCTCTCCTTTCTGAATCATTCAGTAATTGGATGTGGGTTGCCCAGGAAGGGGGCATGACCTTCGGCAAGTCAGCTCTTTCCAACTAAGGCAATTCCTGAAAAGGGTTGACAACAGAGAGCTGTCTGCCAGCAGCACTCCCAAGCAGCTGGGGGAATAAATCCTTGTTTCCAGAAGGATCTGGTTGGCACAGTTCAACGACTATACTTACTTATAGTTTAACATTTTAATTAACTTGTGGTTGTTGCTGTCAAATCTGTATAAGGCATTTCTCCCATGGATTCAATTTTTTTTTTACTGACTTTCAGTAACTTCAGAGTATTTAATTAGATGCACATACCAAAATGTATTTAACAGTCTTATATTGTGAGACATTTGGATTTTTGCTATGATACACAATGCTGCTACAAATATCCCTGGAGTTGAAATCTTGTAGAACAGTAATAGTAGTCACAGAAGTAGTGCTGTTATTATTATCCAGTTACTTTCTTAAGATAAACTTATAGAATTAAAATTACATGGAAATGTACGTTTTGAGGCTATTGATAGTGCTATTTTGGCTAATTCCACATCAGCAGTGTTGGAGTGTCTGTTTTTGTGCTTTCTAATCAATAAGGATATTACCTATATTGTTAACAGTTTAGGAAGGTAGCAATATCTTACCATTGTTTCTATCCAATGCTGTATGATTCAGATGAGTATAAAAACAAATGAAATTTCCCAGCCTCAAATGATGGCACCAACTCCAATATGGCAAGAGTTGAGGTCTAACATTTCCAAAAGGAAATGGTATTACTCTTAGAAGGAACCTTAAATATTACTTTTTCCAATTCTGCACTTATCAAGTCAGAAAGAGTGAAAGTGACTTTTTCAAAGTTACTTACCTACTAAATATTAATATTTACCAGGATTAGATTCATGGGTTCCAGTCCACACTACTCCACATTCCCCAATTTGCTCAGGAAATGAATATATCTTTCTTATCTGTTTACCAAAACCTCATCAAACTGTGGTGTCTCTGAAACTGGAATTGATGAGCCTCTATGAAATAGTTTAGATATTTTGTGCTTTAGTCAGATCATATTATTTAAAAATTATGACTGATTATTATAAACTTTTTGATGACTGTCTTATTCCAAGTACTGCCATGTGATTACAGTGCCCCTGTTCCTTTGTTTCACATGGCATTATGGTCAAGTCACCTCCAAAGTCAGATTATCTGGATGTGAATCCTAAATCCAACGGTTAATAGCCACACAACCTGGGGCAAGTTACTCTGTGCTTCAGTTTACTCATCTTTAAATGGACATAATATTTGTATCTACTTCATAGGGCTATTTTGAGTAGCCAACCAGATAATTCATGTAAATTGGCTTAGGACAGTCTAGCATATTGTAAATGCTGGCTATTGTTAATGAGGCATTTTTCAAGTTGGGCCCTAGACACCTCTGGGATGGGAGTTGGGGGGTCATCCAGGGACATATTGTCTAGGGTCAGAATTAAGTGCCCCTGGGTGCTGTTGTCCATGGTGCTGAATTATTGTTGTGCTGATGGCCCATTAGGACATTGTTGATTCTATGAAGTTGGTGGAGGAAGAGGCACATGACTGACTGCCCAGAGCCTTCCACAAACTAAATCCTGGGCTCCCCAGAATGAACCATAAAGTGAATCCTCAGGCAGTTTACAATCCTTCCCAGGTCTGAAAACCAGAAGAAACACTGGAGGGAGTATGGGCTTTGCATCCAGGCAGGCATGGGTTTGAAAGACAGTTCAGCTGCTGCAAAGGGTCTGATCCTAGGTATGTTGGCATAATACCTACCTTGAAAGATTATTCTGAGGATAATATTAATAAAGAAGCAGTAGCAAATTCTCAATAAATGGTGGCTACTTTTTTATGTTATTATGGGCAGCATCAAGTGGAAGAAGGAAAAAGTAAGGAGAATTAGAAAATGGGAGATCAGAGGATGCCAGAGAAGGAGGAAAAGGAGAATGAAGCAGAGAAGGCTCATGGGTCAGCTCACCACAAGTTCCTGCTGGTCCACAGGAACTTACCAACTTGAACGTGGTTTCACCCACTGTTTCAAACTTGACCATTGTCCATTTGGTGTGATTTTGTTGTGGTTATTGTTAACACCACACCACTGTCACCACAATACCTGGTACATTTCCAGAGCTGTCTTTTCCAGACCTGCCTGTGCCCCACACCATGCCTTGTAGTGTCTCTTCTTAGAAAGTTGTTTCTGACACAGGAATGAGCTTTGGCAAGAAGAGAGCTGTCCATTTCCTCACCATCTCAAATTTTTCTGTTTGTTTTTGTCCCTTCATTTATGGTAGGAAACTCCTGTTATTTGTTCTGTGTCCCCTTGAAATTATATATTTGACACAAAATGTCTTGGGAAGAGTGTAAAACATAGACTGAGATTGTAAAGAAAGGAAAATTCTGTAGGGAGTATGCCATAACATGAGAATTTTAGGAGTTTGGCAGGATGACAGGCAATCATGGGCCCCTGGCCTTGTGGTAATGTTTTATTGCCTCAGGAAAGTAGAAATGATTTGAGAAATCCAGAATCTGTCTGCCTTAAGAAGGAATCATTTCAGGTATTTCAAGCTTCTCTTCTTCATCATGTCCATTACATCAATATAAAGCAGTGTTTACGAAACACTAGCCTGCATCAGAATCTCCATGGCTCTTTAAAACAGATTGCTGGGCCACCCTGAATTTCTATAGGTCTGGGATGAGTTCCAAGAATTTGCTTTTCTTACATTTCAGCGATGCCAGCACTGCTGGTGTGAGAGGACCACACTTTAGGAACCACTGACAGGAAATTTTACTTGCTATAACTCTCATAAACATTATACAAGTAATTCTCATAACAGGCCTGTAAATATGTATTATTATTATCATTATCCCCATTTAGAAATGAAAAACAACTTGTTTAATGTCTCATTATTGTAAGTGGTAGAATTTGAATTCTTGATGCTTTGGGCAGAAGGCTCCCTGACGTTGGAGATGAGTCATTTTCCCCTGGTAGTAATTTTGTGAAGGAAATCTCCTTTCACAATCCTCTCCCGGCATTGGTCCCTCAGTTGTGGAGTCCAGGATCAGATCATAGTGTTGCAATTTACAACTCTACTCCTTTAGCATCTCCACTGTAACACCCCTAGTGGCAAAGCCAAGTGAACAGTCTCCCACACTTTGAGAACAGTGAGAGGTGGCCCCAGGGTAAGAGCAGGGTTTCTTTTTTTAATGTCTCATGTTTTACCTCACACTTCCTGCATATTTTGCATTCTATTCCATTTAGTGTTTATGTTTTATATAATGTAGAGTTTTTTCCTCAAATAGTATTGGCTTTCCAGCAGCATGCCATGGTTTGTCCTCTGGCCTCCAATTTATCTTCAAGTTCTAGGATAAGGCTTTCAATAATTGGCTTATGGATGGTATCAGCGCTTAGCACAGGTTCTGGTCCTTATGTACTCAATGCTTATACATCCAGAGGTGGTACAATGACAGGAAAGATCATGGGCTTTGGAACTAAACAAAATTGGGTTCAAATACCAGTTCTGTCTCTTACTAATTTTATAGCTGTAAAGTGGGCATAAAAAATACCTTCCTCACAGGGTTGGTGACTATTGCATATGAAGTGTGCAAAGCGCACCAAATGTGTTATAGTCTATAAATGGAGGTTGCTGCTCTGACTGACTACAATATAATGATTTGCTGCACAGGTGAATAAGTAAATGAATGAATGACCCACACTTAAGCTGTGATGCCCTGGGCTGTAGACACTCCTCAGCCTGACACTGCCTGCCTGTACCTAAGGTAGCGCCCTCAGGTAGCACATCTTAGCTTCTCCTAGGAGCCTGGTACCACTGCCCCCACCCCCCACCCCACCCCACACACACCTGGGCAGTTATGTTCAACTTAACGTTTTTGCAACTCTCTGAGAGCAAGGATTCTCATGTTCAATCTGAGACCACTAATAAGATGCAAAGTCCTCAAATGCAAGTCATCTCTGAATTCCTATGGGTAGCACGTAATTCCAAGACTTCTATTTTTATGTTTATATAAGGATGATATGCTGGTGATTTACTAAATGAGGTATTATGGATTACTCATATTTGCTATTCATAAACTTAAATTAACTCATTACTAAGTATCCTGGGGGCTCTAATTTGGTTATCTGTGAAGTCAGGCTGCCTCTAAATGCTCAGCAGCTACTGTCTCTTCATTTGGCCAGATGATTAGAATCCTGTGACCTGGGGGAAGTCACATTGTTACCATTGCAATGTCAGACTTGTTTTGAGTTGGTTGTGGTGTTCAGACATTGCTCTTCTTGCTTTTTAATTAGAAATTATAGTTCATTTAACTTCACCATTATCATATTAGTTTGTGGAGGATATTTGGTTAACCCAACAATATGTAAATGTTACATAATTGCATCAAAGGTATTTAGGCCTCTAATTTTCCAATTACTAGGTTTTAAAACATGAACAAGTTCAAGCATGAGTCAAGCATATCCTCTTGCTAAACAGATATATATGTAATCTTCCCTCAGAAGTGCTTATGTAGTTGCTTTGGTTACTTACGACTGCATACCAAACTGCCCCAAAACTTAGTGGCTCCACAATTAGTTTATTATTTTGCATGGCTCTGTACATCAGGACTCAGGTGTGGCTCAGCAGGGACAGCTATCTCTCTTCCCTATCATGTCTACTAAGCCTGTAAAATCCCAAAGGGATCCTTGTCTTCCAAATCCAGCCCCACAGCTGGGATGGCTTAAATGACTGAGAGCTGGCTGCAATGGCCTGACTGAGAACTTACGCAGCGAGCTTCAGGTCTCATCATCAGCTGGGTTGCCCAGTTCTCCTCCATGTAGTGGTAAGCCTCCCTCTGTCCATATGGCCTCTCTGTCATCTCTGCAGCAAGGTGGCTGAGGTTCTCCATGGCCGTTCAGTGCTCCCAAGGACACAAAAGTGGAAGCTGCCAGGCCTCCTCAGGGATGGCACAGCATCACTTCTAGTGCATTTTGTTCATTAAAGCAAGTCACAGGCATGGACCAGACTCAAGGAGATGGACTAAAAAGGGCATGAGTATCAGGGGGCGTGGTTTCTGGGGGACCAATGTAACCCTGCCACAACAGTGTCAATTCATTGATGAATTCAAGCAATTTATGTAAATCCCAACATATTATAAGGTTAAGCATAATAAAGTAAATATATAAGTTTATCAGTTATAGTTTATAGTTAATATAGTTATTATCTTAATAAAATGTGTGCACTGGTTCATATTTTTAATTATAAAATAAATGACTCATAAATAACATTATCAATAATTTTATGCCAACTTGTGTCTTTTGTTCCTCTCCAATTCTTTTTTATCATGCAGTTCTACTGGGACATGCAAACAGGTGTGGTAGAATCTTCTGCTCCACACAAATGGTCTCAGTCTAAACGGTTTTTAGAAGCACCTTTTTAGTGGTCAGGAAAGGAACCCTTAGAAATGTTGTAGCAGCTAGAACTACAAAGTGGGCTCTATTTTCACTCTGAAGGAGCTCAGAGTCTCATAGGGATATTGTAGTCAGTACCATCATGGAGAAAAGATTAAGGAGCTATTGGAGAGCAGAAAAGATACACTCATCTAGTCTGGGTTATTAAAGGGAGCTTCTTACAGTAGGGGATACTTGAACTGAATCCAAAGGCTGCATAAGAGTGACAGAGTTGAAGAAAGATCAGTAGGAGCAAAAGCCCAGAGATGAGGCAGTTATCAAGATGTGACTCCTCACAAGTCTGCGAAGAGTTGGGGTTTTTATCTCTCTAGCTTTTAGTCATTCTTATCTTTTAAAAATATGTTCATTATGGTTTTGTTATAAATCATTGGATGCATACAAATAAACTCCCCCAATCTGATGCCATATTCATGAATTAATGTTTTTATGAGTGCAAAGAGGCGATGAAGAGGTGTTTGTTCCTGGATAATTGGCTGTGGCTGATTCATTCAAATGAATAGAGACCTGGGGTGCAATTCAATACCCATTGAATTTGCCATCTTCCTCCTGGCTTGAGATTTCCATGCTGACATCTGTTCAGAACAAATAGAGTTTGATCTAGTGATATTAAATTGCAGAGCTAGAAAATAAGCCAGAAACCATTATTCCCACCCTCTCATTTTATAGACAAGGAAGCTGAGGCCCAGGGAGCTGGAGCTATTGCTGAGAGTGGAATAGCTGCAGGGACAGAAAACACTCTTCTTCCATCCAAGCCTGACAATATCTAATCTGAGTGTTATTTAGAAAACCCTATTACATTTTTTTCTGTCAGGAAAGATGTTCAGGGTGGTAATAAGAAGACTGTTCATTCTGTCAAGAGCGTCTAAGGCAGGAACGATAGGGCAGGCTGCTGAAAGGGTAATGCTGGTGATGTCGGTAGGAGCAAGCCCTCTTGTACAGTAGCTGTCATCTCTATCAAAGACCTGAGAACCAGAGGGGACTGTTGTGTGAGAGCATGGTCAGCAGGTACCATTTACAGAGTCAGGCAGCATTTCAAGCCTCTAACTTTTTTTGCTAGAAATAAAGAATGGTGCAGCTCCATTCACCAAGAAGCCAAGACTGAGCTACAGTGGAACAAAAGTGATAATAACATGAACATTTGTTCAGTTATTGCAACATAAAACTTTTTATCTTCTTACCCCTCCTTAGTTCCTTCAGGAATCTTTTTCCCACTCCCCGGTGCCTGCTCCAGACACATTAGATGGCCCACACTTCCCTGCACGTATCTCTCCTACTACTCTTGCTACTTGGGCATTAATTATTGGGTAGGCAAAAAAGCATGTTTAGTTTTTTTCCATAATATAAAAGATACATTTCTCATTTTCACCAATAACTATTGATTTGGATATTTTTAGTATGTCTGATATCCCACTCATAGTATAGATTTTTCTGAGTTAATGTCTTGACTTGATCGCTATCAACTTCAACAAGTCCAGCTAGAAGTCTCCAGCACCAAACTTCACAAACCACTTTTGACACATTCAATTGGTTAAAGAACCTTCTCCATACACTGCACAAATCTTTTCTGTGTGTGTGTGTTTCAGTTGCATTTTTGCTTTTCTTGAAATAATAAAGCATTATATGCTGAAGATGTTGCTTATTCCATCTTCAATACTAAAATGGCTGCATAAAAATCCACAAATTTTTGTAGTTCTTTTAAAAAATGCATGCTGATATGACAGCTGTCACCATAGAATCTAATAAAATTGTTTTGAGTGGAGGTAAAGACAACTAAGCACTTCTAGAGCCATCTTATGGGGGGAAAAATGAAATTTTTGGCCAACCCAATATTTGAGGGGTATCTGTCTCTAACACAGAACTGTCAGTTACCATAATAAAGAAGTACAGAGGATCTATGGGAATGCAACTGAGAGAACAGCTTAGTGTTCTCAAAGAGTTCAAAAAGTTATAGAAAAGAAGCGGAACCAGATATATGAGTAGTGGTTTGTTATAGGAAGGCAGGGGTGAAGGGCATTCCAGATAGATTAAAGGCATGGTGTGTTTGTCAGTCTATTAACTAATGTTTACAAGGTCCTACCACATGCCAAGAACATTGCCACATGCTAAGAGTAGACAGTAGGTTGATTTGGCTGAAATCATGTGGGCAGGAAGTAACTGGGGTAAGGATGGGGGAGTAAGCTGTACCATACATAAAGAATCTTCTGGAACTGGTAAAAGAGCTTGCTCTTTATCCTGAAGGCTAAGAGAGGCCTCTGAAGGATTTAAGCAGATAAGTATTGGAGTCAAATTTGGTTCTAAATGAGGCAGATATCTATGATTAGTTACAGAGTGTTTCACAGGATACATTGTTAGGTGAAAAAAACAATGTGTGAAAGACACTTTTTGTGTAAGAAAGAAGGGGAAATAAAATATCAATGAATCTGCTCACTGATGCAAAAATAAACACAAAAAGGCTAAACTAGAAACCCTAAGGGGTGAGGAGGAATAAGATACAAAGGAAGGGGATGGAAACAGAGTGAAAGGAATGGGGGCGGGGGGGGGGGGGGCGCGGAATGCTTCTCTGAGAATAACTGTTTATGAAGTTCTGACTTTTGGAACCAAACTAAAAAAGAATCAATGGGAATAAAGAAAAAGAAAAAAACCTAAAGTGAAAGGCCAACAGAAATACATGGGAGTGGAAAAGAAGTAACCTAAATAACTTTAGAAACCAGTATTTTGAGAATAGGCTGTTGGCTAAAGACAAAAGAACTGTAAAGAAATCTTCTACTCCATTTTGTTTTTCACAGGGAAGTGGCTACAGTTCTGAAACACATTCTGTGTATCTCAGGAGTGATAATGGAAAAAAAGGGGTTTTTTTTGTTTTTTTTTTTAGAAGGAGTTTAAAAATATGGAACAAGAGGAAGGCTATAATTGGCATAGTAGTGTTGGACTGTACTTGGAAGTATGAGTATGAACTTGGGGTTTTTAGCATAGATGTATAGGTAGGTAGATGATAGATAGGTGATAGCCAGAGGTACGATGTGTGTGTGTATGCATACATGCATATATTTCCTAACTCTGTTCCTGACAAGACCTAGAAGCAATGACACCCCAGCAGCAATGAGCACTAGTGTCCCCACTGTGGTTTCAAATTCCATTCTCCACTAAAAGGAATCGGGGCTTTGGAAATGACTTATTTCAGGACCAGGACTGAGGAAAGACAAGATAAACCTGAAACATTTTGTAGTCACAGAAAATAAAAATATGCTCAAAGAATGATGAAACTATGTCTAAAGAACAAAGAACCACTTCAAATGAGCTTTCACTGACCAAATCTGGGGACAATTCAAGAATCAAAACAAATAATGATAGTAATGAATTATAACTCACTGAATAAAATAAGAATCCATTAATATAAGTAAATATATGTGATCTAAATATAAGGTACAGTTATATATAAATGTTTATATTTTATATATTATGTTTATATTTTACATATTTATTTATACTATATATAGTATTTATACTATAAATTAGAGTGTTTTTTAATTGATATAAAGAAATAAAGGAGAAGAGAAAATTCTTCCTAACAATAGAATCCCAACTAATAAATATTGAAGGAACAATGGAATTAGAAATTCACTATCATAATAATTAATCCTGGCAAGCATCATCAGTGTATGCTACACTAGTAGATAAAAGTTTGATGAGTAATCACAAAATTACAACCTGGAGCAAGATCAGATCAAGTTCAGAAATCTTTGGCACACAAAGATTTGTACCCAACTGCTGTCAGCTGGTTGTTTAAGTCATATTGCTGTGTTATATTTGCAATAGGGTAATAACAATCTTTATTTATTGATGGCCCACTGTGTGATAGGCATTGTGCAGGTGGGGTTTGGGGGTAGAGTTTTTTGCATATATTAACTTTAACACTAACTCAGTGAAATTTTTATTAGTATTTTCATTTTTGAGCTAAAGAAACCAAAGTTTAAGAAACAAAAATATTGTCTAAAGTTAAACAGCTATAAACATAGACAGAATTCAGATCTCCCGCATTCTGATTTTGATTTCCATGGTGTTCTATCATGTAGTGTGTCTCTGGGCCCCTTTAGAGTTCTGTGCTTCTGAAAGTATGCAGAATGATATACCAGAGAGGCTTTCTTATACAAAAGCATTGGGGGGTTCCTTTCTCCTAACCATATCCACTGAATGGTTTGCTTCATTTGTCTCATTTAAAAATAGGGAAGGCAGTGCTACTTTACATGGTTGTCATAAGGACTAGAGCATGGTGTAAAATAATTGTTCAACAGCAGTGGTAATACCTCTTGTAATGTTTAATTCCATAGTATGATGGAAAATGTTTTTAAAGGTCACTCCTCAATTTTGGACTGAAAGAACAATCAGAGGGCAGATCATAAAGAGCTTTGTGTATCATGAAAAGAAGATTACATTTTATTCTATAGGCAATAGAAACCACTGAAGAGTTTTATCACTGAGAGAATTATGATCTGATTGGCAATTTAGAGCCAACCAAGGGGAAGAAAGCAATACTCAAGGCAAGGAGGCCAGCAGGAGGCTGTTGTCAAAGACCAGACAACAGAAGATGAGGGTCTGAGTTAATGAACCGGCTGGTGTGATGGAGAGGAGGGAACACGCAGTGGACAGTCACACTCAGGGACTGGTGCCCGGATTTGGCAGGAAAGAAAGGGGGAGGTGCTCAGGCTAAGTACTGGCTCCTCTCAGGGCACAACCTGAATGTGGATGAGAAGCAGGTTGAGGGGCCTGGGAAAGTGCCAATTTTGAGCAGTTTGGGACATACAAGGAGTCACTGTGACAGTTGGATATTCAGATCAGAGTAAGAAAAAAATGCAGGACCGGAGCAGATGCCTGGGGGTCACTGAATCTGTGGAGAAGGATGAGCGCTTTCAGGGAAGAGATGTGGAGTGAGAAGAGGGTTCAGGATGGTATTCTGGAAACACGAATATTTGATGATGAAAAAAGAAGAGGCAGAAAGAGACTGAGGAGGAACACTCAGAAAGATAAAAGAGGCTCAAGAGGGTTGTTTTCTGCCATGGCAAGGTCTGCAGAGAAAGCAAATGAAGCAAGGAAGGCCTGCAAGGTACCTGTTGAATTTGGCAATTAGGTCGCTGGGGATTTGGGCAAGAGCAGGTGCTGAGGGGCAGAATCCAGTTGGCCAGTGGATTCAGGAGAGAAACTAGAACTTGGGTGCTCCGAGAGATGCAGGCATCTCACTCCCTTGTCAGGCATTCCCACCTGCTGTTGGAGTGCTCTGATCAGAGGAGGGCCTTCTTTATAGAGCTTAAGTCTCCCTCCAACACCCTCCCTCAGCTCCAGTTTAGCCTTGCAGGTCCACTCCTCCAGAAAGCTGTACAACTCAGTCTCTAGCCCCTTCCCCATTCCTCATATGCTCCAGGCTCCCCAGACTTGCCTTAAAGTCTGACTCTCCATGATGGGTCCTGGCTTATTGAACCTGGGCTTTTTCTTCGGTAACATTGGTCTTTAATTTGTCCTCTTCTTAGGTTGATGTCTTTCCAACATTTTTAAAACCTCAACCCAGAATAAGAAATATATTTTACATTATGATTAGTATACACATGTGTATATAACTGAAAGGAGATAAACTCATTGTCAACTCCACTTCATTCCATCCCATTCTCTCCTCATCTAGTTCATGTTATTAAGTGCTGGTCTTGGCCCACCACATTAATCTCACAGCCCACTAAACTGATTTAATGACTGATGGTAGGAGCCATGGAGCTAGAGGGCGCTCAAAGAAAAAAAAGTGTTAGGTGTTTGTTCGAATCTGTCCCCCATTCCTCCTTCAGGGCCTTCCACACTGGTGCCCACGCCCTTTGATCACTTTCCTGGTGGTTCTGAGAGGAAAGAGAACTGCTTCAGTCACTAGGATGTTAGCCAGCCCTGGGGGCTATTTGAATTTCCAGAGTGACTCATCAGAGGAAGGTAAGCAGCTCTAATGGCGGAATTTAGAAGTCAGTGGAGGAGAGAATGGCTCACCTTTCAAATCACCCCACATAAGCTACTTAATCCCTGTGCTTACACATGGGGTACACAATAGCTTGAGGCATTTTCATGCCTTGAGGATGCCCTTGGTTGTCTCTACTACCACCTTCCATAGCAGACATTTAAAATTTCCCAGAGTTTGAAAGTGTGGCCACCTCCTTACACAGGCCACCCATCCCCACTCCAGTCAGACACTCGTCTGGAGTCCTGCTGGTCCAGTCTCTCTGTCCTCCTCAGACTTCCCTGAGGAAGTATCCTTCCCTTGAGAACCATTACATCCTAAAATCTTTCAGCAAAAGAAATTAGATTTTGGTTTTTTTTTAATAAGAAAAGATGGCTTACATCTTCACTCTGATTCACTGTCTCTCTACTTCTTTCCAGGAAAAGCAAGGATTTCCTAATTTACCTTGATGACAGATAGGATGCTCCCTGAGGAATAACAGAGGCCTTCGCTCTTCTGCTGAAAGGTGACCATCACTGCTGTAGACACTTGGGTCCTCAACAAGTCTCCCAAAAGGCCTGTCTACCACATACCTGCAATGAGCAGGGCCTTGGGCTGGGCTACAGCTTCACCCTGGTGAACAAAACTCCATCCCTGGCCTCAAGCACTCACATCCAGCTTAAAGATGAGTGAAGAACGCTGGGCCTCCCTCACTCCAGAAGAATTTGACCAACTCCAGAAATATTTAGAGTGTGAGTAAATGAATTGACCCATCTAGGGTGGGATTTCCTCTTGATTGGGGAGAACATTTCTGGGGAGCAGAGCAGAAAGCCACAGACAATAAAGACATACCTGACAGCTTATATTTTCTTTTCTTTTAATTTTTTTAAATCCTTACCTGAGGGTATGTTTATTGACGTTTTTTAGAGAGAGAAGGGGAGACAGAGAGACAGAGAGACAGAGAGACAGAGAGAGAGAAACATTCATATGAGAGAGAAACACCAATTGGTTGCCTCCTGTACACACCCTGACCGGGTATCGAAACTGCAACCTAGGTAAGTTCCCTGACCAGGAATTGAACCCACAACCTTTTGGTGTATGGGATGATGCTCCTTCCAACTGAGTGAATGGAGCTTATGTTTTCTTAAGAACTCAGAATTAGTGTCTTAAACATAAAACAATAATCTTTACAGTCTATAAATTATACAGTCTCAGCAGAGAGTTTTGGAATATACAGAAGGAAAAATAGAGTAGGTTAAAAAATCACAGCTAAACTCTGCACATTTTGGACACATCCCTCCTGTGCTCATTGCTTTCCATGGCTGAGCTCCTGAATATACCTTTTCCTTTAAGCCTGCATTTTCCACCTAACATATTATTTTAAGCATTTCCTCAGGTCTTTAAAACCTCTTCATAGCATAATTTTGAAAGGCTGCAGGCTGCATGGTTACAATGTTAACCATGTGCTCTAATATACTCTGTGTTTGGACTCACCTTTTTTCTTAGTAAGATACAGAATTCTGACACATGTCTTTTTCTTGACTTCATTGTGGAAAAGTCTGGGCTTTAGAGTGGGGCTCTTGGTTTCATTCATTACACCCAGAAACAATTTCAGTGCCTCAAGACACAGTAGTGGCTATACCCACATTCACATGAAGGCACCCAGCTGTCCACCCCCCTCACCCCAGACACCTCCCAATCCTGACAGGTGACAGGAATTTCCCTGGGCTGTGGTAGCACACCAGCTGACTGCTGCACTCTGCACATACATAGTGACCATCATGATTGTGCATTGGCACCAGTAGTTTACCTTCTGTCATACAGAGCTCTCGCCTGCACTGCTGGTCTCACCCTTTTGTTCTAATCAGCTTTATCCTTCACATAATTGTGCTTTTGTAGGGCACCAGGTCTGTGGCATGTTGACCTGCTCTACAGAGCTTGCCCAGATCATCCTATGAAGCCCTTTCGGCAGCCTGCCCCACCCCTCACAAGGCAGGCATTCCGGCCCATAGCACTGATCTGGGTGTCGGAAGATCAGGCTCAGTGCCAGCTGTGGCTCTTGCTCTCTAGGATTTGACATCTTTTAACTCCCCCAGGGCCTCAGCATCCCCCTCTGCAACATGACAGGGTTGGGCTAGATGATCTCTCTCTGTGGTTCCCAACCCAGACCTAACACCCCATCTGCTTCCCAAGGCCAACAAAAGTTCTGAAAGCTACTGGTCAGACCCTCTCCTGCTACCCTGGAGCCTGTGGCTTCTTGTCTGACCTCAATGGATTTAGAGAAACTAGGTAATGTACTGACAAGGAGCAAGGAATCATCCTCCAGGGTAAACTCCATTTAATTCGGTCTGCTATGTAGATCAGCAAGGTACCAGGCCCTGTCAGGGATGCAAAAGAAGCACAAAGGAGAGGCTTACCCTTGAGGAATCAGAAACTTATTAGGGAGTCAGAAATATGCTCCAGGCACCAGCAGAGAACAGGTTTAAGGCAGTGGGCAAGGACTCTGGCTAAACTGAGGGCGTAAACGAGGAGAGAATTGAAAGCTGGGGAAAATTGGTATAGGAAGCTGTCTTAGTTTGCTATGCTACTGTGACAAAGTACCACAATCTGGGTGGCTTCGAACAACACAAAGTGTCTCACAGTTCTGGAGACTAGGAGTCCAAAATCAAGGTGTTGGCAGGATTGGTTCCTTCTGAAGGTTGTGAGAGAGGATTTCCTCCAGTCGTGCCTCCTCGGCTGCCTCCTCCTTTTGTCTCTTCACGTGGCATTTTCCCTGTACGCATATCTCAGTGTTCAAATTTCCCACCCTACCGCAGTATGACCTCATCTAACTGATTACATCTGCGATGACACTACTTCCAAATAAGGTTACATCCTGAGGTACTAGGGGTTAGGACTTTGACATATAAATTGGGGGTGGGGAGGCAGATGCAACTTAACCCATAACAGAGGGTTTCACTGGGTGAACTCTATGACGGAAAGACGTTTTAAATGTGAGCAGCAGATGGTGGGAAGAGAAGGATTAGAAGCAATGGAGGCAAAGGTAGACAGACACAAAGGGAAGGGTGTGTGGGGGTGGTAAGGAGAACTTCTGGGCTAGATGGAGAGGGGGAGCAGGGTGTGGGGAGGAGGACATAGGAGAGATGGGGAGAGCAGGAGGTCTTGGCTCTGCATGTCAAGGCATGGCCTGTGGACCAAGGGGGAAATTTTAGAGCCATGAATTTGGTGGCTGTATGCAGGATGGCCTGGTTGAGGAAGCTGCCAATTCAGGGAGGTCCAGCAGCGGCCTTTGGGTGAAATCTAGTCTGAGCTGGCGAATAGAACTAAGATGATGAATGTGGCAATGAACAAATGCTAATTCATGGCAAATTGCAGTGGAAACGTCATCAAAACTTATGGAACAAAAGGAAGCCAACGAAGCTACCTCAAAGCCTCTGAATCTGTGGAAAATGGTCACATTAGGATGCATGGCTGGTGGGGATGGTTGGGGAATGTTGATTCTGGGATAATGATGACAGACACTTCCACTTCTGCATTCATATGTGCCAGGCTCCAGGGAGCCAGCAATGAATGTGACAATCCTTCCGTAAAGAGCTCACAGCCCAGTGGGGAGAGACAGACAGGACTCAAACAATGATCAGTATGATAGGTGCCAAGGAGTGGGGAGCACAAAGGAGGAGACCTAGTCCAGCCAAGGGGTGCATGCTTCCAGACACCAGAGGATATTCCAGGCAGAGGACATGGCTTAGGCAAGGCAGGGAGGTGAGAAAGTCATCAAGGTAGCTTTCAAGAACTACAAGCAGTTCCCCAGCTGGGGACCTATAGGGCTCATGCTGGTGGATGGCATGGGGGGAGCCAGGGAAAGAAGTAGAAAGGTAGGCAAGAACCTGTCCTGAGAGATGCTGCTTTCTGAGTGGGATGTCCTGGGGGCCCCAGGAAGGTAGGTGGTAGGGTTGGGTGGGCACGAAGGGTTAAGCTATATCTCTGACTCAGGAATTCCTGTGTAGAAACAGCAAGGAAAGAAAAAAATAAATAGGAATAAAGACACCTCAGAGAACAAGAGTGTGAGGAAAGAAATGAGAGGATGGAGATTGGGATTAGGGCATACCTACCACTGGGGATCAGAAAAGGAAAAAGAGTTAGTAGGAGACACAGAGAGAAGACCCAGCAAATCAACTAGTGAACAAAGAGTACCAGGTTGAGGCAGCTAAGGGACGAAGGGGTCCAAAGTGGCAAAGTTGATGAAAGGCAGGGGGTGAAAATAAACCAGAGCATCTGGTAGGAAGTAGCTCCTTTGTGGTTTGGGTCTTTGAATCATTAACATTGTCCTTCTCTGACCCTTCCTCATTTTGTCCATGTCCTAGGACTAGATAAGGTGCTTTGACACCATTGTTCTAACAGTTCTTGGAAAATGATTAATCCTCAGAGGAAACCCTGAAAAGGCACTTATACCAATTTTAGACACATTCTGGTATTCAGCCAGATTGCATTGCCATGGCAACCGCTCTTCCATAACCGCATAAAAAGGAATAACTGAAGTGGACAGCCTGAGAATTGATAACTTTCCCCAGAGGGGTTACCAGGAGGAGAGCCCAAGAATTTGAAAACAAGATGCTCCTGGTGTCCTTTTTGTATAGCATCAACCCTATACCTTCTTTGGTGGCCTTTTATCGTAGGACAAGCAATGTGAAAACTGTCTTTGGAGATATATATATTTATTTTATATGTATACATACATACATATACACATATATGTGTATACTTATATATATATATATATATATATATATAGTTGATGATAAGCTTAATGTGAATCAGTAGTGTAAAATACTTCTCAAAAAAGATAATGTGATATTAAGAAATTTTTGTTACAAAATAAAAACAAGTCTAAAATTTTTGAAAAACCAGAAAATGAAATTTAAAGCTACCCATAATCTTACCTCCCAGTGACACCCACTAATATTATATATAGAAAGTATACATTTTAGGCTATTTGTATGCTGTTTTTTTCACTCTAACAATATGTTTCAGAGATCTATTGCTACATCAAAACAACTTCAAAACTAAGTGGGTCAAAGCAACAATTTTGTTTTTCCCATGAATCTGGACAGGGCACGAGAAGGATGACTAGTCCCTGCTCCACTGTGGGGCTTGGGGTGGGATGCCTCACATGGTCCAACATGGCTCTTCACTCACATCCGGTGCCTCAGTGGTCCTCCAGGGGGCCCTCAGGGGGCCTTTCCCTGCAAGGGCTTTCTCATCTCCCAGGATCTCTCCATGTTGGCCTCTCTTTCCAACAGGGTTGCCTGGACTTCTTACATGTGGCTCTGGGCTCCAGGGGCATAAACACAGCAACTGCCAGGCCTTTTTAACAGCTTAGCTCAGAGGCTCTTGAATGAAACTCTCTCCACATTACACTGGTCAAAGCAGTCACAGGCCTGGCCCAGCTTCAGTGCAGTGGAGGAAAGGACTCCACATCTCTTGGGAGAATGATTCACATAGGGAGGGGAAGATTGATGACAGCCGTCTTCGGAGACTAGCTAACACACAATATAATGTATCATGTGTTCCCCCATCATGCAGTACTTCACAGAGGTATGGTTTTTAGTGGTTGCAGAGATTTCTTTTGAGTATGTATACATTATTTTATTTAATCAAACCACTGACTATGATCTTAGAATGTAGTAATATTAGTAGACTCATTGTGTCGTAAAGTAAACAGATAGCCACATTCTCTCCTACCCTGATCAGACCTCTCTGGAGAACTGAATATATTTTGGGGACCACAGTTTACCATGGATATAAACAAACTAGAACTTTTGAGAAGTGCCACCAGAAAGGTGAGGGGCCTCACAGCCTGAAATAACTGAAAATACTATGCATATGTACTGGGGAAGGGTAGTCTCAGGGAAAGGTGAGGAAATGCTAATTTTGTTAAAATACCTACAGTGCTCTTGTGGGAGGAGGTGTTAAGCTAATTTTAAATCACTTCAAGAAGTAGCCCTAGGACTAACAAGAAGAAATCATTGAAAGAAAGATTTTAGTTTGAAGTAAGGAATACACTGGTTCCTAGTGGTCGAACCTTCCCACGATGAAGCAGAATTGACTTCAAAGCATCTGAGTTTCCTTTCCCTAGAACTGTCTGGGCAGTGTTGGCTGAGATTAGAGCATCAGAGGTTTGGCTGATCAAATGACCTTCACTGGCCCTTCCAATATTCATTTCTTTTCTTATCACTTTTTTATTTTTCAATTACAGTTGGCATATAATATTATATTAGTTTCAGGTGTACACCCAGTGATCAGACATTTTATAATTTACTAAGTAATCATCCCGATAAATTTCATACCCACTTGACGCCATACATAGATATTAAAATATTATTGACCAAATTTCCTAGGCTGTTCTTTGCATCCCTGTGACTATTCTGTGTTTAAATAGAATGCTTTTCAACCTCAGGGGACATGAGCATGTGGGGATTACTCCTATTGACACTTCCCCTAACAGCTTCAGAGAGATAACTGGCTGATTTTCCTTCTAATCTAAATATTTGGGTGGAGGGGATATATTCCCAGTTTTTTTTAATGAGTTATCAAAAACAGAAATGGCCAGCTTGTTCAGGAAAAGAAAAGAAAATTAGTAAAGCATCAATTTTGATTTTTTAATTCTCTTAAGAAATTAAACCAAACATTTCTTGCATCAGCTAGTTGTTGCTTAATTTTGTAGACTAAGTCTGGGAGACATCTTAGCCATTATTAAATCCAAGTCCTATCCATTTTACAAATGAGAACACTGAGTCCAGAAGACTGCAATGATTTGCCCAAGGTCACCCAGAATAAGAAATAGAAACAAAGTTCTCAATTGCAGGTCAGATTAAATTTGCTTCAATTTAGTTTCAACAAATTAAACAGTACCCATTGGAGATCAATCTTCAACCACACATTGGTTTAAATATGTATATAAATTAAATTACAATAGAGCAAAAAATTAACATACATTTAAAGAGAATGAATCAGTAAATTGTGCTATTCAGAAATATATTTCATTCAAATCATTTCAAGGCAAGGCAAAGTTTCTGACTTTAAAATATATGTAATTTACAGCTCAAAATTCAAACCTGTCAGTGTTAATATGGGAGTCAGAGGAAATGTCTAGGACAGATTTGTAGAACAATGTAAGGCTCTAAGTAAGCCTCCTTGAAACCTTGCTATTGAATGGCCAGGAAAGTGAGAGTTCATCAAATGTTCGTGGGGTCCTGGGCCCATAAAGGGTCCTGTCCGCCTGCTTCCATCTGGAAAGGGATAAGCACAGTTATTTCTCATTCATATCTTTTTCAGCACAACTGGCCTTCTTTTCATTAGTGATGATTGGGACTTTGCCCACAAGCAGTCACAGACTCTGGATAGGGAGAGCCTTCTGTGGAACAACGGCTCTCCAATATGAGTGTGCACATGAATCTCCTGGAGATCTTGTTAAAGTGCAGATTCTGAATCAGCAGGTCTAGGGGAGCTCTGAGACTCTGCATTTCTAACAAGCTCCTAGGAGATGCTCATGCTGGTGGTCCCAGGGCCACACTTTTAGTTGCAAGAAGGTATAAGTTGCCTAATCCATTCCTCTACCTTCACTTGGAATATGATTGATGAGGCCAAATTATTTGGAAGAAAGTGGGAAATTTTGCTAACAATACACATTTTAGTTACACAAATAAGCCACACCAGTCATTCAGATCATTTATGATAAATCAGAAAATTTTAATATCCTAAAGAGGCTTTTCTAATATCTGCCAAAATTCCCTCTGCTTCAATGTGAAGTCTTTTTCTCTTATTCTACATATAATACTGTGGCAGAGCTGTCACTTCTACAGGTTTCCTGCCAGCTATTAACTCAGTGAGTCTCAGTGGTCCTCAGCCTTAAACGGCACATTGGAAATACCTGGGAGGCTTTGACCACTTTCTGATGCCCTGACCATACCCCATACAACCCTGCACCTTTGGGCCATTTAATCATAATCTGTAAGCATTGGACACAGACATTAGTAGTGTTTAAAGCTCCTCAGGTGATTCCAGCATACAGCCAAGGTCGACAACCTCTGGTCTACCTTTTCTCCCTATGCCCTTGGGAATATAGGACAAGCATGACAAGCCCAGTCCCTTTTCTAGGCCTCATTTACTCCATAAATCTTTATGGAACATCAATTTTATGCCACACAATGGGCTACAGGCTGGAGATAAAGAGTGAACCAGAAAAGAAGTGTAACTGGGAGAATACATCAATGCTTATGAAGCTGGATCTTCTTACACACACTCCCCACATTCTGCTCGGGGGCCCAAGTCATCCTGGATGGAAAGGTGGGCCTGCTGATGCAGCACTCTCAGGCCTGGCATCTTGGTCTTTCCAGGACCCTCCTGGAAAATCCTCCTTCTTGCTCTTGTGCATCTCACTGTGTTCTTGACCCCCTGGAATAGAAAACTTATACATCTCAACCTTCATCAGAAGGAAAATCTAGTAGTTTGTTCTTCCTCATGTACCAACTTTCTTTCTTTCCCCTTCTCTCTGTGCCTTATCCTCCGTGGGTTAGGAGTCATTTATGGTCTTCTCAATCTGTAAAATATGTTCCTCTAGCCTCGTCATCATGTTTGTTTGCTTATTTGTTTGTTTTTTATTTTTTGTTTTTCTGTGCTGTCACGGGCAAGCCTTACTAGTCAAGCTGAAATATACAGGAATGTTACTCAAGGCCTGCTTGTCAAAAGTGAGGTCCATGGACCTATGGTACATAATTGATGTCACCTAGGTCTTATTTGAAATGCAGAATCTCAGGCCCTGACCCAGACCTACAAATCAGAATCTGCTTTAAACCCAATCCCCAGGGAATCCATATGTGTGTTACAGTCTGAGATGCTCTCAGGAAACTTTGAGGAATGGAGAGTTGTCATGTACCTTAGAATTGTACTCTCATCTATGGGTTTTCAGATTCACTTTTTTGTTGATTTATAGTGACTTGAAAGGTTAGTGTGGTCTGACTTGGGCGCAAATATTCAGTGTTCTTAATTGGGAGATGGTCCATAAAATTTGGGTTCTAGTTTAGGCAGCACAAAAACTATAAACACCGAAGCTCCTGATTTGTCCACTTGTTCAGACAGAGGGCATCCCTGTCCCACACAAATGTGGCAGCAAAGGTGCCTGTGAGCAGGGCCAAATTTTCTCCTTAAAAGGGCTTTGAATTTTCTCAAACACTGAGACCAAGTGCTTGGTTAAGGTCCCAGAATTCTTGGCACATAAGCATAAAGAGACAACTTTGGATTGAAACTTCCTTGGGTGTTTGTTGCCACCAGTGACCTTGATCACAGAGAAAAGCCTTTTAAATCCCTAATTTTGGGTAAAACTGCATGCTGATGGTCCTTCCAGTCTGTGCTAATGTAAAACATATCCCTACCTTGCCAAGCATCTGAATAAGTTGACCTGTTGAGTGGGGTTCTTTAGTATTATGCACATAAATAGCAGGAATGTCTGCCAATCATGGTGGTTTTAGATTTAGCAGAGTGAAAACATTTTTTCCTTTTACAAAATTATCCAGTATGTTCAGATGCTTAAGACATTTTTCATGTCTCATAATAAAATCACATCCAATGAATAGCAGTTCATTTGAATCCACAGGGTGCTCCCAAATATACTGATTCCTGGGTTCCCCAAGAGATGCTAACTTCCTTGGTCTGGATGAGTCCTGCGTTATAAGACTCCTCAGGTGATTCTAACAGGCAGCCAGGTTTGAGAGCCACTGTCATAAAGGAAGGGCTTTATTTTCTCATTGACCAGTGTTAATATATCCAATGAATCTAGTACCTGTGTCATATTATTAGGTATATTAAAAATCAGAATGACCCACTCACTATTTGTGTGCCCTTAAAGAAAGTCATTTAAATTCCACAAACCTCAGTTTCTTCTTCTCTAAAATGGGGGTAATTATTACATTAGAGAGTCATCGTGGAGATTTAAATAAAATATATAAGGTGACTAAGACAATGTTTAGCACTCAACAAAATACAAGTTGTTGCCAAGGATGGTGGACATTTAGAAATGGAGTTTGATCTCCTCTAAGGCTGGTGGTGGTGGTGTAATGGAGGCTTTGAACGGGTGTTCTCTACTGAGCTTGTGCTACCGAGTCCACATGTGGTGCCTGAAGTAAGATCATTACTTCATGTGCCACATTAAGACAAAACAAAAGCCCCTCATTAAGACAAAACACAATGGAGCAGTACCCACTTACTTTTCAGGAGAGAGAAACCCAGTGCAGAAATCTGTTGAGAAGAAAACTGTGAGGTCCCTACCAGTAGCTCAGTTGATCAGAGCATCGTCCAATATGCCAAGGTGGTGGGTTCAATCCCTGGGCAGGATACAACCAACCAAGGAGTACATGGGTGATGGATGGGTAGAACAACAAAGCAATGTCTGTCTGTCTGTCTGTCTCCCTTTTTCCCCCTGCCTGCCCTCTCTCTCTCTCTCTCTGTCAAGATCAGTTTTTTTGAAAATGAAGACCTTTTAAAAAAGAAAAGAAAACTGTGATAAAGTATCTAAGAACATCCAAGGAGAAAGTAGTGGGTATCATATTTGAGAATTAGATTGTCTCCCTTTTTCAAAAGGGAAAGGCATTGCTGCTATGAGCTCATAAAAGTCCATAAAGCAAAGTGGAATAAATGTGGGATGAGGAAGACCCCTCAAGGAACTCTAGGAACCAGCAATTTCTTGCATTGTTTGCTATCTAATTTTAAGATAGTAATCAGAAATTTTAAAATAAATAATTTTTAATTCTTCTTTTTAACACTTGTTTACTTGAATGTGAACATATGATGAATATATGTGTGTGTGATGTGTGTGTATATATACATACATACATATCAATATAGATCTACATATATATATCTTATACACTTAAATATAAAGCAAGATTAGATCAAAGGGTTTCTGCTAGGATGAACTGTAGAATCTCCAAAATGTGATCCTGATCAAAAGAGTATAAATTAAAATGAAATTACTCTCTTGGGTCTTAATCAAAATACTGGCTCTACACTATTCTTGAAGAAGCCACCCCAGGAGGACTCATGCTCCAAAATTTGCTTTTACTTTTTTTCAGTTTGGCCACTCTGAAAAGCTCCCATTAAAATATTCTAAAAATAAGGGCTTTTAAAAATAATTAAGCTGCTCATAGAATAATTTGAATATAATTTGTGTATGGCATTAACTGAGCTCTGGCCTCATTCTAAACTCTCTTCCATTGGGTTGCCAGAGTGACCTTCAAAAAACAGAGACCCAGTTATGTTACTTCACTACTCAAAAATTTTTAAACAATTTCAAATCAATGTTCTTAACTTGGCATTCAAATCTGGAGCCCACAACTCTGGCCCCAAACTACTCTCTGCTTTTCACTTTTCCCAAATGTTTTGTGGTGCCCATCCCCACATTTATTCATCCTGTTCCCTCTGAAAATCCCCTTTTCATTTTATGTCTGCCTTTCAAAACCTTATGCATTCTTTACAGCCCAGCTCAAATGATAACTTCTTCATGGGATATCCCCAGTCTCCATCCCAACGCCACTCATCCTAATTTGACTTCCTCCTCACTCATTTTACTTCATCCAGTCCAGGCTTCTTAGGGCTTCATATTACTGCTACAGCATTAATTACACTTTTCCTTGTGTTAGCAATGTTTGAGAAGTAATAATGAATAGTGCTTAAGGGACAGTAATATAGGCTTTTTAAAAATATTTTTATTGTTATTCTATTAGTTGTCCCAATTTTTCCCCCTTTGCCATCCTCTGCCCATCCCATCTCCTACTCCCACAGTCAATTCCCACACTGTTTTCCATGTCCATGGGTCATTCATACATGCTCTTTAACTAGTCCCTTCCCCTTCTTCCCACCATTATCCCCCTTCTGCCCTCCTCTGGTCACTATCAGTCTGTTCCATGTTTCTATGCCTGTGGTACTATTTTGATGGAACTGGAGAATATTATGGTAAGTGAACTAGGCTTTTGATCCAGATTAGACCTGAGTTAAAACACTGACTCTTAGACAAGTCACTTTTTTTTCTAAATTTCAGCTTTTTCATTAGTAAATTGAAGAAAATATTACCAAATTTACATGGATTGGTAGAAGATGGTATATGAGAACATGCAATAAAGGTCTCCAATGAAGGGAAGCTATTATTAATTATCACAATGGTTCAGATCAGCTCCCCAACTAACTCATGAATAGTACCTAACAGCATCTTATTCTCCATAAGGTTTTGTGAATTGAATGGAAGCAGCACAAATTAATGGCATCTGCTGCCTGGATCTCACTGAGCTATTAGTTTTTCAACATCTGTTTTGAATTTCAGAAAGAAATGTCCATTTTTAGGCATCAACAGCATTTTCCTGTGGCATTTCAATATGTCTCAATCTTGAAATGATTATAATTTGTGCTTGATTGAATCCAAGTCAGCAATGCCATGGAGAACAGCTCAGCCCATGAGCATGTCTACTTTGCATGGGCCTAAGACAGCATAGCCCTCTGTACAAAGAGCCTGAACATGAAGGAACACTGTGTCAGCTTTTAATGGCATTGCCCTTTGCCCAGATGTTTAAATAGTGGCATTAATGGAGCTTAAAAAGCTCTTAATAACCCAGAATACTATGAAACAGAGAGAACACAGAAAGCCTGGTTTTCTTCAATGTCTAGAGTGTTGTTATCAATACCAGATGCACTCGGGATGTGTTTTTCGTATTCTTTTGTGTGTGTGTGTGTGTGTGTGTGTGTGTGTTTTATTGATTATGCTGTTACAGTTGTCCCAGTTTCTTTTCCCTTTGCTCCCCTCCACCCAGCCATCCCCCTCCCTCCAGCACCCCCCTTTAGTCCATACCCATGGGTCATGCATAAAGCTCTACTCAACATCCCCCTGAACATTCTACACCCTCCTACTATGCTTCTTAATTCCTACACCATTTCCCTCCCTTTCCCCCCTTCCCCCTCCCTGCTGACCTCCCCCTGTACCT
This sequence comes from Furipterus horrens, assembly GCF_987537825.1. Lineage (NCBI taxonomy): Eukaryota > Metazoa > Chordata > Mammalia > Chiroptera > Furipteridae > Furipterus > Furipterus horrens. The sequence continues at coordinate 46,969,919 of NW_028327171.1, read as the reverse complement.
ATGATTCTGCTCCCACTCTGGTTGTCTGCTTAATTTGCCTTTGTTTCTATTCCCTACCTTCTGTTGTTGATAGTTGTGATACTGTTTTCATTTTAATGTTCATAGTTTTTATCCTTTTTCTTAAATAAGTTCCTTTAACATTTCATATAATAATGGCTTGGTGATGATGAACTCCTTAGCTTTATCTTGTCTGGGAAGCACTTCTCTGCCCTTGTATTCTAAATGATAACTTTGCTGGATAGAGTAATCTTGGTTGTAGGTCCTTGCTTTTCATCACTTTGAATATTTCCTGCCAGTCCCTTCTTGTCTGTACAGTTTCTTTTGAGAAATCAGCTGACAGGCTTATAAGTACCCCTTTGTAGGTAATTCTCCTCTCTTGCTACTTTTAGGATTCTCTCTTTATCCTTAACCTTTGGCATTTTGATTATGATCTGTCTTGGTGTGGTCCTTCCTGGGTCTAGTTTGTTTGGGATTCTCTGTGCTTCCTGGACCCGTATGCCCATTTCCTTCCCCAAGTTAGGGACTTTTCTTTCATTACTTTTTCATTTAATTTTTCAATTTCTTGCTCTCTCTCTTCACCTTCTGGCAACCCTATGATTCAGATGTTGGTATGTTTATAGCTGTCCCAGAGTTTTCTAATCCTCTCCTCATTCCTTTTTTTATTTTCATTTCCTCCTTGTGTACTGATTGACTGTTTGTTTCTTCTTTATGTTCCAATTTGTTGATGTGAACCCTGGTTTCCTTTCCTTCACCACTTGCTTTGTATGGATTTTCCTTCATTTCAGCCAGGTTAGCCTTCATTCTTTCACCATCCTGTTTAATCTTTGCTATCAAGTCTGTGAACATCTTTGTTACCAATGCCTTAAACTGTGCATCTGTTAAGCTCTCTGTCTCCTCATCTATTCGGCGTGCTACCTGCTCATTGCTAGTTGTGTCACTGGGACCTTGATCTGCCCCCCTTCTGGACCATACTTCTCTGTCTCATCATGACAGCTTTCTGTGACTGCCTCTGTGACTTGGGTGGGGCTGTCGCACCTCTTACGTTATAGGGGGTGGAGCCTTAGGTATTCATTAGTGCTGGTGACCATCTCACCGCGTTTTGGCGCTGTATGTGGAGGAGGGATCTGAGAGGGAAAAGTGCCAGTTGCCACCACTTTTTCAGGCAGTTCTTCCCCTTCCCATACTAAGCAAGCTGCCTCCTTTTTGAGAGTAGTAGCTTCTTCCTCCACCCTAGCCCTCACTTGCTTTCATAGTCAGAAGCAATGTGGCTCTATTTTCCCTGGTGCTGGAACCGTGGGCTACGCGGTCTGCTTTGGGGCTGGGATCGCTTCTCAGGTAAAACTGTATGACTGTTTTTCACCACGGCTACTGTTAGCTGTGCCCATCTGCCAAGCTCCCACCAGCAGCTCCACCTCTAGCCATGCTGCCACCAAGCACCGCCCCCACAGCCACTGCTCTGCTCCTCTTTTTCTCCGTCCCGGCTCCACCCCTCCTACCTTTCTGGCTGATTATTTCTTTGCTAAACTTCCCTGTAGTTTTGATTTTCTGAATTTTCTGGGGTTTTTTAGTTTTGAAGTGGTTGTAAATGTCTTCATAGTTGTGAGGAGACGCAGCATGTGTATTTACACCTCCATCTTGGCTGGAAGTCTCAGGATGTTTTTAATAACAATTAGAGACTCTCTTTTCTTGACTTCTAATTCCTTTATAAACCTGCCCCCATAAAAAATATGTGATTTTTTTTTCAGTAGTTTCTAATTCATTTTCTATGGCAAGTAGAATTTTCTAAACCATTATTTTTCATGACTCCTCTGAGTCTAGTTTCAGCACCAAGGACAGAGTCTCACAAGGCTTAATGCCCACCCATCCTATTTAACAAAAATTTAAATATTTAAAATTTTTTGCTCAGATGTTTTTGGTATCATATACAAAGACATACTAGTGTACCCTGGCTGGTGTGGTTCAGTGGATTGAGTGCCAGCCTGAGAACCAAAGGGTCCCTGGTTCAATTCCCAGTCAGGGCACATGCCTAGGTTGCGGGCCAGGTCCCCAGTTGGGGCCACACAAGAGACAACCACACACTGATGTTTCTCTCCTTCTCTTCCTCTCTCCCTTCCCCTTTCTCTAAAAATAAATAAATAAAATCTTTTTTTTTTTAATAGAAGGAAAACTTACTTTAAAAAAAATACACATTAGCTTATCACAGCTCTCAGTGTAGAACTAAGGTAGGAGATAGGCAAGATAGACAATTTAATAATAATTACAACATTATATGACAGATGCTATTATGGTTATGTACGAGTCACATTAGAACCAAGGGAGGGCATGATTGATTGACTGGTAAAGGAAGACTTTACAAAGAAGTTGATATTTGAGCTGGGTACTGAGAATTCAGTGAATTTGGAAAAACAGAGAAGAAACACCATGAAGAGTACACAGTTTATTCAGGGGGTTCTGGAAATGTGGTTTGATGTGGCTAAAAAGTGGGGTGAATGGAAGGCTGAGGTCAGAGTTAAGAAGCAGACTAGGTCAGATTATCAAGTACTTATATATCAAGGTAAGGGGGTTATGCTTTATCATAGAAAAACTGAAAGCCATTGAAGGGTTCTGAGCAGGGACATGACCTGATTAGATTTGTGTTTTACTAAGATAGTTCATACAGCAGGAGAGAAAATATACTGAAAAAAGGAAATGAGAGGGAAGAAGAATAGAAGGGTGACATGTATCCATATGGTCCTGGGAATGAGGGGCTGTTCCATCCTAACAAAGTTTAGACAGGGAGAATTTACTTGGCCCATCTTCCATTAGCTGTTCACCAGTGTTTCACATGTGGACTATGTCTCTACAGATTCTTCTAAGAAGATAAAGGATGTCTTGGCTGAATTTAATGAGAGTGGAAGCCTCAAACAATATGACTCACAAGAGGTAAGAACATTTTCATTTCAAGCCTTGAAAAACTCAATATTCCAGCATTTCCATAATTTGTTTTTCTCTTGGAAGTTTACTTGGAAGAACTTCTTTCTCAACATATTTTTCCTTTCTCAAGTGAGCCATTGGTGCTACCTAGAATTATACATTTCTCAAGTCCATTCACCCTCTCACTATCTTAGAAGATTACATCAGTCCTTCTCTCTTTTCAAATCTCTCACTCCTCTTCCCCTCCTCATTTTTAGTTAATCACTATGTTTTCTACTTCACTGAGAACATGGAAACTGAAGAGATCTTCCACAAGATTCTCACCCACCTACACACATTTTCTCCTGTAACTAGGAATGAAATCTTCATGTTCTTAATTATAGCCCCTTTGCTTGTACACTGAATCCCATCTTCTTCGGGTCTATTGATGTTTACTGCTTCAGCAACACTTCTATCTATCTATCTCTCTATTTCCTTCACATAAGTTTTCTTCTATATATTTGCTTTTTCTAGTCAACATACAGACACTTCTCCTATAATGAAAATCTTCTCCTGTTTCCACTTCTACCTCCAGCTACCATTTCATTTCTCTCCTGTCATTTACACCAAAGCTGTGCAAAAGATTTTTCTATACTCATTGCCTCCAATTTCCCTTATTCCTACATTCTTGAAAGCTCTGCAATCAGCATGTAGCCCCTACTGCTCCACTGAAACCACTAGTCTCTATAGCCAAGGATCTCCATGTGGCTAAACTCAACAGCTATTTTACGCAACAGCATTGGACATGGTTGGTCAAATCCTCCTCCACTTTCTTCACTTGCTTTTTTTGGATACCACACTCTCCTGGTTTCCCTCCTGGTTTACCTCCTGGTTTAAAAATCAAATAAGCATCCCAAACTTAACAGGCACTAAACTGAACTCCTTGATCTTTCCCTATAAAACCTGCTTTTCCAGAAGTCTTCCTGTTTCAGTAAATGACAACTCCATTTTTCAGGTTATTCAAACTACTACTATGGCGTCATCACTGATTTTTCTCTTTTTCTCATATCCTGCATTCAATTCATCAGCAAACCCTGTCACTTCTACCTTTAAAATACATCCAAAATCTAGCCACGTCTTGCCCTTGCAGTGCTACCACCCTGACCTGAGTCATCACCATATTTTGCCCAGATTATTGCTGTAGTCTAACTGGGCTCCCTGTTCCTACTCTTGACTTTTAAAGTCTAGTCTTCACACACATCCTGAGCAATCTGTTAAACTTTAAGTCAGATCTGCTCTGCTCAGCAATCTCTCATGTTTTCCCCCATCCTCTACATGGAATAAATGTCAAGGTTATTACAATCTGCACCTCCTCCCAATGCTGCGACCCTATCTCTTGCTACTCTCCTTCCCTCACTCCTTTCCAGCCATATTATCCTCCTTGATGTTGTCAAACAAACCAAGGTCGCTGTAGCCTCAGCACCTTTCTCTCTTCCTAGAATGTTCCTCCCCCAGATTTCCACATTGTTCATTTTCTCACCTCCCTCAAGTGTTGGCTCAAATTATTTTCTAAGTGAATATCACTTTCTCTATCCCCGTACTCTGCCTTATTTTCTTCCTTCTACTTCACACCATCTGTCACACTATGTAACTTACTTATTTGTCTGTCTCTCCCACTAGTATATTTTTGTTCACTGCTGTATCCCAAGGGCTCAGGAGAGTATCTGGCACATAGCAGGCACTCAGTAAATATGTCTTGGATAAACAAATGAATGCAAAACCTCCCCCATTTTCAAATTCAACTCATCTTGAACACCCAGGCTCTGTGCTGGGCCCTGTAGAAGATATAAAGATGAGAAAACACCCTTTCTGCCCTTTAGACCTTACTTCCTACCATAGGGGTCAAGTTTAAGAGCCATGACCCCAGATTCCCAAGATTTTATGTTAGACCCCTAGCTCTGCTGCCAGCCAGCAATGTGGTATTTCACCTGTCCGAGCCTTAGTTTTTCACTTGTGACCTGAAGATAGCAATAACAACAACAAAAGACCTTGAAGTTTGCAGATAGCAAATTAAATGAGATAATTACTTGCAAAGTGTCTAACACTTAGACAGGACACTTAAAAAATGGTACCCAGGCCCTGACTGATGTGACTCAGTCGGTTGAGTGTTGGCCTGCAAGGAGAGGGTTGCCTGTTTGATTCCCATCAGGGCACATGCCTGGGTTGCAGTTCAGTCCCCAGTCTGAGCGCATGCAAGAGGCAACGATTGATGTTTCTCACATCAATATTTCTCTCCCTCTCTTTCTCCCTCCCTTCCCCTCTCTCTAAAGAATAAACACTTTTTTAAAAATGACACCCATTATTATTATTCTCCTCTGTCCCAGTTCCCCAAAATGTTTTAAACTCAACTCCCTCTTCCCTGGTCCTAGGTCCTTTTATGAGGGCCAGTTTTGGAAAAATGACGGATCAATAGGACAAACTTGAAGAAAGGCTGGCCACATGTTTATTCATGTTGTTATCCTTCAAAAAAAAACCTTCATTCAACTTCTCTGTTGGGCACTGGGAAGAAATCAACAGAGCCCATGTCCTCCAGGTACATCTTAGAGGAGCTTTGGATAAAATCCACCAATCACCAAGAGAAGAAAGCCAGTGGAATTTTGCTGGAACCTAAGCAAGACTGAGAATGTACCATTTCAAAAAAAAATTCCTGAGGAGAAACCATGCAGGGAATATGGCAGAGCCAGCAAAGAATTCCTGGTACCCCACCCCCTCCCTGGACCCCAGCTCCAAAAACACAGGATCAAAGCATGGTGGCAGCTGCTAATTAGCCTGTCCGCCCTGAGGCTGACAGGTGGGAGGGGAACAATTTGGCCAGGGCCACCCAGGGCGTGAAGGCCACAGAAGCTTTCAGAAGCAGCGAGCAGCTCGGCTATTGTGAGCTCGCTGCCACCCCCACCTCCATCATGCCGGCCCCCACTCTTTGTGCTCCTGGCTCTGCTGTGTCTCCGGGGAGCTCTGTCACTCTGATTTCATTCTCTCTCACTGTGTGGCTGACTTCTAGTAGGTGTAATGTCTCAGCATGGGGACGGGGAAACAATAGTGCTTAATTTCTCTTGAGCTTGATGGCTTACTGTTGCTAAAATGTCTCAACAAGAAACAAGTTAGCTACGGGAAGGGGCAGGTTACTAGGAAAGCAAGCAAGGTGGAGTTGCAGAGCGGCAGGGCTGCACCTGGCCATGACAAACGTGTCCTGGCCCATCAGCACTGTGATTTTTTGGAGAGCAGAGTGCAGGTGAAGACAGGAAGTGGCTAAGAGTAACGGAACAAGGGGGACATGGTGGCTTGGAGGCCCTGTGACCTAAAACTCAGACACATGTGGGCACAAATCAGCTCTGACACTGCTTTATGACTTTGAGCAAGTTATATATGCTCTCAGAATCTTTTTCTTCCACAAATGGCAGTAACAGTCCCACCTCCCACTGTTGGTTTCAGACTTAAGAGTGATCACCTACTCAAAGCACCTTACACAAGGTAAACTGTCCATCTAGCTCCCCCACACACACTTGACCTGTGTAAGAATTAATGCATTCTCTTTACACAAGTTGTATCAACAACAATTTCCTAGCTAGTTCTTGCACAAAAGTTGCAGTTTCTAGAGAAAAAAAAACAGGCCTGAACAATGGCAGTGGCTACGATGTTACTCCAGAGGCTCAGAGAATTGCCAGTGTGACTCATAGAGATTAGTTACCTGTTTTGGGCCAGTACCCAGCCACTCCCTAGCCATCACAAATTTTCTAACCAGCTACTGTGAGCCTGATTTGTGCTCATAAAGAACTTACTCTCTTATAATCCAGATGTCATTTTGACAGTGGCACACCGTTTCTTGGCTTACTGAAATTGGGCTGTATAGAGGATGTGGCAGGGAACATGATGTCAGCACTAGGACCTGTGACAGAAACAGGTGCAAGAGCACTGCACTAGAAAGAATCAGAAGATCCAGCTTCTCATTTTACTCTGCCATTAGCTAGCAGGGGAAAGCCACTGGACTTCTAGAGCCTCAGGGACTTGAGGGGATCTAGTCTCCTCTGAGCTCTTCTGATGTGAGTGCTCAGTGTTTCTGGTTTATTATATGTCATCCTGTGCCACAGGAGAGGGCCATAAACAATCAAACATGTGTTCAGTCATTATTATTTTCTAAGTTCTCAAAACATTTAGTCAATTCCTTTCCCATGGTACCACTGTTGACCCTATTTTAGAATTATTTCAATACCTTATATATGTGTGTGTATCTTGAAGGTATGGACCCATGCTTAATGCTTAATTTATTGGTGTGTTCCCCAGTGGTGCCCAGCACTGTCTTATACTTAAAAGACTCAATTTATATATGTTGACTGAATGGACCTCACAGTAATTGACAGTCAACTGTACCAATTAGAAATCCGATATTTATTAAAATCCTTATCAGGAAACATTGTGATAGGTAGTGTGGGGGATACAAAGATGAAAGATGACATTTCACTACCTTTCAGGAGCTCTAGATCTAGTCAAGAAACAAAGGTATGTCCTGGACAACTACAGATTACTAGAATACAGCAGATATGAGTGATCCAAAACTGGAACCAAGGTGGAAAAATATAGCAATTTAGGCACAGGAGATCATATCAGGCTTTCTGGAGAAGGTTGCATCTGGATTGGACCTTAAAGGTTAGCTAGAACTTTAATGGGTAGAGATGGAAGCAGTTCGTGTAAAGTGCATGGAAAGCTGACCAAGAAAGCATACAAAGATCCATGTAGGCAGAGTGTGAAGGTGAACATAGGCACTAATAGGAGAAAAGACCAGAGTGGTCTAAGAGCTTGCAGCAGCTACGAATCTAGGTTGGAGTGGAATGATGGGAGTGCTATGAATCCCAAAGGACTTAGGGAGTGCTCAGGATAATCCATTGTACTATGGAAATAGTATATCTTAGACATTTTATTTAATTGATTTTTATTTCATCTAATTAGTATTTGCTAACTTCTCTTTTGTGTGTGTTTTATAATTATAATAGAGGAGCATGGTAGTACATGTATTTAATTTATAAGTAAAGATAAATGAGAATGTATGCTTAAAATGTTATGGAGGGATACATGATTTTTAAAGTTTGGAGACACCTGAAATCAAATCTTCTATGAGCAAATTGAAAACCATGGAAGTTTTTGAGTGGGGAAGCACTCTGCTTCATGAAGGCTATGCTGGCAAGGAAGAATAAGATGGGAGGACAAGCAGATGGAAGTGAAGGCAAGGAAGCTTTTGAGACAAATGTCCACGTGCAACAGAAGTTGAAACCAGGGTCATTGGGGCCTTCAGTGGCCCCCCTGTCAGGGTGCTGGTAGATGTGCAATGGTCACAGATAGAACTGGAAGTGACAGATGTTGCAAAAGAACAAAACACAGAAGGAAGAGACCAGAGCTAGTCTCAGACTACTGTGAGTTCAAAGCTGAGCCTGGAATGTTGGGAGAATAATGGCATCATTGACATTCACAGAAACTGCAGGGTCAGAAAGAGGAGCTGGTTTAGGGAAGAAGCTAATAGGAGGTTAGAACTTGAGGTCTCCTAGTACAGCACTCACAATTTGCTGCAGAAGAAACTGAGGTTCAAAAAAAGGAGGAACATTCATGAGATCTCCTGAATATCACTGATCTTGTTTGGTGATCTTTCAGCTTTGGTTTTGTAAGAGCATTGCATTAGACTTTATTTAACTGAATGTCCTTTTTATTAAATCATTCAGTACAATTTTCCAGAAATATTTTATGCTAATAGTTTTCAATTTGATGTTAACCAAAAAAAGATAACAGGATATTTTGGAACTCAAAACTACATTTTAAAACAGTACTTGTCAATTAAAATAGAGCAAAGCAAAAAAGCAATGTAAAAAGAGCCTTTAAAATAAATAATAACAGTACCATCAGCAAAAACTTAGTCAAATCTAAGAAGAGAGAACTGAATCTGTGACCTTCAGGAGAGCAAGTTCAGAGGGGATGGGCCAGAATCCAAAGTGAATGAGATTAAGAAGGTGAGGAGCCTAATGTGGTCTGTTTGGAGAAATACGAGGGAGGAGGGAATGATAGGCTAGTAGCTCACCTAGCCAGCAATTTCTTTGGAATAGTGACCTTGAACATGCTCACAGGTAGAGAAGCAGATGCTAGGAGATGCCTACAGAGGCAGGGAGAGTGGAGTCAAGGGTCATACTGGGTAGAAAGGAGGAGGAAAAGGCTTTGCTCTTGCATACTGGAAAAAAGGAGGAGGATGTATGAGGAAGAGACAGTCTGTGCTGTTAAGGTTATGGGGATAGAGACGGACAAAAAGAGGATGAAATAGAGACACAGAGACTTAGAAACAGAAAAGACAGAGACAGAGACAGAGATTGTAGCTGTCACAGGAAACATGAGTCCACCATTTGGTTAGAGATCCCTTTATCCAGTCAGAGCCCACATTAGCCTCTCTTGAACCAAATGAGGCTTCCTCCAAACTGCAAAAGAGATGAACAGCCTGACCTGAGGCTAAGTAGAAACTGCCTTGTGACTTCCCAATGGAGCCAAGACATTGTCACCCAAACCTGATGGCACACATGCGAGTCAGCTCTTGGTTCTGGGGAGGTTCCCAGAGCTACCAGAAGAGACAAGAGGTTAAATACTATCTACGTTTTAGAGGGAGAGCCAAGTAGGCTCAGCCGACAAGGGATTCTATCCTCGTGGCTGTTATGATTCACAAAAGCCTGCACAGGCAGATCTTGGAGTAATGCTTCTTCAAGTGATTTCCAGGAGCATCTGGCGATTTGTGATGCCATCAAAGCAGGAGCCAGTGATGACTCACCGCAAACCGTTGAGTGTTTGCTGAGAGCCGAAGCCCATTCTGGCTAGTCGCTCCCAGCCTGGGCCCAGAAGCCAGGCGGTACTGGGGGAGATACAGCAGGGAGACGTTCTAGTTTTTGGCATGTTTCTTGGTTCTACCTTCTGTCCTTGGCTTCCTGCTCTTCTCCCAGTGCCTAAAACCTTCTCAAGGACATGTTTGGAGAGCAGCTGAGCCAGACACACACCCTCCCCCGTTATCTTGAGGTTTGCCCAGGAAAAGTGCCTTATGAAAGTCATAAAGGATGGAGCCTGTCCTTTTCTCTTCTGGGTCTTTCCTATTTGGGGACCTAAATACTCAAGAGTTGCATTACTCACAGCACAAGGAGAAAAGTGACATATCACAGGAGAGCCCATTTCTTTCCATTGCATTTTCAACTACATGTTTCTTCATCTTAACCAGGATTCCCGGGCACTGAGCTAGTCCTGCTCATTAGAGACAAGTTCCTCACATGGGTCTGGACTGGAGCAGAGCACTGCACTGGCGCCTCCATTCCCAGCACTCACTCTTCATCACTCCCTTTTCTACCTAAATTTAGCAATGTTTGGTTACAAAAGGCTCCCGTGGCTCCAGGTGCCACTGAGCCCTGACACACAGCCTCCGAGGCCTTCTTCCTTACATCCTCCTAACTGCTCCCTGTGCCTGCAGTTCTCTGTCACCTCCTGGCCTTTTCATCCCTGCCCCCACCAACCACTCCTCTGCCTTCTGCTTCCCTTTCCATTTCTCCCACCTGCCAGCTCCCCAGTTCCTTTCCCTTCCCTCCCTGCTCTCTGTTCCTTGAGTCTCTCCACTGACTTTTCCCTCTTTGTTCCCCCTCAGACAATTAGCTATGATGTCTTCAAGCTGTTCATGAGGGCATACCTGGAGATGGACCTTCCCCAGCCACTGAGCACACACCTGTTCCTGGCTTTCAGCCAGAAGCCCAGACAGGTGACCCCTGAGCATCCACAGGAGGGGACCAGTAACAGCGAGGCCAGTGCCCCAGGTACATGGACCAACAGTCTCCAATGTGGAAGAGGGTTTTGCAGCTCTAACCCACTTGCCACTGGCATAGTAACTTACCTGTGGTTTGTGACTGGGGACCAGGGGACCAGGGCTTCTCTCCTCATAGCACCTCACAGGTGGCCCTGTCTGATGGATCTCTCAGTAAGAGGAATGAAGAAGGGTATTAATTCTTGCCATTCGGGACCATAGGGGAGGGGAGCAGGGGGAGAAGAGGCACAGACTCCTGTACGTCAGGGACAAGACAGCCTTTCACTCCATGGGTGGAGCACATTCAGCTTGTGTGCCCAGGCCTAGGTGTGCCAGAGGAAGGGTCAGGCCTGTTCATTGTCTCCTGGAACTTGGGCTATAATGGGGAACACACAGCCAGCCCCAATAAGTAAGCAGGAGCGCAGATGATGCCCAAAAACACAGATACAACCAAAGTGATCCAGACCTCAGGAGAAGATCCCCTACCTGCCCCTCTAAGAAGTGGAGGCATGGGCTAGCCTTTAAATCCTCTCTTTGTTCTTCAGATTCTAATATACAGAATGAAGATAATGCTGCCAAAGCAAATGAGGCCTGTGCCCCTGACACAGGTATGTCTTTGGAGTGGGGAACACCTCATTCTTGGGGCAGAGAAGGAAAGCCTAACCAGCAGCCTTGTCTCCGTGTAATTGTATGCCCCTGGGCAGATCCCGTCTGCTTCCATCTCTGGGGCCCCTACCATGAAAATGTGCTAGGTTTCTGAGGTTAGATGACAATTCTTGGGCTAAGGTACAGATGACTCTACCAGTGGATGGCTGAAGGAGGGTAGGGCAAGAAGGCAAGAGTTTGCTCTGGTTGACTTCCAACAACACTCATAGGCACTAGTTTGAATAAGTTTGGAAGAGGAGCAAGGGAAGCCATCTAGCATTGTTTTGAAGATCCATTTGCCAGGCACCTCCTTTATCACATAATTTATTTAGCCTTCACAATCGCACCACTTTAAACATTAAGGAACTGAGGCTTAAAGAGTTTATAAGCACCTATATGACCTGCAGAGCTGGGAATTTAATCCAGAATTGTCCAGTCTCAAAGCTCCTGCTCTTCCCTACAATGTCTCTGTGCCACGGTTTCCCTGTGTGTAACATGAGATGATAATGTGTTGATATGCAGGTTAAGTAAGTTATATGTATAAAATGCTTAGCACAGTGCCTGAAATATAGTAAATGTTCAATAAATATCAGCAATTTTTTTCAGGCCACTCTCTCGAACGCATTTTTTCAATTTTCAATTGATTTTTCAATTAACAATTGACATACAATATTATATTAGTTTCAGGTGAGTACACTTTATTCTGAACTAGTCATGTTTTCCAAGACCTTAAATCTGCACCTTCAGTTTCCAAGTGCATAGTTGGGCATCCTAGCTCCATGGAAGGACTCTTGGGGACTCTCTACCACCCAGGTTCTCTTGGAGCTTTAAATACAAAGAGTCAGAGAGTCAGACCTAATTTCCTATTCATCATTGTCTGTAAAGATTGAGTCACATTAATGAGTTTCAAGTCTTGGGATGTGCCCATTGAATATAGAACACAGTTTTATTGTATCTTCAAATATATATAGAGAAGGATAGATATGAAATAATATCAGTGAATCAGAGATAATTGTAACAGGAACCTAGGATGAAATAATTTCTTCCAGTGGATACTTGATGTAGATCAAATCCTTTTTCCCATTATAGCAAAAAAGGAATTATAAAGTTTTCAATGTTTAACTGAAAGACTGGTGAAATCAGAAATTCACTATGGATGGAAAGCTCTCAGGGATAGCAGCAGGTAAAGACTCTACGAAGTATGGGCTCACACATCCCCTGCTAGCACCCTGCCCAGCCATGTTCTACATTGCCCTTTAGGTAAATGGAGTAAATCACAAATAAGCCTTAAATCTTTGTGGAATAGAAAAGGCATGTTATGACACAAACCATTCTCCTGGTAGGAAAGAAAGGGTAAAACTGGAAGCTTTGAAATTCTAAACTCTCAGCAAGAAAACCAACTATGAAAAGAGTCTGGCCCCAACATTTTTACCTAAAGACTTTCTTAGTCCAAGGATCCGGAACATCAAAAGGAACCTGAGAGAAGTTGTATTTCATTCCCTGAGCTACCAGACTATCTGGATATAGTTTGTTTTATGGTCATAGTTCCTGAGGTACCAAGAAAAAGACTTATTGGGGATGCTGTTATTATGTGATATTTGAGAAAAGATAATTGATGATGATAATGGAAGATGGCTAACTTACTTGACCACTGTGCTTCTTGGCAATATCTATATCATTCTGGGTCTGAGAGCAACTTCCTGCTCTTAGAGAAGTGATGTTTGCTTGTGTATAGGGAATATAAGTGTCCTGTGGTCAATCATGAAAGGGCAATTATTTGGCTGCTGGCCCAGGGAAGTGTATAGCATCTTTTATTTCACCTTTTGTGATTCAAGATTTAAAGTAGAAAATCCTTTTCCTGTTAGGCCACCTTTCATGGATGTCTTAATAGGATACCCCATTCATTAGGGAAAAGAGCATAGGGCCAGGCAGACACCACAGAGAGGGGCTATCCCAGCAGGGAAGAGCCCCATTCTGGAATCACCTAAGACAGGCCATTGGTTGAACATTCCAACCTTTATGCTGTTGCCCAAGCAGAAGCCAGAGGAAGAAACTAAATTCTCATTCGATATGGCCTTTTCTGTGAGTTGCACCCTCTCCCTGGACATTCAGATAATTTTTAGTGGGCATGGATATAGAGAGCTTGGGAAAAGAAAGATAACACTCAAAGTGCCTCAAAAAAATCTAAATCACACTGTGAAAAATAGACACCTAGTTTTCTGGTTAGTAATAATCTTATATTTCTGATCCAGAGGATAAAAAGTGTGGAAGAGATAGAGTTTTCCTACCTATGACAAGGAAAACTTCAGAGAGAAAATATGCTTTATTCCTATGGTACAATAAGCCACTTTCTGCATTTTAAAAACTTTTTATTGTATTTTTTTCCCATTGCCATTTAGTCCCCTTATATGCCCCTCCCCCTGCATTTTCTTAATTCAACTAATTAGGCTTGCAGTTAGTTGAAATTCTTTCTAGTTTCTGGAAATTAATTATGTATTAATCTCAGTTTTATCTTTTGACTAATTGTCTTTTTATGTATCATTAATGTATTTAAGACGAAAATTGTGGAAAGGTATATTGGTAAATGAACAATTGTATGTATTTTGGAATCCAAGCCAAAGTTACCTTTACAAATTGGGTGTGTTACCCCCCAAAATTAGGCTAAATGATATTGATCTGTTGGCTATTGACATTACTAAAAATTACTTTCATCTTTTCTGAAAGTTCAGAGCATAGGTGAATTTCTTTCAAAGATATAAACACTTGAAAGAGTCAGAATAAAGTCCATTCAGAGTATAAACTCCACAAACTGGACTTCTGGGGCCACTGATTTGATCATATCTATGTAGCCAATGCATTTGAAGACACATATACACTTCTTGCCTCCGCCATGAAAAGGATTTAATATTTACCAGACATAAGTCCTTGAGTGCTTTCCTCTTGCCTATTACAGAATCAAAGATCACCGAGAAGCCAGTGCCAACTAGAGACCAAGTGGCTGCAACCGCCCTGGGAAACGCTGTTGTTCAGTCTTCAGACTCCCCCACAGTGTACCTGAAGGATGTTGTGTGTTACCTGTCCCTGCTGGAGACAGGGAGACCTCAGGATAAGCTAGAGTGTAAGTACTCACCCTGCCAAGGACTACAATTTTTTCTTAGAAGAGTATCCAGTGGTCTACCCATCACTATAAACATGCCTTCTTAGGGAAGGTTTTTCTGCCCTGTCTTCAGCAGTGACATGAACATTTCCTAGAATCCACCCTGGGGCACAGTAAAAAATGTATAGGAAGTGAGAAGTGCATCTGAGACCTTGGTACTGAGAACAGGGATTTTGAAAGGAAAGGGATCTCCCAGAGGCATCAAGACTCCCCTCCTTTGCTAGCAGGAATTCCTCAAAGCCTATCACCAGGAAGCTGCTGCCTCCTCTTAGATTTTCCAGGGGAAGTTGTTCAGCATCTGTCTTCCCTCCCATGTTCTGTGCCCAAGCAACTCTGTAACTATGAGGATTTTTTTTTTTTTTTTTTGAGATCTAATCCACCTCCATCCTGTTAAAGTTAATTGCCATTATTTCACCCACAATTTTTTGGCCTCTAGAGAAAGAAGGCTAGTGAATTAAGGGAGTTGAGCTTGGTTTCATGCTGCTACTAACGTTGGTTTCAAAATCCTATGTTCAGGAGGAAAATAATAGCTGGTGACAGAAAGAAAAGCCCACAGTGGCAGATGATTCACTCCAGGGATGGTCTCACCACCTTCTGTGAGCCTACAGGAAAACTTCTTAAAACAGGGGATGATAGGACCTTGTTAAAAATATATGTATATTGTTTTGGCTTCTCTTAGGACCTTAACAGACATTAAGGAGAAAACACACACATTATAGCAAAAGTTAAAATTCCAGCAGTTAATACGACATCAACAAAATTTAAACACCAGCAAGGAGAAGTCTGGCAAAGGTTAAACTTGCCAAGAACAAATGAAAGTTTGCTCATTAGATGATCTTAAAATCACTCCCATAGTTTTGAGGTGTGAACAGTTGCAAGTCTTAAACGCTCATTTGGAAGCAAATATAGCAGATTTCTGTTTTTCTGGCTAATGTGAAAAGTGAAATGTCAAATTCTTTCCACCATTCAGCTGGATTTTGAGTTGCAGGAATTATATTTGTTTGCAACTACCAAAGAGGGTGTGGCAGACACCGCACCTCAGTGGCTCTCAAACTCAGCCCTGTAATGCCAATAAAAAGAAATGGCATCTTGAAAAACTCTTTATTACAAGAAAATTTCAAATATAGATAAAAGTAGAGAGTATAATGGACTTAAATGTTCCTATTAGCCCCCTTTAACAATCACCAGTTTATCATCAATCATGGTTTATTTATACCTCCCACTCATTCCCTCTGCCCCAGATTATTTTGAAGCAAATTCCAGACCTCATATAATTTAATATGTAACTATTTCAGTATGTACCTCTAAAATATGATGTTTTATTAAATATAACCACAGCACCATTATCACATCTAAAGAAAATGATTCCTTACTACTATCAAATATTCAGTCCATATTCACATTTCCCAATTATCTTTTATATTTTTAATTGTTTGAGTCAGGATCCAAGTAAAGTCCAAACGGTGCCATCAATCAGTATGTCTCTTTAGTTTCTTTTGATCCTTTGCTTATTTTTTTTTTTCCTTGCAGCATTTTGTTGCAGAAACTTGGTCATTTGTCCTGTAGAGTTTTCATCTGTTGTTTTTTTTTTTAATAATTAAACTAAACAAATTTAAATTATCCTTTGATTTTAATAAATAAAAACAAGTAAGCTTTTTTTTTAATAACCAAAAAAGGTATCTTTTTAGAAATAATTGCTGGAAATCCCAGCTATCACCAATGCAGTAATAACAATAATAACTCTCATCATTGATCACCTTATTTTTGCTGAGCACTTTAAGTGCATTATCTCCATTTAACCTCATAATAGTTCTAGAAGATCGATATAATTATTCTCATTGTACATGTAAGAAAGCACAGAATGGTTAAATGATTTGTCCCAGGCCAAGCTGCTAAAAGATAAAATGCTTACTCACATTTCCTGCTTCTACTCTTCACGCACAGTAGGACCAAGAGAGCTCCATATTAGAGTTGCCCCCACCCAGGCTCTGGGAGGAACATTGTGGGAGGTGTGTCCTTTTTTTTTTTTTTTTAATTGTTGACACTATTACAGATGTCCCTCATTTACTCCCTCCTTTGCCCACCTCCACCCAGCCCCTCCCCCAGATCCCCTGGCCTCCACCACACTATTGTCTGTGTCCATGGGCTGTGCCTCTGTGTTCTTTGGCTGATCTCTTCACCGTCTTTGATGCGGTCCATTCCAACCCCCTCCCCTCTGAGATCTATCAGTCTATTCCATGTGTCCAGGCCTCTGGTTTTGTCCGTCAGTTTATTTTGTTCATTAGATTCTACATAAAAGTGAGATCAACTATATGATATCTGTCCTTCTTTACATCATTCAACCATCTGTCTGGCAAGTCAGCCTCATATGCTATGTGCCTCTAACTAGCACATTCTGAGGACTCACAAAGAATCTGCCCTAGAGGTGGTAGGGCAGAGCCAAGCAATGCTCCATCTATACTTCTGGTGCCCCTGCCCCACCACAGCTGGGCATGTTCTGAGATGTGTTCCAGTGATGCTGAAAGGTCTGAATGCTCTACAGGAATCACACTCATGACTTGGGTCTCATCAGACCCAGAAGCCAGGTGGCTTGGCTCTCCTCCCTCTCCCCACTTCTCTGTAAGGAAGTCAGACTCTGTGCCTTTGGAGGGTGGGTGAGCTGGCTACAATAGCCTTTGCCCTGTGATGGTCAGAACTGATCCAAAACTGGCAGCAACAAAGCTTCAGCCAGTCCATGGTGCCTGGAGGACTTCTCAAGCTTCATTTCTGTGTTTCTTGCAGTTATGTTTCGTCTCTATGATTCGGATGAGAACGGTCTTCTGGATCAAGCGGTAAGCTCTCCAAATATCCCTCCTGGATCCAAGAACAGGTGGAGGAAGAGTCTGAAAACTCTTTATAAGAGTTCTATCTTTAAAAGAATAGCAATGTCTCAACATGGGCTGTAGAAATGAGTAGAACTTCCACCTTCTATTTCTATAGAGCCAGCCTAGAGGAGAGTGAACTCCAACTCGCCTCTTCATTCCAGAAGCCCAGAATTGTAAAATCTCAGAATGGGGAGATGCTTTAGGATCTCATCCAGTTTAATTTCCTAATGGGTTCTGAAGTTCTTCCTGTGATTTCCTGCTGCAGTCCAGGACCAGAGGGGAGGAGGTGGTAGGAGAGGCAGCAAGACCAGGGCAAGAGGTCAGGAGGAGGGCAGGTAACTGCTGCTGCACGCTGGCATCACCCTTGCCTTCCTCTCATACCCCAGAGCACTAACTTTAGGAGCCTGGTTCTGTCTTCTCTGAGCACATGATCCTATCTCATTGCACCTGGAAAAGCCTGAGACTTGCCCCCCTTTCCCTCGGGAATCAGCAGGGATAGGTCAGCGATCATGACGTGACAAGAAGGATAGAGAAAAGTAAGGCAGAGAAGAGAGAGGGCAAAAGAGTCATGCATACCTTGCCTTCATGACTGGCAATGTTAAAAGATGAGACTCATTGACAGAAAGGCTCTGAGGTTGAGTTGCATAGGGCTGAGTCAGAACAGAAGGAAGAAGAAAGGGAACAAGTCCACAGGATCCCTCTAGCTCCTGTGTTGTCTAGACTGTAGGGGTGCAAGTGGGGATACTAGGTAGGAGGTTATTGAAATCAGACAGGAAGTGATGATAACTTGCACCAGGGTAGAAGCATTTCAGGCAGTAAGAAGTAGTTAAATTTCAGATGTGTTTGGAAGGTAATATTGGTGGACTGAAGCAGTCTCAAAAGAGTTACCTGAGTCAACTTCCCACCAAGAACCCCTGGTAGCTGGAGGCCCAACCTCTTTGTGAACCCTCCCAGGACTGGAGAGTTCACGCGCTGCTGAGGGTGACTTAGAAAGTGTTCCTTCCTACACAAAAGGCACCTCTAGTCTGCCAGGTAAATTTTCAATGTGAAACCTGCTTATTCCCTCTTCCCTTTTCCCAAACCAGCAGTGAGGCCAAAATAAGCCAGCCCTCAACAAATCCCTCTCTGTACCCCTTGGCTCACTTCTGCCCTCTGTAGCTGACCAGACAACTGGCCAGTGGAATACCAACGCTATACAATCAGTCTTCAAGTGTTTGAAGGACGACTGCCTCTCCTCTAAAATGTCCTCCAAGCTTGAATTCCCCGATTACTGCACGGTTTCTCATAAGGCAGGCTTAAACATGCATTCTGGCCAAGCTCTGGTTTGTCACTGCCATTCTTAAAATGTGGTGCAGAACTGAACCCACCCCTCCTGTGACTCGTTAATCATCCTCATGTGGCCTAACCAGGGTAGGCGTCAGGTGAGCTAGTTCTGCCTGAAATCTGCCCCCTCTGCTTCCTGAAAATGCCCATTCATGTACACAGCTCAAGGCTGAGTCTAATTCTCGGTTTCTGAATCCCGGCATTTTCTCACTGAATCTTAGTCCCAACTGAACTCACAAACTCTTTCCATTGGAACTTCTGCAGAAGCTTGTCCCCACCCTTCTGCCTACTGCCTTACCCCCATCTACCCCCTTGTCTGCAGTTTTGCAATGAATTATTTTTTAATTTAAACAAAATACAAAAATTGTAATTCCTTTCTTGACCCAGCATTCTATCTGGTAGCAGTAACACTTTTGAACCTTGCTTCAGTTCACCAGTGTGTCTCCCCACAATGATCTTACTATTAACATCTGAGATCATGCCCCAGAGATGCAAATGCCTCCTTGATCATGTGTGCTTCACTGGGACTTTGGGTGCACTGATTCATTAGCATCCAACAATTCTGTGAGGCTTTAGCTAGAGCTTGGCCAGTGACCCCTCATGAATCTCCTGTTCAGAGTCCTAGGTTCAGGGCTGGGCATGATACAATGGAAACAGAGATGCCAAAAGGCATCTAAATCATAGTGTCTGGACTAGGGCCAATGTAGTGGCCCTCCATCCAACTGAAACTGACCTCTGAGGAGTGCAGATGGATCCCAGGTTGCTAAAGTTATGGGAATGAGGAGTGACTAAAGAGGGAGGAGAGAACTGCCTTGGTTTGTAAGCATTTGAGAGAGCTAATTCACAAAGAAGGAGAAAAACAGGAGTGCTCCTATGCTAAGTCAAAGCTCAGATTAGAGGAGGGAAGGTGAACCCAGATGGGTCTAGGAGGAGGTCAGGGTTCAGGAAGCTTTCTGCATACCTCTGGCTTAGCTGTGTTCTGTGCTTCTTGTGAGCATCTCCTCTCTACTGAGCTCTGTGGTCAAGGCAGAAATAAGAGCAGAAACAATTAGTGAGCTCCTCCATGAAATGCCAGCATATTGCACCAGCTGTTTCTCATGTTCTGCCCTGTGCATTTTTCCACAGAGTTTGATGTTGAGCCTTGCTGTTAAACACACATCTTTA
This sequence comes from Furipterus horrens, assembly GCF_987537825.1. Classification (NCBI taxonomy): domain Eukaryota; kingdom Metazoa; phylum Chordata; class Mammalia; order Chiroptera; family Furipteridae; genus Furipterus; species Furipterus horrens. The sequence continues at coordinate 46,950,013 of NW_028327171.1, read as the reverse complement.
GTTCGTTTCTGCCCTTGATGTTTTCTAGGAGATGGATCGTATCATCAACCAAATGCTGCACATTGCCCAGTATCTTGAGTGGGATCCCATGGAGCTAAGGCCTGTGAGTTTCTGGAAACATGGGGTGACTTCCAAGTGAGCTTCCAAGAGAAAACTCAGGAGAGAAATGGGCAGGCTCTTCCAGACTCATTGTCTTATAGGCACCTTCTCTTGGGGCCTACACCTTGACTTCCCACTTCTCTGATGGGAAAAACTATAGGCAGCCTGGAAAAGTGTAGACATGAGTCAAATAATAATTCTCCTGACCTTTTTACCAGAGCTAAAATTTTATAACAGGAGTTCATAGATCAAAGAATTTAGAGCTAAAAAGAATTTTAAAGATCTTCCTCCAACACCAGGTAATAGTAATCATTTTATTTTTATATAAAGGTACATTTTATGTACCTTCTCTCTGATCCTCACTACAGTGCTGCATACATAGCAATATTATTTCCATTTTACAGATGAGCGAAGCAGACCCCAGAGAGTCGGGGTGGCTGGCTTGCCCAAGGCCACTCAGTGAGGTCAGGCAGAGCCAAGCCTGGACCTCTGGTCTCCTCACCCCATTTTTGCCCTCACTGCTCTGCTCACTGTGAATCAGAGGGGAAGGGGCTAAAACACAAACCAGACAATGCACGACAAAAGAGAGATAAGAGGGTGGGGATGGGTCAAAGAAGTCGAGGATGAAAGTGGACAATTGCTGCTCTGTGGATTCTGCAGATATTGAAGGAGATGTTGCAAGGGATGGACCACGACCAGGACGGCTTTGTGTCTCTACAGGAGTGGGTCCACGGAGGGATGACCACAATCCCATTGCTGGTCCTCCTGGGCATGGACGACTCTGTAAGTCAGCAAGTCTGAGTTCAAAGATCTCTTACCTTTCAGAAACATCAAGCGCTAAGTTCATATCTAACACATTACCTTGGCTTCTACCCCAATGAGCAAACCATATGCTCTAGACCACCCCTAAAGTCCTCTCTTTTTACCTATTAGTGACTCAACTATATTCATTCATTTGACAAGCATGTACTAAATTATTAGCAAATAAAGATCCTCTTCTGAGCTCTGTGAGGAGACACAGATACAGTATTCTCCCACCAGAAGGTTATACTCAACCAAGCAAAGGGGGAAAAAAATTCAAGGAAGAATTTCATCTTTTTCACAAATTAAGTTAAAAATGCTAAGAGAGGTGGGGAAGGAGGGTAGAGAAGGGGGAAAGGAAGGAAAATATACGAATCTCTTGAGAGGTGGAGAACAATCAAAACAACTAGCTAAGGCAGTTATTTTTCCCCAATTTATACATGTGGAAAGCTGAGAGTCTTAGCCTAAGGAACAAAAAAAGGAGTCAGAATTTATTTGTACCTGACTCCAAAGATACAACACTTTCTAATGACCCACACTTAGGAGTGAGACCAGTGGGAAAAAATAGTGGCGGATGTTTGCCTGGGTCCTGAAGAACATGTAGGATTTTGATGTCCCGTTGTTGAACTAAAGGTCGAGTGGAAGGACCTACAAAAAAAAATATGAATTTAGTTTTTAATAATCAAAAGTGTTATGCATTTCTTTTTCAATATGCTTTAAGTTGTAAGTTTCTGTATTGACTAGAGGGGTTCAGAGAAAGCATTCCTAAATGTCTTAAAAGTCGTATTGTTTGTTTGGGTTTTTCAAAACCCACATATGAGCACTGAAAAGTCTGGGGCTCTCTGAATGCAATATATGCAAAACAGTCTGTCTCCCAGTGAAATTGCAGCAGCAGCAGAAAGCCTGACATGCACAAGGAAGGTTACTCCCACACCTTGCAGCCTCCCACATGCAGAAATGAAAAAGCCACATGATGGTGCTATAACCCAAGTGCAAATACATTATCCCTCATCAGGGTCCTTTTGCTTCTTACCTCAACTCTATGAAAATAATCTCTGAGACAGGGAGAGTCAGCTAACTGATTTCTCAAGTAAAATGACAGTCCTTTGGGTCTGCTGAACAGTGCTGTAGTTTCCATTCATAAAGAAAAGGCCTGGTGTGTGGAGGAGGGGGGAAGGATGGAAGGAGCATGGGCTCTGATCCAGGAAGAGTCCCGATTTGACTACTGGTTCAGTCACTTACTATTTGTGTGGTCTTGGGTTATTTGTATAACTTCTGAGTCTCCTTACACATAAGAAAGCACTCTAGTTTTGTGTCCCCTAGTCTACCTCAGGGTAGGAACTTAATAAAAGTTTTAATTATCAGGCACTGGATTAGAAGCTTTGCTTATAGACACCATTATATTAAAAGGCTGTAATTCAATAAACTCAGGGCTTGAAAGAAGTGGGGTTTTGAGGTGGTGAGAAGAAAAGAGCTTAAGCTGGTGCCAGGGAGAGACCCACATTTGGCCTCCTCTAGGGAGAGTTAGCAGACAACTTGGCACAGAAACGGGTCTGGCTGTGTGACCAGTGCAAACCGGGAGGGGGGGGGTGGGGGGGCGGGGGTAAAAGTAAGAACTGGGGTTGAGTCCCACACACTGCATTCTCTGTATCTGACTGTCCATTCTTACCAGCTTACTACAGTAGTTTTTACTACCCTGAGGACCAGCCTAAGAGTGGCGTTGTTTTGATGGAGCCTATAAGAAAGGTTTGGGGACAGCAGGTGTGGAGAGATGTCTCTGAAGCCACAGCCTTCAGTAAGGCTTTGCTCCCAGGGCTGGAAGATAGGAGCTTTGGTACCCAAGGAAGGTGTGTGATTGTGTGACGTTTGGTTTATCTAGTGGGTAAGGAGGAATTGGTTTCTGACCCAAGTCAGGAAGAAATGGCCTAACCCACTCTCTGACTGTCCCTTTACTATTTTATCTGTGTACAGAAAGTTGAGGAGAGGGTACTTGCTGACTATAAAAAATTTGAAAATACAAAATAGAAATTAGAGACTAAAATAAATGCATACTGCTTCAAGCTATAACTAACCTCCATTAACAATTTGGTGACATTTCTTGGCATCAAAGATCTTATTATATAAAACTGAAATTATAATAGATTCTCAAATTTGCATTCCTCTTTTTTTTTCACTTAGCATTGTATCATGAGCACATTCCTATGCCATTAGATTTTTTTATAAATATCTTTCTTATGAAGAGTTACATTAAATTATATGACTATACCACAACTAACCTGGTAATTTTGAGTCTTTAAGATATTTCCAGTTTTGCATTATTTTAAATAAATAATGTTAGGTTAAACATCTGACAAGAGCACAAAAATACTCACCTTTCTTTCAAAAATTATTTTTTATGATACTCCAAGAAAGGAAATTTATATGTCAAAGGTTATAAACATTTAAAGGATCGTACATGCATACATAGAAAGTTTGTGCTGATTTATACTTCCACCAGTCATGTAGAAGAAGGCTTATTTTATCCCCCACACACATATTCCTGCTCACATAGTCTTAATCTTTAATACTTGATAATTTTAGAAAACACATTCATACAAAGAACTCCATTTGATTTCTGTTTTTTAATTTTTTATTGAATATATTGGGGTGACATTGGTTGATAACGTTAGATAGGTTTCAGGTGTACATTTCTATAATGCATCATCTGTATGCTGCACTGTGTGTTCATCACCTCAGGTCATGTCTCTTTCCGTCACCACTTATTTCCCCTTTTCCCTCCCCTGCCTCCCTCCACCCCCATTTCCCTCTGGTAATTTCCATTTTCTTAAGAGTCCTTACATCAGTAAAATAAATGTATACCTTGTCTTCCAGATATGAGAAGGAAGTCTGTAGAGAAAAAGAAGACATACCAGGAGGCAGCCCCAGGCTTCTGCTAGCTTGGGGCTGCCTGCTCCGCATCCCACTCATTCCCTTGCTATCCCTCCAGGGCTCCAAAGGGGACGGCAGGCATGCCTGGACCATGAAGCATTTCAAGAAACCAACCTACTGCAACTTCTGCCACGTCATGCTGATGGGCGTTCGGAAGCAAGGCCTGTGCTGCACATGTGAGTGAACGTCCTTCAGGTCCCTTTCCCCCAGAACTATCTTGCTCTGCACGTGGTTGAGCCACTCCAGAAAAAGTCTAGGTATTTCTGTTTCCTAGCTGGAGGGCCCTCCTACATTGTTCCTACAGCAGAAAATAAAGCAAGACCTCCATGTCCTATTTTTGTTCTACCCAAGTCAAATGGGTAAGTAGTGTCCCTTTGTTGAAGTCCCATCATGGGCCACAGACCCGCCGTCCCCCCTCCCCCGAAAAAGCAACTGAGGCTCACACATAATGAAAAAGCGTCTCATACTAATTTCAGTTGGGTTTTGCTAGTGAACATTTTGGGTGGTCAGAAGAACCTAGGGTTTTTTTGTTGTTGTTGTTGTTTTATTGATAAGCAACATAAAATATTTATGTGTGTGTAAATACAGTGGAAATTGAAACTATCCATTTGTTTCAATTTATAATCCATTTAGTAAAGTCAAACGGGAAGAGAGAAGAACCACTGAAGGGAAAAGTAAGAAGAGAGACTGAAAAGGCGACAGAAGAAAGACAGAAGGGCTGATGTAGGAAAGAGGGTGGTTTTGAGGAAGAGAAAGAGAGGGAAGGGGCTGCAGTGAGAAGGCTTTGCGTGCAGAGTTCTGCTAATCACCCCACAATACAGACAGGTCTGAACTCACTAGAGATGGGGGAGCTGCTGTTCCAAAGCGTTTCATCTAAACATGCACACGTGAGCTAGGCAGCAGATGACCTCAGCCACAAAAGTCATCTTAACACAGCTGGGCCAGTGCTCACCAAGAGCATCAGCAGGCTAAAGAAGGGGTTTGTTAGTGTTTCCAGCACCCATGCAAATCCAGCACTCACCACTTCTTACAGACCCAGTCTCCTTCCTATTAGGTTCCAGGTCTGGGGGCTCCAGCTGACTGCATAGTAATCAGTAGTAGTAACAGCTACAATAATGATAATAAGTTGTGGAATAGCTATTCTAATCCAGCCACATAGTGTTCACCGAATGCTGCGAAAGCCCTGCAAAGAGAAAGAGAGGCAATTTTATTCACATTTTGTAGAAAACCCTGAATTTCACAGATGTAAAACAATCTCCCCAAGACTAAGAAAGTGGTTACAAAAGGCAGAGCCAGAGTTCAGGCCCAGGCTCACCCCCAGCATCCCTGACACGCAATACTGAGGCACTGGCCTGGCAAGGAGGATGACTCCTCACACTGCCCTTAGGTGGAAAGCTCCTTTCTGTAGATGGTTTCTGGCCGAATTCACTGCCCACAGTGGAAGGCAGTGTGGCAGAGTGCAGAGTACAGAAGTACATCTGACAGATAACCAAAAACTCTCTTCTCAATGAATAACCAGAAACTGTTTTGAATTCCCGTTAGGCAAGGCCAGCTCCATATGCCCCTGCCCCTGCCCCTGACTGGTCACTCCAGTCAGGCACAGGCCTCAGCTGGAGCGTGGGGGGCTGCCTGGACCTTTCCAATGTGGTCACTCACAAGCTCTTTCCTTACTTCTTTTTCAGACTGTAAATATACCGTCCATGAACGCTGTGTATCCAAAAACATTCCTGGGTGTGTCAAAACGTACTCAAAAACTAAAAGGGGCAGCGAGGTTAGTGACACCTATTGCCTTGATCTACTGCATGCTGTGTCCCAGGCAACATGTCCATCATCAGATTCCTGGGCAGGAAGGGGCTCTGGGAGCTTTATCCAATCCCCTCTCTGCCTTGAGGACCATCCTTAAGCCATCTAGTTCATCCATCAATCCATTCTGCATCTTCCTGGTGCCCACCATGTGCCAAACACTGTGCTTGGGCATGTGCAGGTTATAAGTTGGTCTTCAGCCTGTTGGAGAACTGTGCAATCTAGTGGGAGGGAAAGAGGCACATAAGCAAAACACAAAGTAGTGAGATAGACAATAGCAATTGTGTGGGACGTACAGTGGAGGCCAGGGAATGTTTCACAAAGGAGACGGCATTTGAATTGATCTTGAACCAAAATCAGTAAGACTTCATAAGGCATTGAGGCAGGCAAGGCACCCAGGCAGAAGCAGCCTCAAATGCAAAGGCATGGAGGTGACGTGGCTTATTCTGGGATCTATACTTAGTTTGCCACGACTGGGGCAGGGTACACTTAAAGGGAAGTGGCATGAGCTGGGCTCTGAAGGTGAGACGGAGCCTGGGAAGGTCATGTGAGGTCAGCTGAGGAGTTGGGAAGGAGTTTCCTAGGCATCTAAGGGGACATAGAAGAGCTTTGAGAACACGAGATCATTGGGTTTGCATATTAAATTAATTGCTCTGACCATGGTGCAGGAGAGAGATCCAAGGGGCAACAAAACCTTCCAAAAGTTCAAGCAAGGGGCAGTGTTGCACTGAGGGCCTGATTGGGGTGGGGTCCGCACTCGCTAGGCTGACACATTTGCAGTAGCATGGTGGTGACTGTGTCTGTGTAGAGTGTCTCCCAGTCATGCCAGTTGTTGAGTATTTTGACTGTCCCACTGGTTAAGGTAGAGAAGATGCAGGGAGAGTTTGAGAGATAATTCAGAGGTACTATCACCAGGACTTGGTGACAGAGATGTAGAAGATGACAGAAGAGAAGAGGTTGGGGTTGGCTCTTAGGTTTCTGACTTGGCCAATAGGTGATGCTGTTCACCGAGTCTGGAAATAGCCTCTTCTCAAAATTAGCAGGGGAAGGACACTTGAGTTCCTGCATGGAAGATTCCAATGAGGAATATGAGTCAGGAGATGCTTAGCAGGTGGGAGCAATATCCAGTGTTCCCCAAAAGGACTCCATGAGAGAAGGGCGCTCCAAGGACACACATGCATGCCCCATGAGACTCTGCATGGCCTCTTGTCCACTTCTGCACCATGCTCATACACAGCTTTCCATGTCCATGCCTTCACCACGATGCACAGTACACCTCCTGGGCTCAGGCCCCAAGCCTGCGCTCTGGCCACTTGCCACACACAGAACGGAGGGAGGCCACTGAGAGGACAGCAAGGCACAATCTCCGGAGTCTCCAAGAGCAACCCAAGTCCTTCACCACCTCTTCCAACCCCGGAAGAGGATGGGGAAGGCAACGTGGTGTTGGGAGACAACCATGAACTTGCAGTCAGAAGACCTGGCTATGAAGATCTGCTTGGCCACTTAGCCTTGGAACCTAGAGCCAGTCACGAAATCCCTCTGAAGCCTCATTTTATTCTCCATAAAATAAAAATAATAATAATCTCAGAATAAATTCAATATGACCATGTAGAGGACAAGTTGAATAGCAAACTGGATTCTTTATACCCTCAAGGGTGAATGGCAGAGGGTAAGAAGGTACAAAATAAAAATGACACATTTTCTAGAACAAGCACTTTACCAAAAACCTTTTGGGAGAAGGACTAGTAACTTCATTGATAAGTAATTTAATATTTCTATTTAATATAGATGGTACAATGCAAATATTCCATGTGTTTTTAATATTGTGCTTGTAGCTGGCCCTTCAGACTAGACCCTCACACTTCCCCAGAGTCCATACTCTCTTCCTTCTGCTATCCAGGATGCCCCGGTGGAAAGTTTTGAGAAGTTCTATAGAATTCTAGGGCAGACAACCCAGGGCTCAGGGCCCCAGAATTTGGTGTCATGGGTCACTTTGACTGCACTTACAGACACACATACACATGCAGTCCCATGGCTTCTAGGTTCCTGGACTGCCCTAGTGGCATTTCCTGGCCAGGGAGCAGGTACAACCAGCTTTCCAGGAAACAGATGTAAAAGACACCAGCCACTGACCCACACTAATATCTTTGGACTTCTCCTCTAACTTCCTTCTAGAGAGCTACTCAACTTTGGCTGTCCATTATAATCACCCAGGGTGCTTTAAAACATCCTAATGACAGTTCCCATCCCCAGAGACTCTAATTTATTTGGTCTGGAGTGAGGGCTGGACATTAGAATTTCTAGGAGTTCCCCAGGTGGTTCTGATGAGCTGCTAAGGCTGACAGCCAATGGCCCATAGGAGACGGGAAGAGGAAGGAAGTGACCATCAGTGCGCACCTCCAAAGGGCCAGAACTGTGCCAGGAAGGCCCTTCCAAGGGCACTATCTAATTTAATCCTCCCTGCAAACACAGAGGTGGGGCTTATTATGCCATTTCTACAGATGAGGGACCTGAGACTCAGAGAGGTCCAGGAACTGGCCAAAGGTCACCCTGCTGCCAAAGGGAACACCAATGATCCCAACCAGTTTTATCTGCTGCCCAAGCCCTCCGGTGTTTCCCTGCATCACACTACCTTCCAGAAGAGGGAGCACACGAGCACACCACCCTGCAAGGAGCTCTGCAAGACAGACAGATGGCCTGCCAGACAAGATGCTGCTCAGAGGCTTGACTGCCAGGGGGAATGAGCTATTCAGAAAAGGTGGTTTTTCATCTACCTCAGTGAACAAAATGGTGGTTAGGCAGGGAGAGCCCACACCAGTGCAGTGCAGCAAAGCAGCCCAGCACCCAATAAATGCATAAGCTGAACAGGAAACCCCTCTGGCCTCCCCGACCCTGTGCTCCTCCAAGACCCTTCTACTCAGGCCCAGGGCCCGGGGGCATGGTTCTACAGCCTTCCCTGGTATCCTTCCCTTCCCTCCTGCAGGTGATGCAGCACGCATGGGTGGAAGGGAACTCCTCCGTCAAGTGTGATCGGTGCCACAAAAGTATCAAGTGCTACCAGAGTGTCACCGCGTGGCACTGCGTGTGGTGCCGGAAGACGGTGGGTTGGCGCCCAGGGCAGCCTTGCTTCTTGTTCAGTGTGTTTTTTTGCTCGAGCTGCAGCCAAGGAGCCATGGGCATCCTGCCAAAAGGCATGAGCGGAGCCAGGGGAAGCCTGGGGGTGCCCGGGGCCCCACTCAATACCCTAAGTCTAACAGTGTCTCCAGTGAAGCACCAAGCTGCCCAGAGATAGGACCCCCACAGACCCAGGGCAGCAGGGGCTGCTTAACAAGAAGCTGGCCAATCCACTCTGTGTGGCCGGTCAGCTGTGAGCAGGCTGGACCATTAACTTCCTTTGCCTGGGTGTCGTCTGGGGCCAGCGGCCCCACCAGAGTTGGAGAGGAATTAGACACTAGAATCATGCTCCTCAAGGCACCAGAGGCAGGTACACTCTTTTCAGCAGCCCTGCTGCCTGGGCCAGAGGCCTGCGCCTGCTGCCACCAGCCACAGCAAATGTCCGCTTCCTCTCCAGACACCTGGAATCTGCCCGAACTCCCTGTCACAGCAAACTCAGTGCCAAGGCCCTTGGTCGGCCTCAGAAAGGACATGTTTCCAAATTAAATTGTAGAACTCTTAAGATGCAGAGGTTAAGTCAAGGGGTTTACCTCCAGCCTCTTATCAGTCCAACAAGATTTCCTTCCTTCCAGTGCCTCAGAGCTTAGGGAGCAAAAATCCAAGGGAAGCTTGGAATCCACGTGGGGTGCCACACCGAAGGACCACAGAGAAGCCTGCTCATGGCCGTCTTGCTCCAGCAGCCATGGGTAGCACTAGGTCTCCTTTATCTGCCCACAGCAGACTGGGCAGCCCTAACCACATACAACAGACACACAGGCACCCACACCACACACAAAACAGACCTACAACACACCACACACGTACACCACATACACACACTCAGTTATACTGCCAAAGCAAGCAGTGTGTCAGGATTTGGGGAGCACTAGACAGCTTGCCTCCTCAGTAAACCTTCAAACCCTCACATTTGACATTTCCTTGGTCAGTTTCACTTACTCTCATCTTCACTGTTTCCTCCAGTTTCACCGCAAATGTGAATTATCCACATTGTGTGATGGTGGGGAACTCAAAGACCACATCCTGCTGCCCACCTCGATATGCCCCATCACCCGGGTAAGTGCTGCTGCCCCCGGGGCTCTGGTCCCCAACCCCACCCCACACATGTCAGATGTAGGCAGCATCCAGACATGCACATCCTTCAGAGGCTTCTCCCAACAACTCTTAGGGTTTGTGCCTTCAGCACAAGTGTAAATGAGGTCAGTGCTGCATCCATCAGATTGTGAGAGAAACCCCGCTGACTACCGTGGCTCCCACTGCTGGTCACCCTGAATGCTCTGAAATGGCCCATCAAGTAAAGCACATTCAGCCTAAGCATCTTGCAGGCAGAGGGCACAGAGCAAGGAACCACAGTCGCCCACCTGTACAGGCAAAGCCTCCCAGGCCTCCCTGTCAACCTCTCTCCTATGTCCAGACATCTGCCCTGATGATTTCCACTTGAGCGTCTCAGCCCTAAACTCCTTTAATAACCCCATCTGAAATTGTGTCTGTCTCCTGTGTTGACACTTCCTCTTTCAAACCAAGTACCAAACACCTTAACTGTTCCCTTCCCTCTTAAGGATGTTGCCAAGTCCCACTGATTCCTCACATCTCTTTTCATCCTTGACTTGACCAATTGCTCCCTTCTCTTTAAAAACTGAAGAAAAACCACTTGGGAAAACCATTTGGTGTATCTACTAAGTTGGAAATGCAAAAGCCTATCACCCAACAAGTCCCCTTCTATGTATCTACCTGAGAAATATGGGCATTCTTCTACCAAAATACACAGATAAGAACGTTCATAGCAACTTAATCCTTAACAGTGAAAAACTGGAAACAAGCTTAATGACCACAGACAGGAGAATAGATAAATAAATTGAGGCCTGTTCGTACCATGGAATACTACATGGAAAAAAAACAAACAATGCTTAGTCAGAAAAAAGAGATAATCACAAAGATATAATCCTGAAAAAAAGAAACTAGACTCTAAAGAAAGGCATGTTCTATGATTCCATTTATATGAAACTCAAGAGCCAGGCAAAACCAGTAGTGTCGAGAGTCCCATCAGAGTTACACCTGATGTGGCAGTAGTTACAAAGGCATACATGTAAGCAGAAACTAGTCAAGCTGTGGATTTAGAGTTGAGCATTTTACTCTATGTAGAATAAGCCTCCATAAAATAAATAATAAGCATATTTAAAAACAAAAGAGGACAAACAAAACTAAGACAAATAACTTTGTCGATATCACATCACTTAGGTAGTACTGAGCAGAGAAACCGGATTGAAGACCTTACTTCTCAGAGCTCAAGCTTCTAAATCAACAAAGTAGATTTCTGTTCATTTCAGTGTTTCCTCTCCCCATGTCCATTCCAGTGTCTCAAAGTTAATGTGAGAGCAAACGATGACAGAGGACTGGAAAGTCCTAGAGAAACCAATAAACCAGCATCTCTTTTTTAGGTTCAAAGCCCCAACTTCGAAAAACTCCTTCCAATTCTATACTAGTTTTCTAATTCTCTTTCTTTTTATTAACCACTCATCCTATCTTTCCTTTCTTCTCACAGGACAGGCAAGGTGGGAAGCCTGATGGCAGTGCGTCAGCTAAGGGTGAACTTGTAACGCAGGTAACACAGCAAGCCTGGGTCTGATCATTCATTCTAAGCGGGTCTAAGGCTGTGGAGAAGAATACAGGGTTTGGGAACTATATCTCAACATTTGCTTTCTCATCTGTTCAATTGTGTCACATGAGACACTATTGCCAGCCTCCGGAATTACCTTTGACCACCATACTGTTGGTAGGTGGTAGGAAGGAAGTTGGTTGATCCCATGGCTGGCCAAATGGACCTTTATCACCTTCTTAGGAATAAGTTGCTTTTAAAACTTCAATATGCACACCCTCTAAATAATAACAAGAGTGTGGCCTAAAAATACACAATGCATTTTCCAAGACTGCCATGCTGTCTCCAGAATGCAACAGGCCAAAACAAAGCAAGCATATCCAAAATTTCTTCTTTATCCTTACATGTATAATCAACAACCCGTTTTTTACTTGGGTTCACCAATCAATATCTTCTCCTGTGCCTCCCACAAAGTTCCAGGGACTGCAGGAAAGACAGTCTGGTGAGATGCAAAGAGCACTAAGAAATAAAATAGAAAATGAAGGCCTCCTGCTATGCCTCTGCACCTTATGTTTCCTTGTTTGAAAAGAGAGCTAGCAATCCCTGCACTGACCACCCATCACCCAGAGGTGCTCTGAGATTCAACAACAACATGCAGATTCATGGGTTTTGAAAATTAAAACATAAGTAATAATGATGGGGAACCTTAATAATGTGAGAAAGGTCTGGATACCTGGAAGGACAGCGAGTCAGGTGAAGTGGACACATGCACACAGTCACACAACACAGACCTACCAGGTCTTTCCACTGGCATCCCTTTGGTTATCTTGCATCTGTACTGATTGGGCAGTGCCTGTGCTGGACAGGTTGTTAAATATTTTGAATACTACCCCTAGAAGTAAACATTATTCTTCAGGTTCCAGGATCCTCCTAGGTGTCCCACAGACAGTCACCCTACAGCAGATGAGAACATTCCTGAAAATCATAAAGAATGGTGATGCCCATGCAGGCAGCTTGGCTCTGTGTCTGCTGCGTTTTCAGCCTGGGATCTGGAAAAGTGAGCATTAGATCGTGAATGTGGAGCAGAGTTGTGTCTCTGTATCAGTGTGTCCTTCAGCTAAACCCACAAGTATTTATCTAGTACCCACTCCTGTATCTGGTGTCAAAGAGCTATACACACGCACATATCCTGCTTTTGAAGCATTTAAGGTCCAGGTGATGCTTTGAGACATTTATCTAAGAAAATAAAAAACAAATAAACAACAACAAAAGAAATCCAGAAGGTGTCACATGTTTCGAGTGCAATAGTTTTAGTTGCAGTAATTGAGGAAAACTTCATAGAGGAAGTAGCTCTTGAACTGGGCCTTGAGGCTGAGAAGTTTTTTTTAAAGGTTACTAAGAAAGAAGGGGGCATTTCAGGGCACTGAGCAGGAGAAGAAATGAGTATGAGCCGACCCACAGGGTAGGAGTGCAGGAGACACGCTCACTCGAGGTTAAGAGCTGGGCTTGGCCAGAGCCGCAGTGAGGGTTAGAGTAAGTAAGAGGTAACAGTTGAATGGGGCTATACTGACATGCCTTGGATGACAGGTCAGAAGATTTGGATTTTATCCTCTGAGCAATAAGGTGTTATTAAAGGTTTTGGAGCAAGAGCGCCATGACTAATGTGATGTCCTGGGAAGGAACTACATGGGGACAGCCTACAGGACTTACCTGAGCTGGGAAATGCCCAAGCAGTATGGTTATTGTGGCAGCTGCCAGAGAGAAAGGGACATTCCAGGGAAAGGATTTGATAGAACAGAGTTTCTTTTCCTGGATGACCACCTGAATAATAATAGTACATTTAAACTGTAACACAGAGCCAGAAGAGACGTGTTTTTGGTTTTTTAAGATTGTATTTACTTATTTTTAGAGAGAAGAGAAGGGAGGGAGAAAGAGAGGGAGAGAAACATCGATGTGTGGTTGCCTCTCACACACCCCCAACTGGGGACCTGGCCCACAACCCAGACATGTGCCCTGACTGGGAATTGAACCAGAGACCCTTTGGTTCACAGGACACACCCAATCCATTAAGCCAATCCAGCCAGGGCAAAATGACCAGTTTTATGGTGAAAGAAGATAGGTCAGGTTTGGGACATGTTGAGGTTTGGAGCAACGTGACAGTGAGACATCTGGTTGAGGAGAATCCACTAAACAGTGAGAAATGTGGAACCAGGACTTAGGAGAAAAATTGGTGCTGGGCAGAAGTCATGGTTAACTTCATGAGTGTTATTTTATTTAGGTGTTTGACCAGATGTCCACACCTTCAAAAGACATGTTCAGTTGTATTTCTCACAAAATCTAATCTTGTGCTATGCACATAATGCCTCACCATTATTGAATAATTTGAAGCTATGATGCCATTGTCCTATCTTTGATTTTGACTTCAAACCCTGTCACCATTCACACCACTTAAAGGCCACTCAAGCTGAAGACACCTAGCAGCTCACTCCCTCAAAAACTCAGCCAGTGGACAAAGATCCACCTCCCATCCTCCTCTCCTCCATGTCTGTAACTTCTTCCTATCCACCTGTCCCAGATACTTAGTGTAAATTCTCATCTTGCTCCCCGTGTTGGCTGAAACAGAGCTAATTTCTTTTTCTTTTACCTTTTTAAGTATAAGATCATCCCCACCCCAGGTACCCACCCCTTGTTGGTCTTGGTGAACCCCAAGAGTGGAGGGAGACAAGGAGAAAGGTATGTTCTCTTCTTTTTCAAAATGGAGAGGCTGGTACAGCCTCACTTGGGTCCTTTCTTCCCTTCAACCATAACAGAGTGGACTGTGGGGACAGGCAGATCTGGGTTCAAATCCCAGCTATACTACTTATATCTTGATAACCTCGTTCAAGTGACTTAATGTCCCTGTGCCTTGGTTTCCTCCTCTGGAAGTAAATAATAATTTCTCCTCTCCTAGGGTTGTAGTGAGGATTAAAATAGACACAGTGCTTCACCTAGGGCCTGTCACACGAGCTATTATTATGGCTCCCAGTGTCAGACCACGTTCTGATATGCCTGTGTCCTCCCTAGTCTCTCAAGTGTTTTCTTGATTAAGAGATGTGGCGGGACTCACCGAATGGGACTTCCTGGCCTATCCAGCCCCTGAGAAAGTAAGGTACTCACCTCATCAGTGAAGGAAATGCCCAGTCTGCTAGAAGCACTAAGAGCATGGGAGGAGAGCGGGAGAAAGGGCAAAGCAGCCCTGCCTCCTAGTCCTGTTTGGCTCCAGGGTAATATACAGATGGCATGTGATCTGAAATCCAGGTTAAAAAAATAATAAGTAGGGTTGAAGCAACAACCATGAGAACCCCTACCCCAGTCCGAGGGGCAAAGCACTTCTGAATTGACCTGATTAGCTCAAGCTGGAGCCTTGAAACCAAGCCTAGATGGGGCCATTGCCTCAGCCTTCCCCTGCCCCAGCCCCACCTCCTACCTTTCCTCCTGATTCAAAGATTTGGGTGGTCTTTCCATTGGGGGTCCCTCAAAGCCTTTGTATAGTCCACAAAGAGCAGAACTGAACAACCTAGAACATAAAGAACATTTAGGAGAAGGTCTCCGTGAAGGAAAAAGCTTTAGGAGAATGGAAGTTCTGTTCTTGGAGTTTCTCTGCCCTGTCTTTTCTGCAAGGAGTGATACTTCTGGAATTGGGGGCTCGAGTCTTAGACAGTGGGGAGGCCTTGAACCAGGGGATTAGTGCATGAGTGATGCACCTGAAGCTGGGACTTCAGGGTCTACAGTGCCTGCATTCAGTCTTCTCCCCAATGGGGTTTAAATGGACCTTCATTCCCACCATCAATGGGCTCCAGAGATGTTTGCCCTAACTGTGACTTCTCATAATGACATTCTCCTTCTCTGCCTCTCTCTCTCTCTCTCTCTTTCTTTTTTTTCCCCCCCATAGAATTCTTCGGAAATTCCACTATCTGCTCAACCCCAAACAAGTTTTCAACCTGGACAATGGGGGGCCTACTCCAGGGTATGGAGATACAATCCTTATTCCTTATTTCCCCCCTTCCCCTTTAGTCTCTGAAAAATACCTTTTTTGGTCACCTTTCTTTGTCTTTTGCATTTGTGGACTTGTCCTTCCTGCCATTTTACTCCTTTTCTCTTCTGTTCCTTATACCTGCTCTTACTTGCTCCTGGAGATACTCAGGCACTCTCGTTACATTTGACTCTGGGAAGTAGCCTCCTGCATATGCCATTCATTTGATTGACAGGAAGGGCAGGCTGGTAAATTATTTTAACTTATTTGTAAGGCTGTGTTAGCTGGTATCTTCATACTGAATCATCAAGGAGGAGGAAAGACGTTCCTTGTCACTGTCAGTCAGTAGTTCTGCTGCGTGTTCTGCTGTGGGTCATTTTAGGATCAAAACAATTGGTTATTCAATGAAATCACATTCTTTTCTGGATTGTCCATTTCACAGATTGTTAAGCTCCCTGTGGCCCTTCTCCTGTCATTTGCCTATTGGCTCTTTCACTGATCGTTAGGGAGGGAGAGCAAGGAGAGGAGACAGGGCAGCCCTGTTGCAGCTTGACTGAAGGTTTGGCGGGAGGAGCTGGTCCTTGTGTTAGCACTAACGTTGAGCTGCAGGTCCATATAATCAGAGCTTCCTCCAGCATCAGGCCTGCAAGGCACCCAAAGGCTGTTCTAACCAGACAAAGACAGTACACTAGAAACATGTGCTGGCCAGAGGCTGAGTAGGGACCAGGTCCTCAGATCTGTGCACACTGGGCTTTTCAGCACACAGCTGTTTCACCCAACCTCCTAACACTGGGTTCAGCAAGACTCTCAGAAGGGTTGGAGTCAGGACTCCAAACAGGGAATCTGTCCCTGTCTTCGTTTTTTTTTTTTTTTACACAACGCTCTCATTGATGGCAGTGGTAGTGCAAGACCCATTTAAAAGGAGAAAGAAACCTGAGTGTAGATTCAGCGCCTCTGCCACAATTTAGCCCTAATTTCAAAGCAGAGCCCACCTACACTGCCGTGGGTGCCATCATGGTCACCGGGACTGCCAGTCACTGCTCCCGTACAACTGTGACTGAGCAGCAGCCCACAGATACTTTAACCAGCCCATTCTCTTTGGGGGCATTTTAATGCTCTCCTTTAATCTCATCAGTCCTAAATTGTGTTTGTCCTGGATGACAAGCATGGTGACAACTTCTAGGGCTGCGGTGCTGAGTATCTCTGAGGTGTCAGTCTATAATCACACAGACTGTCTACATGACAGGAGCCTCTATTCATTCCTCACTTCCTGTAAGAGGACAGGGAAGGAAGAGGAATTTGCCCACAGCTGCAACAGTGACTCAGAAAGCCTCAGGGGTCTTCTCAGACCACCAGAGTGGGCAAGAAGGAGATATTGAGCTTCAGCTTCCCAAGTCCCACCCCAAGGCGCCCACAGGTCACATTTGCTCTGAAGCAAAGGTTCCTAACCTTTCCATGCCAGGAACTCATTTGGCAGTCTGATGAAGCCTGGGGACCCCTTCTCAGACTGGTATTTTTCAATACATAAAAAAATATATACAGGATTGCCAGGGAAACTAATTATATTAAAACAGTTATCAAAATGTTAAGAAAAATTTTCGGTATGGGAATACATGTAATTTCTTATCATATTATGTAGCAAATTCCACAGGCAAGTCTAATAACTATTGTAAACTCAAAGCACAGATGAGCATAAATACTAGCATATAATATCTGCTGTAACTTTGTCAACTCCTGACAAAGTCACAGGTGTTGTTACTATGTCTGTGATTTGTTTCTTTACATTCACAATTGAAGGAAACTCTGAATTTCTGTTAGAGCTTAAGGGAGATAAGAATGTAACATTTCTCCTCCAAGTTCATAGTTCTGGATTCTATCCACAGACCTCTTGGAGGTTCAGTTCCCTGCTCTAAAGGGTTAAGGCCCTCCAGGGGAGATCTCGGACCTCCCTCCACTTAGGTCTGGACCCCCATGAGAGCGGGATATAAAGATCTAACTAGTTCAGTGCATCTGACTTAAAGGGGAGGCTGTGGGACAGAGCAAGCAGGAGAGCGGGAGTGGAGTCGAAATGTTGGGGGTTAGCTGCATTGTTGCCAAAATAAGCAAACTATGGATACCTCTGCACAAATAATAGAGAACCTCTAGGGGTACAAACAAACAAACAAACATGCTCTGTGTTGAATGTTGAGTCAGATTCTCCTTATACAAGGATGGCCCCTGAGATTCCTACTCCATGGCATTGCTTAGTAAGTTCTGGTTTCAGAACATTAAGTGACCCTTGTAACCCCAAAAGGAATCAAGGTCATAACATACTCCCAGGGAAGGAGGTGGGGGGAGGGCACTCTGACTCAAGCAGTGTCAAAGGTCATCCACAACCTGGTAAACAAAACCATTTGGGCCTTTCTTTTACTTCCCAGACTGAACTTTTTCCGTGATACTCCAGACTTCCGTGTCTTGGCCTGTGGAGGAGATGGGACAGTTGGCTGGATTCTAGATTGCATTGGTAAGAACGGGTTGGGAGGCCCTTTGTAGTTTACTTATAATAAGTATATATAAAGTCTCAGGAAAGCAATAAAAAAGAAAGAGAAATGTAGCCATCTCTTGGTCAACCATGTTTCCACTCTTGTACCAACGCTCCACTAAATATCTACTTTGGGTGGAAAAACAAAGAAACAAGGCAGTGGAAGGACTCTGGCAGGTACATATGTAACAGTTTGTTTCAGGCCTTGCTTCAAAAACATCTGTTGTGACTGGGGTTTCCTCAATGGCAGGACAGGGAGGATTGGGTGGTCAGGGGGAGGGGCAGAACTGAGACTCCAGGTAGATCCAGGGTGGTGGATAAGGGCCAGAGCACTAAGAATAGATGCAGATTCCAGAGCAAATCACCTTGAGAGTGAACACCAGGGGCCCAAGCCCAGAGAGCACAGCTAGAAAGTGCAAATCAGTGCAAGCAAAGAAAGGCCATCTCTTGAAAGACAAAAACCACATGATCATATCAATAGATGCAGAAAAAGCATTTGATAAAGTATAAAAAAAAAAAAAAAAAAGGCCATTTTGGGTCAGAAAGGCAGTGGGGAGAGCACAGGCTGGGAGTCAGGGCCGTGGGTTCTAGTTCGGCTCTGCCTGGGTCTAAGTCCTTGGATACATACCCCCAGTCAGTAACAGAGACTGACTCTAAAAACCTGGATAAGAGTATATTCAAGATCTAACCCTGGAGAACGCAGATAAACACTGGGACATGGAACATAAAGATGGGAAAGGGAAGAGCTGGGGAGAGCCATCATCAAAGTCGGAGACTGGGCTCAGAGCAACAATCCCTGGGCTGCCTCTGTCTTCCTGTCATTCATTCCATAAATACTGCCTGTGCACCTCCTGCACCAAGCTCTCCTCCAGGCAGTGGAGTTGCAGCAATAAGCAAATGGACAAAAATCCTGTCTTCATGGAGCTTTCCCTCTGGAGGAAAGACACAGGCAATAAACAAAGAAATAATGTGTCAGAAGATGACAAAAATACAGCAGGGAAGGAGCAAAGGGGACGCAGCTGTTTGGGGGCCAAGGGTGCAATCTAAATCCTAGTGGTCAAGGAAAACCTCACAGAGCAGATGACGTTTGCATGGGAACCCAGAAGGAGGAGAGCCATGCGGATACCCGAGGGAAGAGCAGTTCAGGCAGAAGGAACAGCAACTACAAAGGACATGGGTAGGCGCAAGCCAGGCTGCTGAAGGCCAAGAGAAGGCTGCAGAGTATATCAGAGAGAAGCATGTGAAGGTTGAGGGCAGGGCTTGCAGCAGAAACAGTACATAGCCAGGTCACCAGGACATGGACATTATACAGAGTATGGCTTTCATACTGGGAAAGTCCTTAGATGCTGGATGATTTTTGACCAAAGGAGGAAAACAGCGGATTTCCCTCCCCTGATCCTAGATCTGTTCTCCCTCTATAGCCACAGTGATCTTTCCTGAATGTCAATGGGTTCATGATGTGTGTGAAGCACATCAGTGGCTTCCCATTATTCTTAAGGCAAAGACAAAAACTTCAAATGATCAACAAGGGCCCTGGGTGGTCTAGCAGCTGCCCACCCTTCCAGCCTTATACCTCCATTCTTCTCCCTCTAGACTAAAGCCACACAGTCCCTCTCTCAGACCCTTGAGCGAACCAGGCCCTTCCACCACAGGGCTTTTGTACAAGTTGTTCCTCGTGTCTGGTATGCTCCCCTGGTCTTTGCTTGGTCAGCTTCGTCTTCAAATTTCAGCCAAAGTGTGCCTTCCCTGGGAGGGCCTTTGCTGACATATCTGCAGCCTCTGTCAGCTTAATATAGGACCACACTCCTTTCCTCTCCAGTATGAATTTGAAATTATGCCTCATGCATGGGAAGACCTCATTCATATCTGTCTCTCTCCTTCAACTACAGGGACCATGAGAGCCTAAGTCATGGCTTTTTCACTTGCTGTTAGAGCCTCAGTGTCTAACACAGCATCTGGCACATAGTAGGCTTTCAAAGTATGTGTGGAGGTGCTGTGGTGAATGAGATATAGTTGCCCAGGGAGATTACAGTACATTCAGAGAACAAATGAGTAGTCAGCTACAAGACCGTATGATAAGATCCTCCCTGGTGCTAAAGAAACATCCTGGAGAAGCACCTGGTCCAGACTAAAGCAACCAGGGAGGGCCCCCTAGAGGCAGCATCTGAGCTGAACAACACAGAGCTTCTGAGTTAAGGCACTGAAAATACTAAGATGTAGTTGACATGTTGGGTGGAAGGTAGGATGCATCAAAAATTAGGCGAGAGAGGAAAGCAGAGCCTGGGAGGGCCTAGTGTGCCATGCTAAGGGGTGAGGGAGCCCCCATAAGGGGAAAGCAATAGACGACTGTGATCGGGCTTGTGGTTCAAGGATTGCCCACCTTGGTGGGAGTTTGCAGAACACACAAGGGGCTGAAACTGGAGGCTGAGAGGGCAGAGAGGAGGCATTTGCAGCCATACCAGTGGGAAGGAATCATATCATACCTCACTCAGGCATCACCGTGGGATGGAGAGAAAAGATTGCTTGGAGGGCTCTTACGGAGAAGGCAGGTAGAAACTGATGAGTAAATGCATGTGGGGTGGGGGAGAGCGAAACCTGGGATGCCATGGGCTTTCCAGCCTCCACCCTGTGAGGGTGGTGGACCTGCTGAGACAGAGGCCACGGCAGAAAGAGCGGACCTGGAAACCAGGGCCTTCCATGCAAAGGGAACAGGCAGGGAGACATAAACACAGACTACGGGTCCTGGGAATGGTGAGAGAGGCCATTGCTTTGCTCCATTCTCCATCTCAGCCGTCCCCGTGGTAATCTCAGCCCCAGGTCCTAACTGAGCTCAGCCACTTCTGGCGTAAGTCAGACAAGCTTGGGGATCTATGAACTCCTGTTTCGCTGGGGCAGACCTAGTATGAGCCTCATGTAAGATGCTGATTTCTGCATGGCCTCGCCCCCCCTCCCCCCCCACTGCTTCCCCCTGTCACTCGTGTGGGTGAGCTGTGGTTCGTGTACGTAGCGCCCCCTGGAGCCCTGGGTGCCCGCGGCTCCTCCCCCTTCAGCTTTCCCAGCCAGCCAACATGCTGCTGTGGAGCTCCAGCCAGATTAAAGCATCCGTGGTCTGCTGTGCTTCCTCTCATGGTTCAGTCTGATGCTGCTTCACACCAGCCTGGGAAATAAGATTAGCAATCTGTGTATTTGCAAGTGTGGGAGGTGGTGGAAGAGGCAGACTGCTTCCTGGGTGCCAAATGATACCTGAAGGTTTTCTGTTAGATGCAATGTTACATTTAAACTTTTGAACATGCGTGACTTAAAATGTAACACCTTCAGTCTTCCAAATGCCCCACCATTCCCTGATGTCTCAAACCCCTCCTGTGCTACTATCTACGTACCTGCCTAGCCCTTGAAGAACGTACGGGCATGGACTTGGAGTTGAAGAGCTCTGGGTTTGGATCCTGGCTCTGGAATTCCTTCCCCTCTTTTTTCCTCAGTTTCTTCACTGATGAGGAAAATGATAATAACCTGTAGGGTTGGTCTGAGGGATAATATAAATGTAACAAGTGCTGGTTATCATTAAGGATTAAAG
This sequence comes from Furipterus horrens, assembly GCF_987537825.1. Classification (NCBI taxonomy): domain Eukaryota; kingdom Metazoa; phylum Chordata; class Mammalia; order Chiroptera; family Furipteridae; genus Furipterus; species Furipterus horrens. Next base: position 46,928,508 of record NW_028327171.1, on the reverse strand, counting down.
GTGTGCAAACTAATGGTTTTGAAGTGTGCTGTTACCCCAAAGGGAATTAGGATGAAATTAAGATGAGGAGGTGCAAGTCACAGGGAGACAGATTTTGCTAAATATGAAAAAACAAAAACAAAAAAAAAACCCCGCCTTCGTAGTGGTCAACACACTGCAGGTGGAAGAAAAGACGTTAGGAAAGGATGTGTTCCCCATCACGGGAGGTGTTCAAACAAAGAGAGCCAAGGAGGGATTCAGGTACCAGGGCAGGGATAACTAGGTAACATGAACATTCTGTAGCACCATGGCATGTAGCTCTCTCTTCCTCTGCATGGTTACAGACAAGGCCAACTTCGCAAAGCATCCACCAGTGGCTGTCCTGCCTCTCGGAACAGGAAATGACCTGGCCAGATGTCTCCGCTGGGGAGGAGGTGAGTCTGTCTGTGAGTGGCACTCCCCTGGGGACAGGCTTTCCAACAGACAGGGATGCTCAACTCCACGAGTTAGGCTGAATTTCCCTTTTAGGGATCCCATTCCACAGAATAGTACTCAACCCTGGGGCCAGATAGACTTCCTGAACATCTCCCTGCCCTCCACTCCACACCGAGGCCTACGCTTTTCCCTCACTATATGAGTGTCACCTCAAAACTGTCTGCTTACTGCCTGCCTTCCCCCGGAGAACAAGTCCACTTTAAGGTAGAGTCCCCTTTGTCCTCTCCCCAGTGCTCATCCCAGGAGGGGCTCAGTTGGCTGTTTTCTGCATAAAATCCCCCCTTCCCAAATTACTGATCTTCTGAATTAGGACTCAGAATGCAGACTGAAAAGACACATCACCGGCTGTTTGGGGCAGCTAGATCATCTTAGCCCCGACAGCCACGGGCCCTCATTTTGAAAATTCCCTAAGGTGGAACTCAGAGTAGAAACCAGATTACAGGGCAATGGGCAGGAGCTAAATTGAGAACTTTGCAAACTGAAACGGCTCCCGTGGAGCTGGGCATGCCCCAGAGAGTGGAGTTCAGATCAGCACAGGCAGCACCCAGATCAGTCTGGCAAACAGAACTGGGTGGGACTTAAGATGGCTGGTCAATTCAAGACCAGGCCAGGCAGTGGTCAGTGGTCAGAGATTGGTGCATGCTGGGGCCAGAGTAAGAGCCAGCCCCAGAAGAAAGTTGGCAGGCACTGGAAGAGCTACAGGGTCCTGAGCCACACATTGAGACTAGAAAAGAGCCCTCTGTTCAGAGGGACAGGCCTCCTGCTCTGGACATCTAGGCAGCTTAGCTAGGCACAAATTTCATCCAGAGAACCACGCCTGTGCTCCCAGATGGTTCAAGGCCCTCCACCACATAGCTGCTACCATTGCTATCTTGTGGGGCATCCCCTAAGGAGCTGATCAAAGCCCTGACAACTTGAAAGTACCCTCAAGTTTTCTCCCAAAGTAAGCAGGAACACGGCAGTGTGGCTCTGTTGTTTGGAGCATCCTCCCATAACTGAAAGGTTGAAGGTTCAATTCCCAGTTAGGGCACATACCTAGGTTGCAGATTCGATCCCTGGTCTGGACACACACAATCCCTGGTCCAGGCATGTACCGAAAGCATCTAATCGATGCTTCTCCCTTGCATCAATGTTTCTCTGTCTCTTCCTCTCTCTCTAAAAAAAAGCAATGAAAAGCATGTCCTCAGGTGAAGATTAAAAAAATAGAAGTGTTGTTTGAAAAAAAAAGGCTGTCTCTCCCACTAACCTCTTATCACTACGATTTACATTCTATTAGTTTTCTGTTGCTACATAATAAATTATCACAACATAGAGGCTTAAAACATCCATTTGTAGCTCACAGTTCATTAGTCCAGAAGTCCTGGAACAGGGAGACTGGGTTCCCTGCTCAGGCCCTCACAGGCCAAAATCAGAGCATTAGACAGGCTCTGTTCCTCACTGAAGGCTCTGGGGGAAGCTCATTCAGGTTGTTAACTGAATTCAGTTCTTCGTGGTAGTAGGATGGGGCCCTGTTTCCTTGCTGGTTGTCTGCTGGGACCACTCTCAAATGATAGAGGCCTCTCTCTTTACCTGCTAGACGGTACCCCCATCTTCAAAGCTTCCTCATGTCGAATCCCTCTCCATCTTCAGATCTATTTCTTAAGGAAAAGCTCAGTCCTTTCTGAGGACTCCCCTGATTAGGTCAGCTCTACACAGGATTATCTCTCTTTGCTGAAGTCAACTGTTTCATATAACATACCTAATCGTGACGGTGACCCTCCCATCTTATTCACAAATCCCAGAGATTTTAAGTGGTGCATATGCTGGCAGGGGTCGGGGGCAGGGTAGGAATCGCAGAGGTCATCTTAAAATTCTGTCTACCGCACTGGTCCTCTCTGACATGACGTGGTGTGGAAATGGAGCCTCTGCTCTCCCATGTGCAGCTTCCAACTGCCCAGCTCACCATTCTCTAGGGCTCACTTTGGCTGCACAGCCTGCCCACACTCAATCAGCACCCACCCCCCCACCCCTTCTACGCTGATTTCCAAATCTCCCCACCTTCTTTCTGATTCCTCCATATCATCTTCTCCTTCTCTGTGGCTCGGGGAACCTAAGTGTGTCTGGCCCACAGACACACTGGGGGAACTCCAGGTCACAGATGGCCACAGGATTCCCTGCCCTGTCAGCCGCCTGTACATCAGCAACAATGTAGCTTTCTGCTTTGGGGCAAATGCAACAACATTATGCTCCACAGGTTACGAAGGGGGAAGTCTGACGAAAATCCTGAAGGAAATTGAGCAGAGCCCCCTGGTGATGCTGGACCGCTGGCACCTGGAAGTCATGCCCAGAGAGGAGATGGAAAATGGGGACCAGGTCCCGTATGACATCATGAACAACTACTTCTCCATTGGCGTGGTGAGTTGGCCAGGGATCGCCTTTTTGCATGGAAGAGAAGTGCCCGAATGGGCAGGAACGGTTCTAGTCCATCATTGTCCCCCACTGGGTCCCTACAGTTTCCCTCCAGACTCAACTTGCATCCAAGCATCCTTGCACCTGGATGTCTTTATTGCACCAAGCCCCCACCCTTGATTATAGAGGAAATTCCTTCCCCTGTAATTTTGACTAACACGAGAAAAAACAGGTCATTTTTCAAAAGACAGATTTACCCTTGGATAACTTGAAGCAGTTAAAGAAAGCAACACCCAGAAATAACCAAGGGGCAAGGTCAGGAGGAGATGCTCACGTGAGCTTCCAGAGTTGGAGCTCTGTTTTCCAAGGAGGACTATATGGTCCCAAGCTGGTTTGGCTGGCTTGGCTTTCAGAATTCCTTCTCTCCTGTTTTCTCCCCTCGTCTTAGCTCCATTCATTCCTGTTTTCTCTCTGCATTAGATTGAAGGGACTGGTTTAATTGTGCCTGTCTCTTCCCCACCCCACCCCCACACACGGATGGTGCCACATTTCTCTTTCTTCCCCCAGCCCCCAGTGTTCAGTTACTTTGTTTCAATGAACTCAACTTCTGGTCCAAAGAGGATGGGGTAGACACTGCTTCCCAAACTTTTGGGAGCAGGATGGGAGAGAAAAGGGATCCATCATTGGCATAAATGGAGCTGGGGTTGGGGAGGGAAGGGCAACAAAGACCATAGCATGTATTGAGCTACTACTGTGTGCTCTCCACTGTGCCAGACTTTATATATTCTAGTCCTCACAGCGATCTGGCAGGTATCTTGTCTCCACCATCCCCATTTTACAGGCGAGGCCTCGGGATGCTGGATGAGTGAGGGGCAGAGGATCCATTTCCACACACTTATGCTATGCCTCATTCTGAAGCCAGATTCTTCATACGCATTTGAGTCCCTCCAGACCCAGACTATGTGATACCTGCACGCCTCAACCATCGTCACCTGTGCCTCTTTTGACAATTTTGGTTGTTAAGAGAGAGAGCGCATGCGAGAAGAGGACATAGATACATCAAGGAAAGATCAGATTTAAGGAAAAGGTTTTGTTTTTTAATAAGACTAGAAGGAAAACTATGGAAAAGGAAAAGATTAATAATAGTAATACCTTATATCTACAGGATTTAAAATTTGCCACATTTATCAATATTTTCTTGTATTATCTTCATTTCATAAGTGAGGAAACAGAGACAGATTAAGGGATTTGCCCTCATTTTCTGACTCCTAATCCAGCATTCTTTTTCTGTTACTAAAACAGAAGAGAGAGGCATTGCTGGGCCCAAAATCAGGTTCTGAGATGGTGGAGGTGTTGGACCAGGAGTGAATTCAGGAGTCTCTGCATCCTGATCTTGTTTATCTTCCCAGCTCCCTTGTTCTCAGTTGGGGGAGACATCTTTCCCTAGGCTTCTTCCAGCTCCCCTCTCCAGTGACCTAGGCAGACTCCTTTTTCCTCTTCTTGGCTCAAAGGTCCATCTCCTTTTGGATCACCTCCTTAGGCTCCACTTCCCCCCGATGGGATTATGCAGTCTTCACCTCCTACAAATCACACATAACTAACATATTTGGTGTTCATGGGGCTTCTGGAGCATGGGCTTCCCACCATTACATTTTCATAGAAATTAGAATATTTTGCCTATAACAACTAGGATGTAACTTACTAATATTTATTGGGACCCTACTGCATACCAGGCATAGTTTTCCTATTGGTAGGTATTGTCATTATCTTTTTGCATTTTGTAAGCAGGAACTATAGTTTAGAAAGGTACAGACACACATCAGAGCTGGTGAGTGGTGGAGCCAGGAGCCACTGCTGTCGAGATCCGGAGTCCACTGAGCTGTGGGCCACGAGCCCTGCAGCTTCGGCACAACCCCCTCCATCTTCATGCCACCAAACACAGCAGCATTTGGGGGGGAGGGGAAGTGACTCAAAATTCAGTGTGTCGTGGCTCACCTGTGCCCCTTGTCAGAAATGTGAATTCCACCCCTTGACAGATCTGATTCATATTCTGATTCAGTTGGTCCGGACAAGGTCTCAGAATTTGTATTTTTAACAGCCCCTGAGATAATTCTGATATAGATGGTTCCCACAAAGTCCTCAGTAAGTGAAAACAACCTATTAGAGCAGAGAATTGTCAAAGGAAGTGGTTCTTCACAGGAGCAGAAACTAACTGAAATAGATATAGGAGAGGAAAGAAAGATGGAGAAACCCAGCACCTATAAGCAACCAGCCAAGAGTGAGAGCTGAGCAGGACGGGGTAACCTGCCCAGGAACTTTTAGAGAGCAGGTTACAGCCATGGCTGCCTTCAAAGTCTTCAGCCCCAAAACTTCTCTCTTAACACACCCAAGCTCTGGCTGCCAAAACAACATGCATGATTCCTGACACCCCTGTCTGTCTCTACACAGAAAAAGGAACAGCCCTCACTTAGTATTAGCTGACCAAATGGATGAACACAGTAAAAAAAGAATAGACAACCTCCCAACAACTGGATAACCAAGCCTTAATCCCAAGAGCCAACACTGATTGTGGTTTTAATTCATTCTTACAAATAACTGGAAAGGAAGGGAAGAAGACCAACTAATTGTCCACCAGGGAAATGCATACAGATTCTCCATCCCACTCAGTGGTCAAGATATTTATTTGCCCTCAGCTGACTTAAAATAATGCAGTCTATTCATCTTTCAAATTATCAAGAACTTCACAGTATCTTTCCTTATAATTGCCCCCCACACACCTTTAGCCTGTGCATATTTAATATTTTATTGCAAAGCAATGAGGAACCAGGAGTGTTTTTTATCTCCTTGGTGTGTCCTTAGCCTTCTTTCAATGTTTGCAGGGTTTGTGTGCTCACTCTTTAAAAGTTGGAAAGGGAAATTCTTGAGAAAACAAGTAGCCAACTGACAGCCCTAACAGAATCTGGGGCTGACATTTGCAGAAGCTCTTGCTCCCTGTTTGACTTCCCAAACTTTGTAAGAGGAGAAGTAGGTATGTAAACCAACCCACAGTTTTACTTCCTTGCGGTGATTAGAGTTGGACTCTTTGGCAAAAAGAGCCTTGCAAAGTCTTTGCCTCTTTTGAAGGACCTGGAGTATCTATTAATATCAAATGTCTGCTGCCTTGCACTTACAAAGGTGATGACAATGACCGCTGCTGTGGTGCCTGTAGTTGGTAAAGCATTTGCCCTGACAGTTCACTGGTCCCCTTGTTACCAACAGAACCTATTTAATAGATTGAGAGATAAACAAGGCAGACTCTCCTGGCCTAACTAAGGAATGACTGTGGCCTCATTGTCACCACATTCCCATCACCCACATACATGCCAGCTCCCCTCAGTGAAGAGCTGAAATAGTTGGCGTACTCAGTCCCTCTGATAACATCCATTGGCAGGAGATTTTAACCATAGTCATTCAGGACACTACTTCCTCTGACTTCTCTGGCCTCCTCGTCTCTGCTCTTTATTTTTGGATTTGCAGAAATGTCAGAATGTCCAGGTATCAGTGACAGGAAGTTTGGGACTGCGAAATAATTCCCGGGGTATGTGTAACTCTGAATGCCTCAACAGCTCTGCTTTCACTGCGCCTTGGCAGGAAGAGTGAACAGCTAATCCCTTGATTCAATGAAATCTATTTCTGATGCTAGGGGACCCCAGGGGCCAAGGAGAGGCCACAGTCATCACACTATGCCATGCACCATTTTCTACCTTACAGACTGTACTTACCAGACCTCACCAGCCAAGTTTCCACAACGGTACACCTCCTGCCCATTAGGGAATATATATATATATCATTGTCCCTACAACCTTTGGACTCCCTCAGCCTCAGGTTTTTTTCTGTCACCTGTGAGAGCCATGAAGGGACAAAAACAATGGGATTCACTGAAAGGTGTCTTGACAAGAGGTCTATACTTTTTTAATTCCCCAATCTGCCATAACTTTTCAGAACAATCCAAATTTCAAATTATCTCTTATATTGTCTCCTCTCTTTTTAGCTTCATAAATTACCAAAGTGACTTAGAAATGCATTGTCCAATATAGTAGCCATTAGCCACATGTGGATATTGTGTATTTGAAATAGGGTTAGTCCAAATTGAGAGATGCTCTAAGTATAAAATACACACTTACTTTCAGTAATGTGGTACAAAGGAAATAATTTAAAATATTGCTATAATTTTTATATTAATTACATTTTATAAGGATCACATTTGTTAACTAAAATATATTCCTTTTTAAAAAATTTTATTTATTTATTTTTAGAGAGAGGGGAAGGGAGGGAGAAAGAGAGGGAGAGAAACATCTATGTGTGGTTGCCTCTCACACGCTCCCCCACCCGGGGATCTGACCCACAAACCAGCCATGTGCCTTGACTGGGAATCAAACCAGCGACCCTTTGGTTCGCAGGCTGGAGCTCAGTCCACTGAGACACACCAGCCAAGGATAAAATATGTTTTTAAAGTTAATTTCCTCTCCTTTCAGTTTTTTAATATAGGTACTAGAAATTTTTTAATTTATTTCTACTGGACACCACTGGTCTAGACAGCCCAATACCTCAGAATCCAGACACTTAGATTTGGAAGGGGCACAAAAATATTTTGTCCCACTGTGCAATTGGACTTCTGGTTGAGGAAGCAATAGCCCCATGTCCTCACTGCTGTCATCTCTTCACCCAGCACTTCATAGAAAGGACCCAAGAGAATGATACCATCAAAAATGCCATCATCACATCCACAGGTGTGCAGTTCCCATCTACACTCTGCTGTCTGCAGAACAGAAGTCTCGTTTTGCTGTAATGATTACCAAAAAACACTTTGAAACGTTGTAGCACTCGTTCCCAAAATTTAAATGAAATCATGATTGAATGTAAGTACAGCCAACTCATACCTGACAGAGAGAAGCTCAACACAGGGCAAAAGTGCATCTTGACTCTCTTTTGAATCCCCAGGTAGGGAAACATGACCAGACTTTTGACCAGCATTGCCCTTTCAAGACTGAACAGCAAAGGAACTGCTCAATCTCCTTTACCACTTTGTGCATTTACTAAGGAACTACAATGTGAAATTAGGACCCACACACTTCACTAATAATATTATAAAGGTTGCTCTTTTTGAAAAGAAGTTTTGCAAAACCTAGTTATGAACAACCAGAGATAAAGGAACTACACAGAGGGAGAGGGCCTGTGCACACATCCCAGAGAATAATAAAGCCAGGAGCCAGCCACAGCAGCACTGGGGGCGGGGAGTCATGAAGTACAAGCCGTGCCAAGCAACGTGTGATTGCTTTTTTCTTTTCTTTCTTTCTTTTTTTTTTTCCCCCTGACAGAAGAAAATTGGTTCTTCAAAGGAACACAAGCAGATGGAATGTTTTCTTAAATTCCAGAGAAGCGTTTGACAGATGTCACACGAATTTTATTCAGGGTGCTCACTGAAACTTGCTCAGGGAGAAGGGAGGTGGGTGAAGTCTGGCAGCACGAAGCACAGCTGCTGGGAGCACCGTGCAGGCAGCACAGGCCCGGAGGACAGAGGGCCCTGGGGCTTGTGCCTCTCCCATCATGTGTCCACAGAGGGTCCTATCTAAGCAAGACCTTCAATTCTGGCTGTGCTCAAACTAAAGTCTAAAAACTGAATCAATAACTAGAGCTTAAACTTGAAATTTCCAAGACAGGATTTCAGCAAGGAGTGTTTGCCAACCACAAAAGAAGCCCATATCTTTGACTTGCCGTCTCTGCTTTTAAGCAGTGGGCTGCTAGCTATCTTTACTCCTCTGCCAGTGTAAATACTGCAGAAGCTCCTCCTTGCCCCCTAACTTGCTTTTGGACTTTCCGTCCTCACCATTAGCTTATATTATACTCATCACACACAGCACATGCTCAAAAAAAAAAAAAGTGCTTCTTCACTATACCTCCTTATGCTAAAAAAAAAAAAAAAAAAGATTTTTGTAGAGCTTCCACATTAAGAAACAATTAAAATGCACTAGCTGAGAATTCACTGTATGGAATTTCAGTTCTCTTTTAGCCCCATATTCCAGTAAATGAGTTTCTGTATTATTTTTCCCCCTGAATAAATCTGAATCAGCTCTCTGGTTTTTGTCACTCCCCCACTCCAGCCCAATTAGCCTGTATATTTCTAAAGTCCATCACCTGCACCTGAAGTACTGGCCTTGAGGCTTGAGGGGTAAAGGGGCATTACACATTCTTCTACTGGAAAATCAGACCATTAACAAGGGTGGAACACCAAGTCTGAGGAGGAAAAATGAGTTTATTTTTAGGTCTGAAGCTTATTATCGAGATACTAGTAACAACTAGGAAAACTCGAGATGGCCCATGACATGGCATGTGGGATACAGATTGGGCTCAGGGCTAAGAAGTTCTGGTCCGAGGATGGCAAGCCCAGAAGCATGGTGCCAAGGGAGCCACCCCGCACTGTGAGTTCTGAGGAGAAGGTGGCCAGGAAAGCAACAACAAAGGACTGTGCTAAGGGGAGGACAGCAAAAGGTGCATAGAATGTGGTAATGAGACTCTCATTGACCTTGGGGAGAATGTTTCCAGGAGTGATCAAGAGGCAGAAGCTAGAAATTTAAATAGATTTTGTACTCCCTAATAAGCATGTTATCCAATGCTGTCAATTATTTCTACTATTATGGATGATTGAGAGTTACTATGTAACAATCTGCTAATGTCAGTTTTCTGGTTTTGACAATGTATTATAGTTATGTAATAAGTTATCACTGGGGGCAGATGGGTGAAAGGGGCACAAGAACTCACTGTACTGTTTTTGCAACTTCTTGTAAGTTTTAAAATACTCCCAAATTAAAAGTATTTTTCTAAGAGTGAATATGGCAAGGTATTTCCAAAGGCTCACCCTCAGCACCATCCCCCAAATACACACACACACACGCACACATACAAGGGCTTCTGTGTTCTCACTGCTCACAGACCCAGATACCCTCTCTCTTCTCAAAGGGCAGCAGCCGTCCCCTTCACTCACCCTGAACTGTAAGGGGTGAATACTGCAAGGAGTCTACAGGGGGGGGATGCACTGGCCCCTGACCTTGGGCCTCTTCTCCCTGCCAGAACGGCTCTCAGAGGCTGGGGGATTTTCAGTGAGAATTTTGCTTCCCTTCCTTCCACATCGCAGGGTCATGAACACTAACCAGGGATCTGTTTTCTGTCTCTTTCCTTGCCAGGATGCTTCCATTGCACACCGGTTCCACGTGATGAGAGAGAAACACCCTGAGAAATTCAACAGCAGGTAAGAGGGCCTTGGGGCGCTAGCCCTGCGCGCTGCCCAAGCCCCGCCCCGCGCGCTCATCTGAGGCCTCCACCTGCTAGTACCAGAGCGTTCTTGGCCCGGCCGCCCAGGGACTTCGCTTTCCTGCCACGTTGCCGGAAGGAGGGCTTCCATTTCCAATAAGAAAACGATGTCAGAAAACTGCCACCGCCTAGCCTCCTGTCCCCTCCCAGAGGTTGGTGTGCAGAGGGAGGGAGCAGGGGGCAGGAGGAATGGAGCGACGAGCCAGCCAGGGGGAGCGCAGCCAGTTCTTGGCTAAGTGGGACCCCTCCTGGGGCTCGGCCGCTTTCCCAAAATGTGCCGAGATGCCTCTGGGGATGGGGCAGGCAGGGTGGCGCGGCCTCGGCTTCTCTCCGTCTCAAAGGCGAGGGAGTGGCGGCCCTGGAGCCAGGACCGGTATGGCCCGGAGGGCGTCGCCTCTGCCTCCCCCGACAGCAGAGGGCAGCAGAGGCGGCGAGACCCTGAGCCCACCGGATCGCAGCCTCAGCCTTCCACTCTGGGTGAGGGGCGTTAGGTTCAAAAATGAGAGGAGAGAGAAAAACAGGTCATTTGCAAATAAAACCAAACCCTCCCTGTTGGCAGGAGGGAATTTTCAAGAAGTGAGTGGTGACTGGCACATAGCTATCCCTGGGATTGTTAACTTACCTTTTTCCTTTCTGTCTTTTGTTGGTCCCCTTGTCAGTTTCCATCCTTTCTCCTTCCACTTCGTTGTACCATTTCAAGATGACCACTGGGTCCCACTCCACCCTCAGTCAGGTGGGGAAGAAGGACTCACTGAGCATGAGGGGCCGGACTTGAGCCCACAGGATTCTTGTTAACTCAGAGGGCCAGTGTTATCTGAAATTCACTTAAAGCCCAACTCCTGAAAAGCTCTATCATTTTCATTCCTGCTTTTTCCCCCTGAACCCACAGCCTGGGACGTTAGCCAGGAAGAAGAAAGTCCTTTTAGATTTTTAGAGATCAGAAGCTGAACATAATGAAGCTACTTCAGCTTCAGAAAAAGTGATCTATGGGACCTAATAGTAGCTGAACGAATCTCCTTAGTGTGTCCACTCTGTTGCTCTCTCACACAGGTCATGCACACTCACCGAATACTTCTACTACAGTCACAAACTTACAAATCTATTGATTGTCTTCTCACAATCTTTTTCACTCATATTATTTACAAAATCACTTCTAAAAAAATACTCCTCTTCCATCCACTCCAGACTTGTATGATCCTCTTTTCATATAGGCACCCTTGTATATACTCATGCACACATGCTTATTAAGATACCACTTGTTTTTGAAAGCCAGGGGGGTTCTGTTTATTCACTCAAAATGAATGTATTTTTTGAAAACATACCACCTACTAGTACCAGACACTGTTCCAGGGATATTTTAAATGGACCCCGGGGGCAGGGTGTGGGGTGGGGGGTGGGGGGGCTCTCAGTCCAGTGGTGGAGATGGACTGGAAGGCAATATGCATGGGATTTGCATTAAGTGGTGTGAATCCAGGTGACCTATGCGCATGGAATTTGGTGTGAAGAGTTTTCCAACGACAGAGATGCCCAAACCAAGACACAGAAAACAAGTATGTATTTTCTAAGTTGACAAAAAGAGAGAGGCAACCCAAGGAGAAGGAACCACATATATACAAAGACACCAAAAAAGACAAGAATGCAGCATGCTCAGGGGAGAGCAAGCAATGCAGTGTGATCAGTTGTGTGGTCTCTTGGCTCAGAAAGAAGCAAAACCTCTGTAGCTGGTAGAAAGCAAGGAAGCAGAGAGAGGGAGAGATTTCTCTATATTCCAAAAATTCATAGGTCAACATATGATATAAATAGAGCAACCGCCCACATGGTTGAGTACAATTAGAAAGATACCTCTGTTGGGAAAAATGTTGTAATCGTGCATTTCAATGCAAAGTACGAACAAATTCACTGTGTTCTGAATGACTGTTTTTCCTTCCTACTTCCCAGTTCCCGTTAACAAGACCACTCTTTGCAGTTAGGTTCGCTTCTCGCCTTCACCTGATTGAGATCAAGGTAGTGTTTTCCCCTAGAATGACAGGCAGGGGGATTCACATGTAAATCCATGTGCCTGCTAATAAGTGAAGAAATTGTGGCGTAGAGGTAGGCCCTGTTTCACAAGGTCCCAGAACACTTTATATTAAGAACTTTGAGTTCATGCTGTGTCTTTTAGTACTCCCTGCTTGCTCATGTTGAAAATACCCAGGAGTGCCCAATTTGTCCACTGAGAGGCAGGCGAGCAGCCATTTTCTCAAAGCTTCCTTATTTAGCTTTGGAGATGGTTTTAAATAGGCAGGTGGTTGTTGCCATGGTTACCCCATTACACCAGCAGCTAAACTTAGGAAGGGCCACAAGGGATAGGAAGAAAGCTTGATACTGGGGATTTGGAAATGTAAACGATATTATCGAACAAGGCTTCATTTTACTCCACTGAATCTAGGTTTTCCAAAGAGTAGGCACACTGGTTGGCTGGAAGCCCTTACCGTTAATGCTCAGGGACTGGGCCCTCAGGGATAACGCTAAGGTTAAATCTAGGGAGTGGTAACTGTTTTGTTTTGTTTTGTTTTGAACATGGAAATGTGGCTGAACTTATCACGAAACTTGAATCTTTCACAAAGCTCATTGAGTTTTCAAGTCTATTCTAACAAGAATTCTTAACCTGGGGCACAAGAGCTATGGGAGCTCTGAGGACACATTGGTATGGTATGCAAGGTATTGAATCCACTTTTTCTGGAGAGAATGTCCATAACTATCAGAAGGTTCTTGGAGGGGTCCATGACCCTCAAATGGTTAAAAGTCACAGTTCTGAGGCCTCTTTGAATCCTAAAAGGCATCAAACTATTGAGGTTTAAGTAAAGTCTTCCCCCAATGGCCTCTCTACAGGTTGTTGCCAGAGAAGGCGGTTGGTTTCACAAAACTAATTCATGTTCCCTGGTGGAATTGCTTTGTTAATGGAACAAGAACTAGACCCAAGGATGCAAGCTGATGAGCCAAGTGTGATAGTCAAAGGGAAAAATAGGCGTTTGATGGCAGAGAATGTATTTTTGATACATTCTACTTCCTAATCATTGACAAGCTAAATATTAATTGCTAATTTAGGAAATGTTATGAAAATTGTCATCTCATTGTTGACATAAACAGCAGAAGAAAGATTTTAAATGGCTGAGATTTAACACATTAGAAAGTGTTCTAAGATACAAGGGTAAATAAGACATGGCCCCTGCCTTCAAGTAATTCATAGTCTAGCAAAGAAAAAAATATTATCCTCAACTATTTTTTACAAAATTATTTTCACATACAAGGAGGTTACATTTAGTAGGGAATATAGTATACAAGAAGTTGTATAGTGTAAGTGAAGAAATAGTTATAAGGGAACCAATATAAGAACTGTTATTTTTTTGAGCTCCTACTAGATAGCAGGTGATAAACTTGGTTTTTAGCCATTTAGATCCCAAAACAACCCAACAAGGTAAATGTTAGCATTTCCATTTTATAGATAAAGAAACTAAGGCTGGGAGAAACCAAGTCACCTAACTGAGGTCATACAACTTTTTAAGCAGTAGGGCTGATATGATTCTCTTTTTTTAACTGAGATATAATGGACATATGCCCTGGCTGGTTTAGCTCAGTGGATTGAGCGTCGGCCTGCGAGCTAAGTGTCGCTGGTTCGATCTTCCAGTCAGGGCACATCAGAGAAGGAAAACTCTGACTCCAAAAAACCTCCGCTGCCTTGCGGCATACCTCTTCAGGGGAAAGGCTAAGGGAGTAAACCCCGATAGAAAATCCGGAGCCGGAGTCCCTAAGGCGGTTTGACGTTGTAGTCAACACCGGCAACTCCTGCGGCGCACCTGAAGCCAAGCTGTATCGACTCCGTCTTTCCCTTGGACCCTTCAGCTGCGAAGAGAGGGGGGGTCTGCTGCATGGGCAACAGCAGACCCTCCATATTACCCTGCCCAGGCTCTGTAGCTTCAGCGTCATCGCAAGATGTCGATTCAACACAGGAGGAGACAGATACCATGTCACTCCCAAGTCGGACTGCACAGCCATTCTCGGCGGTGCAGATAGACTCTTAAGAAGCTACACCATCGTCTCTCGAGACGGACGGCTGCCGACGACGAATGGACATATAACATCATGTTAATTTCAGAGGTACAACATAGTGATGCAGTATTTGTATATATTTTGAAACGATTACCACAATGAGTATGATATGATTCTAACTCAGCTCCTAACTCCAGCATTCAAACTTTGTTTACTGTACCTTCTATCTTCCATGGATTTTACCTAACAAACACCTATTACATATTGAATATTCTGATGGGAATTTATTATACATGCCAGGGTAAGTGCTACTGTCCCCATTTCAGAAATGAAGAAATTGAAGCTAAGGAGGGTGGAGCTCTTACCATCTCCATCCACTATGACTGATTGTCTCTATGAGGAGATGCCTGCTGAGTTGTAAATGGGGACCACCAGTACACCACCCACTCTTAACTTACGTGGTATGACTCCTCCCTAGCAAGGAGCAGGACCAACCACATGATTTCGTGGCTCAGTGCAAAATGCAGGGCCCTTTGTTCAAAAATTACTCGGTATTTCACATTGGGGACAGCAAAGCATCAAACCGAGCCCAGGGCCCTTCTAAGTGTGGGGACCTGTGAGACTATACAGATCTCATATCCATGACCTGGCCCAGGCAAGAAGAGAAGAGTTAATAAAAAGACATATTTGCCAGGGCTCACAGAGTGAGTCACTTACAATGAAGGTAAAAGAACGGTGGAAACAGGGTTTCACTGAGGGGAGGAGGGAGTAGGGTTATCAACCTCTCAAACAGGGATCAGTCAGTATTCACAGATGAGCCAAGAATACCATGAGTCTTCCAGGTATCCAAGAACCAGCCCTCCATGAAGTTTCTGGATGAACTCTGTGAAGATTTTTGCCTATAAGTAATATATACATAGAAGCTACCTAACTCCACTATCACTGTTAGTGAGTGTCCAAAAAGAGAAGTCTAACTATAGAATTTTTTCGTTGTTGGTCAGAAACTCAAAGCACTTGAAGAATGTGTTATTCCAAACATGTTGAGTGCCATCCACTTGAATATGTCCCTCAGCAGGTTAGGCTGTAGCAAGATATCTCCTGTTAGGCCCTTCAAAGGAACCGAAACAGTACTTCATTCCGACCAGAAGCTGACCACCTTTCCCAAAAGCCCTTGGGTAATTAATAGGCTCTAGAGTGTCAGCTTTCTTGGAGCCAGGGCCATGGAGTAGCTGATGAGGGGTTACCCACAGCCCTAATGTAGCCTGATTTCTTAAAAGGTTGGAAATACATCTTGAAAATAACTAAGCACTTAATAGATATTTATAGAATGAGGCAGCAGGGTATGGTCTAAGTTGGCATCAAAACTTGGCTCTGCCACTTACTAGCGGTGTGACCTTGGGCAAGTTACTTAATCTCTTTAATCCTTTTCTTCCTCCTCTGAAAATCTTACAAAGTTGCTGTAAGTATTGAATGAGATAATGTGTAAGTTCATGACACAGAAGGTTCTCAGTAAACATCTGTCGTTGAATATTGTTGAATGGTAAGCATGAGGAAAACATTGCCTTAGATACCAATGAAGCATTGACAATAAAAGGCTCTTCTGATGGAGTGGGATTCAGTTATCATAGGGCTGTTGTTTCATTGACATGCCCTTGGACTGAAAAGTTGGAGGACAACTAAAAGTTGGAGGACACCAACTGTGATACACTGAATCTGTCAAACTTCCTCTCTAGGGATTGGGAGGATGGCACCAATTAGCCAGCCAGTATTGGGTTGGATTCTCTAGAACTGAAGCTGTAGAGAACATTCCCTCTACTGACTCCATGGGCATCCAAGAGACAGAATTGTGGGGTCTGAATACCACAGATGTTAAGTCCAAATGCTAAGTATAGACTAGATCGAGGTAGGGGTCACAGACCCTAGGTGACATGGTAACAGGAGGAAGAGGGTGGGAGTGAGTAAGGTGTTGGGGATTGCATTGCAGGTACCATGTGCTCCATGGGTACTTAAGGCTTATCAACTGGGGCCATGGAGTGCACAGCTGGTGAGTGGTCCCGGGCAGTCAGACATCTGACCTTTGACTACCCTTTCTTCACTGATGCTCGCTGTCCCCTCACCCACCAAGCTCCTCTTCTCTCACTTTAGATGAACACAGAGATGTTCTGTGGGAGGAAAAATAAAAGCCAGCAAAGTTCAAATCATACAATTCCAGAAAAAAAAAGAGCTTCCTCTCTTGAATACTTATAGTATGCTCTGCAGTCACAAGCATAAAGTGTATCACCGTTTATATAAGATTTTTTTAATCTAAAAATGAAACCATTCTAAGTTATTCTTTCCGGGAGCCCTGTGAGGGAGCCCGGTGGTATAGCCCAGATGTTTGACTTCCCCAAGCATGAAGGTACAATAGCAGCAGACACAGCAGGGTTAATATCCTCACCATTGTAGTCTCCATTCTGTGCCCTGAATTGGGCTTTCCTTCTCATCTAGTACTTGGTACCCATGAGAGACCAGCCCTAGGCACCCAGAGGTCCAAACTGTCTGAACCTGGTTCCCTCAATGTTGCAAACTATTTTTTCAAATATTTTGGATTCAGAAGAAGCCTCAAATGAAAAGGACTGTGGCATTTTCTATTTCTATTCTTACACCTGTAGGTATTTATAAAGGAAATGCAAACCTTATGCTGTGTTCAAATACTTTTGACTCTTAAGTCAGTTCTGACAGAGCAACTTATTTAATTACTTGAGTGTTTATATACTAGCCCACAAAAATGTCTTAGCCCCCATCCTTCCCACCCCTCCCTGAGAGAGATAGAGAGTAAAATGAATGGAACATGGGTTTGCATTTTTTTCACCAGACATTCATCACTATGCAACTGCAGAAGACCAGGGTTTGGTTGTTTGTTCCCTTGTTTTTGTTTTGTTTTGTTTTGTGACTATCTTATTTGTTTACAGTCAGTCCTTGATTTTTTTGCAGACATGAGGGAACAGCAACATGGGTCATTTAAAACCGTGGATGGTCAAAGATTTCAGGAGGCTGTCATTAATATTTGTGTGCAGGTCTCTCTGCCGTAAAGAGTCACAGCATTTTAAATAATATAACAAAATCACATTGATTCTTAACATTTTCTTCATTTTCCTCCTGGCTCCCCCATCTATGTCAGAACATACAGCACAGCTTCTCAGGCTGGTACACACGAGCTGCCTATGAAAGGGCAAAGCTTCCTGTGAAGCTGCAGGTTCACCAAAACAGCTCCTTACTGCAGCTTAACAGGCCTTTTCTTCTAGCCTCTGCCAGGCTGGAACAAGAAAGGTGTGATGTGTGTCAACAAAGAGTGGAATCAGTTTGTGATAATATCAATAGAAACTTGAAAACAAGCTATGTTTTCAAGTCTTTTAGAACAGATAATACAAAAGTTATCAGTGTTTATTGATTGATTGAGCTCTAGAAATATTTCCATCAATGAGCTTAAGATATAGTATAGAATCAAGTTCAGAAGGATTAAGGTCAGCATGATAACCTCATGGAAGAAAATCAAAATACACAAATTCAAAGTAAGGTAGGAACTGGCTAGGTCCTCAAATAGGTGTTGACAGTCTGGATGCTTTCCAGAAGGGAGAGGTCGGTTTAGTCCTGGAACTTGAGACCATGTCTTATAAGGAAGGACTGAATTTTGGGTTGTTTCACCCAAAGAAGAGAAGACTTGGGGAGAAGTGATTACTGGCCTCAGATATTTTTGAAGTGTTTTTCATAAAGGAGGAATTAGATTATTTTGTATGATTAGTCAAATGCAAAAAGTGACTGGATAGACCAATTTGAGCCCCAGATAAATAAAGATCAACCTAGTAGAATTAGCACCATATTCAAGTATGGTGAGCTACTGGGGAGAAGTTCCACATTTTATGTTCAGGCAGAACATTTTGAGGTCCCAGTGGAGCCAAGTGCCCAAGAGTGCAGGTTCTATCATCAGACAACCTGGACGCAAACACTGGAGTTGTCCCTAACCATGCACGTGTGACCTTGACCAAATCACTCTTCTAACCCTAAGTCTGCTCACTTGTAAAATTGGACTATAATACTATTTTAGTTTCCTAAGGCTGCTGTAACAAATTACCACAAATTTAGTGACTTAAGTACGTGTTTATTATGTTACAGTTTTGCAGGTCAGATGTCAAAAATAGGTCTCACTGGACTAAAATCAAGGCATCATCACGGTTGCATTTCTTTCTAGAGGCTCTAGGGGAGAAGCCATTCCTTGGCTTTTCCTGCATCTAGAGGTGGCCCACATTCCTTGGCTTGTGGCTCCCTCTTATCTTTAAAGCCAGCAATGGCCAGTCAAGACTTTCTCACATTGCATCCCTATTACATTCTTTCTCTGCCCCTCTCCTCTACCAAAAAGGACCCCTGTGTTACACTGGAACCACTCAGATAATCCAGGATAATCTCTCCATCTCAAATTCAGCTGACTGCCAGCTGAAATTCCATTTGCAACTTTAATTGCCCTTTGCCACGTAACCTAACATATTCATATTCACAGATTCCAGGGATTAGAACTTGGACATCTTCAGGACATTTTTCTGCCTACCACAAGTACCTAACCTCATATAATTCTTAAAAGATCCAATGAAACAATGTATTTAAAGTGCTTATTACAGAGGACTGGCACATTGATGCCAGCTATTATTATTATTACAAAGACAGACCCTACATTAAATAATTGTCATATTAGATGACATGAAAGCCCTTAAAACTCTGAGATGCGGTCACTTTCTAAGACAGACATATATATCTGTAGGTCACAAGTTAAGAGTCATCAATGTAGCAATATATGGCATTTTTTTCTGCATTTATCTTGATAAAAGTTTTTCAATAAAATACCAATATATCATTATATAATATAATAATATGTTCTATACAATGATTAAATAATATATTGCAATATCATTTTAACTAATGTGTAAAGTTAAAAAAAAGTTAGAGTAAGAAAAAAAACAATAACTCGTAGTCCTATTACTCAGAAACACAATATTGCCATTTTGGTGCATTTCAGCAGCTTACTTGATATACATATTTTTAAATATTGGTGATAATA
Source organism: Furipterus horrens (assembly GCF_987537825.1). Lineage (NCBI taxonomy): Eukaryota > Metazoa > Chordata > Mammalia > Chiroptera > Furipteridae > Furipterus > Furipterus horrens. Next base: position 46,909,181 of record NW_028327171.1, on the reverse strand, counting down.
TGTTTTTATAAAGTTGTATTACCAATTTTTAAACAGCTTTTCTTTATACAAGTAATTAAGTCTTATTGTAGAAAAATAAATCATATTGTCTCCCCTAAGAAATAAATACTATTAGCATTATAACACTTTTCTTCAGAACATTCACTGCACATTTTACTTATTTGAGATTACACTGTATACATTGTTTTAAAATATGATTAACACAATAGCACTTACAACTTATTAAAGGAAGATAATATAAAGGAGCTGATTAGAGAGAGTTTATCTGCCGTGGGAGTTTTATTAGTCTTTTCCAATTAAAAAAATAACAATAATTTTGTTTAGTAGATATGAGAGTTTTAAAGACATCATTACTCAAGTCCCTTTGCAAGCAGAATAACTACTTGATATGTTATGCAGCTCTACTTTTGTGGAGAGTAAATAAAAAGATTCAATTCTCTTAGCAGAGTTCCCAGTCCTGTGCATAGTTTTGCTATACCTGAAAAAGACCAGTTTGTGTTTTATGTGACCATCAGAAGCAGCAACAGATGCCATCTGAACTGTGCAGCTATTTGTTTTTTTAAGCACATGTGATTATCAGGATATTTATTTATGGGCTTAGAAAGGTGTTTTTCCCAATAATCAGCACTGCCTCAACTCAGACTAACAATAGGAGCCATTGTTTATTGAATGCTTTCAAGAATTTCATGTACATTATTTTTAATTGGCACAACTCTCCAAGTATGAGATGAAGATCATTGGTCCATTTTACAGATGAGAAAATTGAGGCTTGGGGAAATTATGCAACTTAGTCAAAAAACACATAACTAGTTAACAGGGGAGCTGCTATTCAACCTTAGGTCTGCCTGACTACAGCGCTGCACTTATCTCACTACAGTCCCCTGCCTCTCTCATTGCCTGGTTTGAAACCCCACAACCAAAGAAGCACCCAAGAAGGAGACTAGATGAGAACCACAAAGACAATTAAGAGGACCCATGAGAAAACTTTAACTAAAGAAAAAGCATTTTTCCTGGACAGGAGAAGCAGAGAATGTACTGGGAATAGGCCTCAAGTGTGTGAAGGATTCACAACAGGACATGGTGACCACACCTCCTTAATCTTCTTGGCACAGCAAAGTATAAGAGGGGGGAAATGTGCTTCTCAAGTGAGGAATTGTCATGGGGGGTGTGAGAAAGAATCTCCTGGCTCACTGAAGACATATTTAAGGCCAAAATGAGTTTTGGAGAGAAGCTATGGAATGTCTTTCAAAGGTTTCTAAAAACAGAAGACAGCCTCATTGATCTGGGATGACAAACACATCATCTTCTTGGAGCCCAGGAGCAAGCTCATTGCCTCCCACCTGTAATTGACTGGGATGTCCCCTAAGAAAACTCTTACCTCCTTTGTTCCTCAGTTCCCAATTAGTCCCCAAGATGTCCCCTCCTCAGGATTTCCCCAGCAGCCCCCTGGCCCATCTTGATGCTCTTCCTTCTCAGGCCCACCTTAGCTGGAGCTGCCCATATTTTGGTCCTCCTGCTGCCCTAACCCACATCCCATTGTATAGAATTTAAACTCGCCTGTTTTGCTTGCATTCAGGGCCCTTTAGAAAATTTTTCTCCTCCCTTGGCCAGGTGACTCAATTGGTTGAAGCATTGTCTCCTACACCAAAAAGTTGTGGGTTCGATTCCGGTCAGGACACATGCCTAGGTTGCAGGTTCGATCCCCAGTTGAGGCACATATGAGAGGCAACCAATTGACTGATGTTTCTCTTTCTTGTCGATGTTTCTCTTTCTATCTCTCTCAATCTCTCTCCCTCCCCTCCTAGCCTTCCATTCTCTCTAAAATTAAACATATCCTTGGATGAGGATTTTTTTTTAAAAAAACAATCTTTCTCCTCAAATGCCAGCCCAGTCTTATCATTCCCTTGCCTTCCCCACACAAGCCCTTAACTCCTCAGACATCTCCTCCTGGGACCTAATCATCACCTGTGACTCGTGTCAAAATACAGTCCAAAACATTCTGAACACTCCCTTCCTGACCAACCCAGCCCTGGCTCCACTTTCTCTTTGAATCCACCTACAAGATTTTTGATGCATTTTCTCCCACTTTGATTTTTTTTCTTGTCTTCTAGAAGTTACTGCTTTGGGGCTAAACTTTGTCTCCCCACCTTGTTCATAAGCTTGGCCACCCAGAGAAAGGTCTGAACCCTTTTGTGGGGGGAGGGGGGGATCTACTGACCTAAAACCAGAAGGGAGGTGCTGAGCACGTTCCCCCATTCAGCTCAAACGTGTTGAGCATCTGCTTTGTGTTAACATCATGTCAGGGCCGAGAGGAAGTATGGATTACCACAGCCCCTGTTTCCAGGAGTCCCTGTGTCTAGCAGGGAAGATGAGCTTGTACAGAAGCTACTCTCAACTGCATTAGGCTCCTAGGGCTGCCCTTCCAAATTACCACAAACTGGGTGGCTTCAAACACCAGAAATTTATTCTTTCACAGTTCTGGAGGCTAGAATTCTGAAATCAGGGTGTCAGCAGGGTTGGGTCCTTCCCAGACTCTAAGGAAGAATCTGTTCCATGCCTCTCTTCTTGCTTCTGGTGGCTGCCAGCAATTCTTGGCGTGCCTTGACTTGTAGCTGCGTCACTCCAATCTCTGCCTCCATCTTCACGTGGCCTCTCTCTGTGTGTCTCTGTGTCTCTCTGTCTAGATTTCCCTCTTCTACTAAAGACACCAGTCATTGGAATTGGCTCACCCTAACCTAATCCAGTATGACCTCATCTTAACTTGATTACATCGCAAAGACTATTTCCAAATACAATCACATTCGCAGATACAAGGGTTAGGGCTTCAACACGATGTTTTGGAGGGCACAGTTCAACCCACAGCACCAGCCTTCCCTCAAACCCTCACAAAAGAAGGAAATGCAATATTACATGGTGAGCTTTGTTTTAACAAGAGGACATGAATAACACGTGTGTTGTGGGAGCACCTGACAAAGCGGGTAATATTAGACTTCAGAAAGAGGGTTACATTTGACTGTGAACTTGAGAGACAAATGGGAATTCACCGAGGAAAGAAGAAACCAGATCCATGCTAGGAGGGCTGCAGCCTAGGCAAAGGGCAGAAGTGTTGAGTGGATACTAGACAGGAGAGGAAAGGAGAGCAGTTCCGAAGTGAGGGAGAAAGGCAGGTGGGAGGTTGCTACGGCAAGATCTTGGTGCTCTGCCAAAGTACAGATCTTGGATCTGTAATGAGTGAGTGAACAGTGGGGCAGTCAGTCAACAAATGCTTTTTGAATAGATCAATGAAGGGATGAGTAATTCTTCAAAGTACTTCCAGAGCCAAAATGCCAGGGCTCCTAGAAACATGAGGACCTTTACGTATTGAACATTACTGAAGTGTTAGACTAGTAAAGGGTGTTAGGTCAGACAGAGACCCAGGGAGAGAGGACAAGAGATACCTCCAGGAGGAAACAGAACGAAGAGGGTGTCAGGAGAGAGATAAGCGGAACCAGCTCTGCTCACCTGGAGAGTTAGTACATATCAGAGCCAGAAAAACTATGGAAACCAACCACAGGGCTTCCTTACAAACCCTGAACTTCGTAGCATGCTATTTGGTTGTGGAGGTAGGAATCCATATTGAAAAAGAATCCACATGTTATTCTCTCTTCCTCACCACCATGATTTCAGATTCTTCCATGCAGAAGTTGACTTAGGTGACTTTTAAACTTAGCTTAACATGTTTGTTTGTTTGTTTTAGCTCCAGAGAGAAAAATGTCAGAGTTTATTAACCTTAACCCTCTGTTATACTTTACTAATTAAAACTTTGGAGAATTATTATCTTTTGCTGAAGGGCATTTTTGTGATACAACAAAGTTCATCTTTGTATTTAGAGCTGATGTGACTGGTGTATTCATTTCACTGTATTTTCCTTAAACTGTTCATACTTGCACATTTTGTTTAAAAAAAGTTGAAAAACCCAAGTAATATGTATTCTCATGAAAGATTCAAGGGATTAATTTTAATTCCTTGTTTAAATCAGTATTTGCTAAAGAAAACTTTAATGCAATTATTATTTGGCCAAAGGAAATTTTGAAAGCTGCCTTTTCTGGACTTATCAGGATACTCAGTAACTCTCTTTAGTAATATAAGTGAACTATCTCTAAAGAAATTCTGGTCAAATGGCTTACAACTCCATATGTCAGCTTATGTCATCCTTATGTGAAATGCAGATACTAACACCCAGGTTTCATTGCATTCAAAACCAGAACTGAGTTTCAGCTCCCATCCTGCCTCTTACTTAACTGGTAACTTTGAGGAAGTTACTCACTTCTCTAGTTCTTAATTTTCTGGTGTGTAAAAAATGGAAAATATAACTGTCTCACAAGGTGCTTACAAGAATTAGAGTAAATAGATGGATTCAAAATGTTTCAGGTGTTGGTATGATGCCATGGATTACTGCAGGAATTTGTAAGAACATGCAGCAGTATATATGTGACTACATTGTAGAGTCTCCAATTAAAATGCATAGTGGTTCTTAACTATAATAATTTATAGAACCAGAGCTCTGGACAAGACTTTAGGTTTTGGCCTCCTTTCTGGTATAAGTATTTCTTCTATAAACACTCCATTGGAGAGGGGAGGATCATAAAATCTCTACTTTGAAAATTGCAGGAGTGATTAATATTTTTCTTTAGCCTTACCACTGCACATTTTACTAAAAGAGCATTTTCCTGATCTCCTAATGCTCTTCAGTGGAAGAGGGGCTCTCCTCATTCCAAGAACATACTGATATCCTCAAATTGCTAAAGCATCAGGGACTTATATAATTGTTGAATATTCATGTTTATTGAACCTACCCTTAGAGTGAAATTTCTCCTTGTCTAGTAACAAGATCTTTTCTATTTTGTTGAATGAAGAGTTTCTTTAATCTTGAAAGTGGGCCTTTTTGGAGAGCATTCCAAAGTGCCAATCAAGCCAAGTACCCTACCCTGCCTTTGAACTCAATGAGCTGAAAGTGTATCTGTAATCTCCAGCTTTAGGTTACCATAGGGCAAGAGGTGTTAGGAACGTCATGGATAAATACAAACCCCAAACTATTAACCTTAATAAAACTTTTACTGGAGCTGTTGGCACAGAGCATTCTGATTAATCAGGTTCTGCCTTTCTTTTCCTGTGTTACCATGTGTCTGAACCTGGGCAGGGGGGAAATAGAGTCTACTCACAATCAGAGCTTCTGCAGATACATGCATGGTGAAGATAATACATCAGGCTGCCCTCTGATTTGAGCAGATGGCCTGGTGATGAGTGCACTAAAGAACAATGAAATGGTCAAGAATAAGTCAATGGGTTAAAAAAAAGAAGCAATTTGAGGACTGGATAATTTGTCCTTTAATAATCAAGACTTGGTAGTATAATGTTAATATTCACAATAACCATCCAATTTTGCAAAGTGAAAATTTCAAAAGAAAGGTAAACATGAGCTTAAGCTACTTCTCCAGTAGTTAAAGGACAAGTTCATTACTAAGTGTTCCATGACTGTTAAATAGTTGATAAAACCAGATTGTGCCTGACTTATAAACACAGAACAACTGAAAATATTTTTCTCCAGGAAATGTGGACTTGGGATGACATTTTATTTCTGTGCATGTAATCCTTGCAAATGCCAACAGCTTCAGCTTTTACCCTGCTGCACCTGGTAGGACCTTGAAGTCAAATGCATATTAGGACTCATAATTAAAGGTGCCAACAGCTCACCTGAAAAGGATCAGATTGAGAAGGAGCTGGGGAAGACATTTTTGAGGGAACTTCTAGGAAAATTCCTGGAGGAAAATACAAAGGTCTATATGAGAGATCACAAATCCAAAGGCCAGCAGAGGCCAGGGAATTGATGTAATTGAGAGAAGTGAGTGGATATGAGGCTTTAAGGGGTGGTGGGGACTCTAGCAAAGTGGAGAGCATGTGCCCTGTGTAATGGGAGCAGCCAATACTCAGCTCCAGCCAATTGTTTCCAAGTTGGAAAGCAACCAAGTATTAACAGATTTTATTTCTCAAGAGAAACTGAGCTCCAGGTGTGCATATAAAATCATCCAACTTTAAAAACTAATGTGCAAGTCAAATAAACACATTTCTAAGCCCCAAAAGATCCATGGGCCTCCACGTTGTCACACTGATGCCCCAGAAGTATAGCCTTAGGGATGTGATGGGGAACAATTACGCATATTCCTTGCTTGCCCTTGGTCACAAATTATTGGTGATGCACATGTAAGCTGGTCTCCTACCAAAGAAAAGAATGAATGGGCTTAAAGAAAACTTAAGAGGTCAGTGTATTTGCATTGTTGAAGGGTTCCTACATGTCATAAAAAAAGTGATCCAGAAAGAATGGGACTCAGAAAGTCAAAGAGAAACATAAAACAAAGTCAGAGTCTGATTACTAAATAAATGTAACGTGGAAATGAAGAGGAAATGTCCCATCCCTGCTTGGGGAATAAACATAGAAGCATGAGATTTGTATCCAAGGAGGATAGATTTGGACCTTCTAGAGAAGAGAAAGCAGAATAGCTAATGAGATCATCATGAGGTTTAATAAGAACCTCCATAGGTTCTTATCAAACACAGGTGGTCTCCTTCAGGTAGCTATTAAAGTAGCATTGGTTAAAATGAATTTCATGAGAAGTTAAAAGGAAATTCACAGGAAGACAGAGGGTAGGGGTCTGTCATCAAATACACTGGGGAATTCCAAATTAAATTTATTTTTTTTCTGTACTACGTTGTGGAGCCTTCAATATAGATTCCCACATATGGAGACCATGCAAAAGCAGGATAAAGCACCCAAATGTACTTGACTGCCGAATCCACCTACCCCTGAGCATCTAATGAGACCACTGTTTTGCTGAATTCACACTGGTGAAACCCCTGTGTTAGAGTTGAAAAGGCATATACATAAACATGTAGCCATAAACTGCCTCCCTTCTGCCTCTGGGTGTGGGAATAAGTAACATGACCGGAGAACCCTGGCTTGTACCTCTGTGGCTCTGGTGTCTTGGGTAGGAAACTGAGGGTAGCGGGGCAGAGGCAATCCTTTAGCCTTTTCCTCAGCCACGAGTCATACTTTTAGAAGAAATAGGCATGTCATCGGGGGTGGTGGACAGAGAACTGCCCTGTAGCTGATCTGAGGACAACTGTTCTTCTGGACCACAGATTTCAATGCTGGAATGGCAGGCCCCTGGCAAGGAATTGGGAACTTGTCACATAAACCAAGAGGAATATTGTGGTCAGAGAACTGAGGACCAAACAGGAGAGCTTTAAAATGAGATTTAAAGAGGATAAAGTAGAATATTCAGATGAAACTCTAAAATCACAGCCCATGAAAGGGCAGAGGTATGAGCTAGAAATAAGAGACCCGGCAGAAGAGGTGCCAAGCAGTTCTCCTGAGGAACTGGAGAGAGTAGCAGTGGGTCACAGCCACAGCAGGGACACATTTGCCAACCGCACAGAGAGGGAGCAAAAGGGAACAGGGCACATTCATCGGGGGAGACAGTGTGACCTAGAGATCACAGAGAAAGGGTGAGGTTGAGCTCACAGCAGAATGCCATGCCGGGGTGACAGCGGTGACAAGTGCACATGATCCCCGTCACTGAAATGGGTGTTAGGAGTGTACACACAAGTAAAAGAAGTCACAAATGTCAGAGCAGGAGCAAAGCCGAGAGCATATGGATGAGATTTTTTTTTAAAGGTGAAACGTGAAAGGATTTTGCTGGCAGTGTATACTACTGTCTTCTCAGGCAGAGAGAGGCTCTGGCTAAGGCTTTCCCATTTTAAGATTTTTTAAACTGGCAGAGGAAAAAGATGAAACAGTGATGGGAAAGGGGTATTTATACAAGTATCTGCCCATCTGATGAATCGTTGACCTTCCTTGCTCACCATCTCATGACTGAAAAGGTAGAGGAAGCAAGGAGGGAACTACTCACTCAATATTTAATTCTGACCAGGAGGCATCCACCTGGTTAATGGTGTGGGAGTCACAGAAAATTCAGGAGGAAATAACCAGGTTACCCTGTAGTTCTACCACAGCAGAAAGAAGAAATCCAGTGCATCCTTACATTATATTCTTCATTCCCCTTCCTAACTCTGCTCCTTCTCACTTTCCTCTGACACATCCTGGCCCATCCTAATAAGAACTTAAGCCCAGAATTCAGGGCTTTTAGGGCAGAACAGTTGTCCTGTTTGTTTTTTTTTTTGTTGTTGTTGTTGTTGGTTGGTTGGTTGGTTGGTTTTTTTCCCCAGGATGTTTGAGGAAAGCAAAGATTCTCCAGTCCAAATTCATCAGGAAAGACATGCCAGTTGTATTTCAACCTAGAACTCAGAATCGATGAGGACACAAAGCCAATTTTACACATAGCAGTGGAGTTCTAATGCACCATTATTTGAGTGTATATGATGTGACTCATGTATACATTCTCAATTAATATTCCTAACACCCCCTGCAAGGTAGGTAATGCTATCCCAATTCAAAGAGAAGAAACTAAGAAACAGTGACTAAATGACTTGTCGAAGACCATAGAGTAAGTACATGGCTGACCTGTGGCTTGAACCCAAGCCTTTCTGGCTTCCAGGTAGAGCTTCTTCAGTTCCACCAAGCTGTCTCCAAAACCAGACTCCGGATATGTAATGGGTTAATTGGCTTTTGTAGGTTAGTTTAGGAACCCAGTGTCAACATAACATTGTTTCCATGGGGAAATGTGCTCCATGTGACAAACAAGTGGCTTAACCAAGGAACTTTTGTAACCTGACCTATCATAGTTCAGGCACTGCCTCATACTCAGAAAGACTGGTTGTGGGAGGAAGAGAGGTGATGGAGGCTCATTTAGCCTGTATCTGCTCCTCAGACACCACCACACCATTCCAATCTAGCTTTGTACCTACAAAATGACCACCATCATACCCACCACAGAAGGGAGATGTGAGAATCACATTGGGGTGGGGTGGGGCTTGTGTTTATAAAGCAGCTAGTGCAGTTTCAGCACACAGAGAACACTGGATAAGTGATTCTCAACAGCTGTCGGAGGATCCAGGGCAGTAGGGAGTGGAGAGGCCGGGCAAAGCTCGGCTATTTCTTTCAGGGTTCACCTGGGAATTATGGTGAAGTGAGGGTGCAGACCTGCTTCTGGCATTTGCCCCTGCTTGCCCAGACAGTTCCTAGTTTCTAGTGTTATTTGACCAGGACCCAGGAAATGGCTTCATCCACAAGAGCTCAATTCCAGCCAAGTGACCTGCCCTCTCTGGGCATTCAGGGCTCACATTCTAATCAGCTGTCTTCACCCACCTGGGCTGTAACTGTGCCCACCTTCCTGGGCCCAGGGGTATGTGAATGCTGGTAAAGCATGGTTCAGAATCACAAAAGTTATAGGACAGCTAAGCAGTCACTGGAGAACCTGAGAGACACACATCTGCTTCTGCCCCTTTCCCTCGGGGAACAGGATTTCGTTTTGTCCCTGTGTTTGACTTTGTTCTCTGAGAAATGAGAGCAAGCTCATTCAGAGCCCTCTAGCCTCAGCCAACTCGGCCTGAAGGGGATTTTCGTTCCACAAATAAAACTTCAAAGGAAGAAAGGATTGCTAAAAGCAGCCAAACACTGAGTTTGTTTTTTGTGTTTTGTTTTTTTTTTTTTCATTTTGGATGGGGGAAGGGAGCTATTTTCTCTTGGCAAGGGCAGATACTAACTGGAAAAACACTCTAGAGACTCGGGCCTTCAGGAGAGGAAAACCCTAGCTGCCTCAGCAGCTGTCCCTCCTGACGGTCACCCCGAAAGTGGCAGGACCATGTGGCGGCATTCACATCACTGTGGTAGTTCTCAAGTTGGGCTGTGGGGCTTCAGGGAGACGTATGGTCTCAGAGGGGCAGGGTCTGTGAGCATGTGTGGCAACAGTGGATGGATTGTCTCAGAGAAGCTCCCTGTCTGGCCTGCGTGTGTGCCGACATGTATACATGTGTGTCCCCGGGTGCGGCGTTGGGGGAGGATCTGATTACAGACTTTGGCAGGCTTTGTGCTGGAGTTTCACTCTTAGGAGGAGATATTGTCAGGTGCCAGACAGAATCTGGGAGAGCCTACCAATGGAGAATATGTCCATAGTTCATGGAAAGAAACACAGACTATCTTGTGTGGAAGAGAAGGGTCACTGTTCAGAGAATACATGTCTGGAACCCAGATTTACCCTTGAAGGTGTAGAGAGGCTGGACAGTGGGTTTGGTCCTTTGTTACTTCGGGGCAAAAGTGGAAACCAGAGACCACTAGGGAGGCCCAGAACTCAGACTCTGTGGCAAAGAGTGCCAAGGGGTCTTAAGCAACCAGAGACAACCAACTAGAGTTGGGATCTCATGACCATGCCAATGGCCAGAGTAGTAGTTGTGGACCAAGCCAGCCCACAGGCAAGAATGAGAATTGCCCAGCTTTGCAGTCACTAGGTTTTGTGGCTCCGGCTGACTTTTCCATTTTTCTCAGATGCCTCTAGGGCACAGCAACAGGAGCTGCGGTTTGAATTCCAGCCAGTGCATCATCAAGGACAGGTCTCAGTTTGCTAATCTGTACCATGGCTTAGGAGAGAACCCCCATCCAGAGCTGGTGTGGAGCAGCCATTCTGCAAGCACCCTTGTACTATCAAAGAGCGTGCTATTTTTATTCATTCCTTAACACCCTCCACCTTGGGAGCCATATTGAGTAAGATTTCTGTCAGCCATAAAGCTGTTCTAGGTAATAATTCATTTTCCCATTTTTATTATTCAATAACATCCATTTGCTACTCAATCAGTGCTTCTGGTTACCAAGAGGTAATTGATTTAATTTCATTCCATGTCAAAATAATAATAATAACCCACTAGTTAGCCTATGCAGTCTTTATTATGAGTAAATGCACAAATACTATTCCACATATGTTGATAGCAATTCATGGACTCCTTTCATACTTGGGAAGGGTCCTTGGAACATGTGATCTCCTGGTTGGGAATCCTGGGATCTCAAAGGCCTCTTAAGGATAAATGATCTGTCCTCTATGATTTTACAGGTGATTTTTCACACATGAAAATGACTTAAATGTCTTCATAGATTAGTAAGAGGATCCCATATTTATACTATAAAATATTACACATGCTTGGTGGGTTTCTCCCGCCTGTTTCTTTTTTGTTTTCTTTAGCCCCTTCTTGAGCTCTCACATCTTTTTTGTTCCCCATGTTTCTGCCCACCCACTTCTGATCTCCACTCATCTATTCACCACCCTAGATTTTCCTGAGTGCCACAAACACCAGTATTTTCCCCAGCATGAAAAAAGAGCCAAGGAGTACCTTGCCCCATGAAGCTGGCATACACTGAGCTAAGACAAATCTGTTGGCAAGAACAGAGGGCACAAGAGTCACGCTCAGAGAACAAAAAACAGCTATTTATAAAGCCTCCTTCCTGACTGATGGGTGCTCACTTTCCCTTGTACCAAAGGGCCACTGCTCCCTCTTAGAAAATATTCTTCCATCCACAGTTCTGTGCCTGAGGGTCACCGAGTGTTCATTCCAATGAACAGTGAGAACAGGGGACAGCATGCAGGGTGGATTAGATGTGGTGACGAACTTTCTGATGGGCCACGGCAGCTGGTTGTGTGGGAGACACAGGTGGCCTCTGCAGCACCTGTGAGGTGACAGCCATGGGCCCCTTACAGGACTTGAAATCCTGGCCTTAGAACCAAGCCCACCTGCTTTTTTCCCTTTTTTAAACCTTTGATGTAAACTTTGGTTAACACAATTACTAAATTTCCAAAGACACTCAAGATTCAAAAAATGTAAAATGTTCACAGATCAAGTATTCTTGATGTTATTACTAACAGTCATCATGCAATTATAAGTCAACTTGGGTTGCATTTGCCCTTTGTGTTGCTATCATAGCTGCTTGATTTTGCTAGATTATTATTTACCTTCATAACCTGACACTAGTCTATTATCTTCACTAGTAGCAGCAATAACACAACCAAGAGGCCAGAAAACCCTCTATAGAGTAATAAGTGAGATCATTTGTTTTGTTTTTCATTTAAGATAAACCTTATGAACATTTATAATTAATGTAGGCTAGGCATAGTTTTCCCTACATCTGTAGTTTCTGGCCTAAACCATGCTCTTTTAAAAAGTTGAATCACTTGCCAACTCTAATAATCAGATTTTACATAAAAATACATACTTCTTTCTCTTTTAAAAATGGTAGCTCATAGCCCTGGCTGCTGTGGCTCAGTGGATTGAGCGTCGGCCTGCAAGCCAAGTGTTGCTGGTTCGATTCCCAGCCAGGGCACATGACTAGGTTGCACGCCAGGTCCCCAGTTGGGGGCACAAGTGAGAGGCAACCACACAGTGATGTTTCTCTCCCTCTCTTTCTCCTTTCCCCTCTCTCTAAAAATAAATAAATAAACAAAGCAACAAACAAATAAATAAATAATTTTTTTTTTAAATGGCAGCTCAGGAGATAGCTGGACATCACACTCCTTCATGGGACCACTGAGGAACACATGGGTCCTCCTTCCATATCCTGTATTGTGTTATCTCAAGTTATTCAGGGAGCTTGGAGAAACCCTAGAAATCAGTGGTTCAGAGCCGGCCTGACACAGGAGGCCTGATTGAATCACAACCCACCCAAGGAACCTGATTATCAAAGTCCAAACCACAGAGAAGAATACCTCCACTTCAAGGGCTCCTATTTCTAGAAATAGCTGTAGTGTCCTCTTTGTATCCTTCTAAGCCCAAAGAAATGTTTTCATGTTTTGACGACTTCAAAAGTCTGTTGCCCTTAAAACTCCTTAGATTATCAGAAAAGGGCCACCAGAAGCTCACTGCCTTTGCTGGTAAAAATGCCCAGCAGCCGCTCAGTTTCACTCCTGGCCATCCTTGAAATCGGGCTATTCACAGGCTGTCATGGGGGTGACTGAAGCCAGCCCTAAATTGCTAACAAATATAAAAGAACATTTTTAATTAGTCTAATTTTTCCCTCATCTGTCAAACGAAAAGATTGGACTAAACTAGTGTGCAATCAATGTTATTTTCTTAAAAAGCTAGGGAAAATTAAGAAAACCCAGAAATGGAGTCAACCCACAGTGTCACTGCTGCTGTTCTCTACTCCTCCACGTGACTGAGAGTCCCTTGGAGCGCAGATGAGGGTCTTCTGCCTCAAGGACAGTTCACCGGGAGAGTTTAGAGCCTGACAGTGAACCTGGGAGGTTTGGAAACCTGGAAACCAGCCTCAGGACAACTGGTTAAGGATTAGTCATCTCCAGCTGAAAGGTGATTATGAGAAGGGAAAAATGCTGGGCCAAAAAAAAAAAAAGAGAGATGCGGGAAAACATTGTTAGTTTTATTTTCTTCAAAAAATATTGGCTGCCTGGGATAGACCCCCACACTATTCCTGCCTCCACCACATTACTCCCACCTCCACCCCAGCAGCAGCTGGGGAATGTCTGCAGTGATTGTGTCTCCTAGCAACAAGAAAGGACAGTTACTGAGCGCTTACCATGCATTAAACACCTGCTTAGTGCTTTGCATTGGCCACATGAGCTTCACAACTTTATTGGGCAGAGAATAATGGTCCTATTTTGTAGAAGAAATGAAGGCTCAACGCACTTAAATAATTTGACTAGCCAGTAAGGGGCAGCGCTGGTCATGACACCTTGCTTCTCAGATTCCAAATGCCATGCTCTGGTACAACCGAAGATGAACCAGACAAAAACTAGTGCCACATGCTGCAGCAACAGACCTCCAGCAAGGGCTAAGAGGAAAGTGGCTGGGAGACATCTTCAAAGGAGAAGAAGGAACACTGGCATCCAGGCTCTCTGGTTAGCAGCGAGGTGGGGCGGAGGAGGAAGGAGGGTGCTGTGTTCCCCACCCCCCTCAAGTTGTGGGATATCACATGCCTATAGACTTTTACCAAAGGCTTTGAAAAGATTCCAATGCAGGAGCTGGTAAAGAAAAAGGAAGAAAGGGAAGATGAGGCAAAGGGGAATTCACCTCAATCTGAATTTCCTTGTTTTCAGCAACAGTATTCATAGGGTTCTTCTGTAAAAGGAAAGAGATAATATATGTATGATAAAATGGAAAACCAAAGGGCCAAAGTCTCCCTGACAAGAGACTTTCTCTACTTCCAGATCAACAAATAACCTGTCAGCACTCTCTGCTCTGCTGTACAGATCTGCTCTGACAACATAGACAAAACAGTGCAGAAGAATCCAGATTGCTGCTCCCTGGTGTCTTGGTATGCAATGTCAGAAGGCCGGGAGTTTGGTTTCCTTCCTAATCTCCTAGCAGCTGAGAAAGGGGACAGCCCGTAACCTACAGGGAACCTACCTCAGATAAGCCTGCCAGGGAATTCCTTGGCAACAATAAGCCAACACACACAAAGAAATGTTCTGTCTTACCTTCTCTTCTATCACTTGGCCTAAAGCCGACCTCCACTTGAGGGCCCACCATGAATGGCTAACCTCAGTCATGCAGGGTTCTGGAAACCACTTTACCTGGTGAGCCTTTATCCCACTAGGAGCCTCTTTTCTTCTCTGTCCCTACCCCCAGGACTCCTGCCTTTGTATTTTCAACCATTTTGGTGGCTAGAACAGAGGCAACCAAATAATCCACCTTTATAGCATTTCAAATAGAGGCTAGTAGCTATTTTTCTCAGTAACCAGATAAGTGACCTTCATTCGGAAGACAGTACTTTGTTATTGGCAAGGCACCAGTAACATTCAATTGATGAACTTTTAATGTGTCTCGGAGATGTGGACCTTCTATAGATTAAGATCTGTTCTAGGTGATTTTACATATCTCATTTAATAGTGTTAACACTGTTTTAAAGTATTAGCCGATTTTATGGGTAAAGAGGCTCAGAAAAGAGAAAAATTTGCTCTAAGTTACACAACCTATAAAGGGCAGAGTCAGAATTTGAACCCAGGGATCCTTGATCCCATTCTGGGGTCTTTATATTAAGCCACTCTGCACTCTGTTATAATGACTGGCTGAAAATGGCCTTTGTTGAATCTGCAGTGGGAGGTGCCTGAAGTACCACTTAGGTTTGTCACCTAGGTTTCTCTGTTCCACTCTATGTTTGGACTAGTTCAAGGGCACACTGCCTCTGCCTCATTTCTGAGAGAAAAAGTGGTGCAGGGTGTCCTGGGAGCAAATGGCTTTGCCAGGGGTCAATCCTAGTCTCCCTGACTCTCTCAGACTATATAAATTCAAGACCAGGAGGTTCCTATGACAAATGGGATCCAAACTCCTCTAGAGCTCCCCTGGCTGCTGGGAACTGGGAGGGCCTGACACTCATCATTCATTAGACAGCATTTCCTAGGCTGCGATGCCACCACTAACACCCAGTCTGCAAATGCATCCATTTAACAGCCCGGTGAAGGAGAACCACAGCAGTGTCCTAAGTGTAATAGGAGCCCACACCACCACCCCACACAATATGCAGAAGCGTGCTAAGGTAAGGTTGCAGGGTAGCAAAGCACAGCTCTCGTTCAGACAGTCTGAGTTGGGTGACCCCTCTGCACTTACTTGCTTTGCTACCTTAGGCAAAGTCTCAGTTTCCTTATTTGTAGCAATAGTACCTACCCTCATAGCATTTGTCTGAGAACTGAGACAGTATACGTAAAATGTTTAGCAGAGTGCAAAACCGGCCATGAGAATAGAATGAATTCACTTCTAATTAAAACTTGCCTAAGTTAAAACAAGAGAAATAAAAACTTAGATTTTGAACACCTGGCCTCCTATAATAGGCGCCGGAGGTCAAATGTTAGTGCATGGGTGAAGCTATTAAAAGTATATACACTCTGTGAGGACAGAGATCCTATCTCTCCTATTCATCACTTATCTCCAGGCACTACACAGTGCCTGGCTCATTATAGGGCTCAATAGGTGTTGTATGGATGGATGGGTGGACGGATGGATGGACGAATGGATGAATGAATGGGCCAAAATCCCGAAGTGCTTCCTTTCAATTACAAAAAGAGCTGTCACTGGAGAATCAGTCTCCTGTGTCTGTCTCTCAGTAAAGGGCACCTCCCATCTACTATGCTATATAAGACAAAAACTTGGGTGTGCCACTTGGACTACTCTTTCTCACTCACTCTTTACACCCAGCCGGTGCTGTGAATTCCACCTCCTAAATTTTAGCTTGCGAATATATTCTCTTCTGAACTCTGTTGCCACCACCTTTCTTCGGGCCCTTCTCACTTCTGTCCTAGATTTCTATACCACCTCCAAACTATTCTCCAGGCCTCTAGTCTGTACTCATCCCCTTCCAATCCACTCTCCACACTTGGGCAGAGGGATCTTTAATAAGCACAAATCTGGTCAGGTCACGACTGCTACCACTCTCACCCGCCCTCCATGTAAGGATGACCCATGACACACTACAGACTTTAAGCCCAAACACTGAAGCATGGGATCCCCCACCTTTAGCATCTTTCTCCTGTCTGCCTCTCCAGCCTTACCTGACCAATCCTCCCCTACCTCACCTTGAGATCCAGGTCAGCTCCAGCAGGTCTATGCTCTCTCTTGCCCTGTGCCATTGCCTGGGCTTCTTCCTCTGCCTGGATGCTCTTTCTTCACCTTCTCTGTTCCCTTCCACATCTTTCAGAACTCAACCCTGGCATCACCCACCTAAGATTTTTTCTCTAACTGTCCCTGACCCCACTAGGAATTGGATGTCACCTCCTTCTAGCTATTCACAGTGCTTAGTGCTTAGCTTACAACACTATCGTCTGTTTCCTTATTTGTCCTTCTCGGGTTCCTGGTTCATGCAGCGCCTTGTTTTATTCTTCATTACACATAATACACACCCATCTAGTGCTGGCACAATGAATATTTCTTGAATTGATAAATACTTTTTTCTCACACCAAAAAGTGCTTTCTCAGAAGCATAGTCTCAATCAACACCTTTGGACAATTGCGTGGCCAGTCAAGACAATTCACCAAGGATTAGGTTTGATCTGTGACTCTAGAAAAATTTATTAGAATAGACATGTGGAGAACATATGTTTTCAATTAAAAGTCAAGACACATGATCTGACAAATAGATCATATATTTTTGTGTTCCAGAAAAATTTGAATGTATAATGTATGCAGCTACCCAACCTGATCTGTCATTTTTGCCTTACTATGTTATCCAGATAGGTCAACTCAAGACATTAAAATAATAGCTAATAAGTAGCAAACATTCTTGTTGAGCTTACTATGCAGCAAGCATCATGTGAAGTGCTTTGTAATTATCTCATCTAATCTTCTCCACTACGCTTTGAAGCAGATCTTTTTACTATCTCCATTTTACAGATGAGGAAACTGAGGCTTAAAAATTTGCCAAAGACTACACAGCCACAATGGACATCTAAGCAGCAATGGAAAAGTAGTTTGTTTGACCCTTTAAATCATTCTTTGATATTGACTTGACCATGACCTCTTAACCTTATTAGATCATCAGAAGAGTCACTTTTGGACAAAATAGCTTGTGGCTTCCGGAAATTTTTATTAAAACTCTAAATCTCCTGGCAATAACATTCAGAAGTCATGATTCAGATCTGCAGTGATATTTGGAAATGGCATCACAAAAAATAAAAAGAAGAAGAAAGAAAGAAAATGACATCACAAAGCAGGTCTCCACTCTACAGAGATGCTCTCGCTACTAGAGAAGAATGCTCAACCTTGACATTTATGACAATCTGTGTTTCTCCTGTTATTGGGCCTTTTGCCATTATTGTCTATTGAAAGACACTGGCCCTCATTCTACCCTCCCTGAGAAATTCTCTCTTTCAGCTTTAATCAGTCTGTCCTCTTCCTTAGTTGTCATTTCATTGGGATCTAGAGCAGCGTTTCTCAAAGTCCTGACAACTGCCCACATACATAATGATCACCTGGGCACTCATAAAAACGCATATTCCTGGGCACCATCCTACAAGTATTACATAGAAACTCTACAGATTGGAGCCCAGGAAACAGCATTTTATTTACATTCCTCAGCTGACTCTTATGAATACTAATGTTTCAGAACCATGAATGTAATCTCCAGATGCTCACAAGTCCAAGTGTGGTTCCTGGATCGGCATCAGCAACTTGTTAGAAAACAAGGAATCCTTGGGCCCTAATCCTGAACTACTGAATCACAACTTGCGTTTTAATGAAATTCCCAACTGACTTGCATTTACATTACTGTGCATGCAGAGAACCACTGACCTAGAATAATGTTTACCAACATTTTTTCACATCATGGCATGCACAGAAAGCAAAAGCAATTTTTTTTTTTTTTTTTTTTTTTTGGCATACAGATGAGAATGCCTGCTGTGAATGGCTCCAGACCCCAGCCTGGCCACCCTGAATGTGCATACCTGTGACACAGCACAATGGCCATAACTCCCAAAATCTTGCTTATTCTTATTTCCTTCATGATTTATCATTTCTTTTCATGCAAGCTAAGAGTCAGAAAGGCTACTTTCCAATCAAGTAGGTCTAGAAATCTTCAAGCAATGGAAGAACATTGAGTCTGCTATTCAGAAGAGTCACCTGCCATGGCCTAAGGAATATGTCCTAGGAAGAAATAAGAGCCTTCTTCCCTCTGAAGAATGCTCCTTTCCTCTTAGTTCACAAATCTGAGCACAGAGGATCAGCAACACACAAGGTAGCTTCCTCTCTACTGAAGAATGTGCCAAGAAGAATGTGATTTCGTTTAATCCTTCCTTAGCAAAACCTGCCAGCTTATAAACTGGACAGGTGTCCCTCCTCTAAGCCAGCCCCTGATAGTGGGACAGCAGTTGGGATGGAAGGAATGGAATCCCTTCAGAAACACTTCCTAGTGAGACCATCTGATCAAAACCACCAAATGTCAGGACATACCATCAGACTTTGCAAAGCCCCCAGCTGCATGGGAACCCCGTTGTTTTTCCCCACTAAGGAAAATGTTGAAAAGCTTAAAGCTCAAAAAATGATGAGCTCTTATTTTGAAGCAAATATGACAAGATCTACCCTAAATGAAAGATGGTCATGGCCCAAGCAAATAAAATTGAGGAAGAAGTGGAGGAAACAATTGCTATAAAACAACTCACTGTTCTTTTTCTTCCCTTTCCACCTTGCCTGTCATTGTGCCTATTTCTCTCCACTCTGCTTCCCACAGTCAGAGCATAGACAAAGTAGCACCCATTTTGGCTGTTTTATTGTGGGGCTGTCCCTCCACTGTCCCAAGCCTGTACATCCCTCAAGTCTCAAAATGCTGTCTGAGCTTCCCTTGTACCCCAACTGTACCCAAGAGAGGGCTCTGCCTGAAGTCCCTCTGCAGTAATAGTGGAAACGACAGTGACCAGAGCATGCTGTCACTTGCTACCACCGGTTGATTTTCACGGAACTCTTCCCTTAATCCAGATACAGAGGCAAACAGGCCTATCTCCTGCTCCGACCAGGAAGTTCAGAAGCCAGTAGGAAGTTCAGAGACCAGAGTAGCCGTGATGTCTAATGACGTCTAAGAAATGAATGAGTTAAGTTTTCCTTTAAGTTTGGAGCAAGAAGAGTTGGTAAAAAGATTTCCATCCTTGACCATCTGATTAACTAGTGCTGAAAACAAAGCTTAGGGAATGCGGAGGGCTTGGGCCTCCCAGCCCCAATAACACAGCTGTTTTACATGACCATTTCAAGTGCAGAATATTGAGCCATGTCTCTGCTTCATGGTCCAGGATGAAGAACAAGCTGTGGTACTTTGAATTTGGCACCTCGGAGACCTTTGCAGCCACCTGCAAGAAACTCCACGACCACATAGAGCTGGAGGTAAGTTCCCAAGTGAGGAGAAAGCTTCCTGCACCTTGGTTCTGCTCCTGAACTGTCACACACACACACCCTCAGGACATGTCCCCTTGGGTCCTTAGTTGGTGATCCAGAGTGTAGTCCATATATGTATACTTCCATCCTCCACAGCCTCACTCAGAGGAGGCTCCACTGTACTGGCCTTTCTTAGGGCTCTGGGGCCTAGTGGTCCAGAGAACCCAGGGCCACCATCCATTCTTGCCCTCAGCCCTCTTCCCACTGTCCTTGCAATTCCCCCTTTTCAGATCAGCGAAGACTTAGTTGCCACCAGCCCAGGGAGAGGAACTGCTGCTGAAGTAGAGGCAGTGTCCCAAGCCTGGGAAAAATGTGGGAACTGGTGGCTACAGGGCAGCAGGGGTGAGAGGGAGTTAAGGCCAGAGATGACCAGACATGCCCCAGCTCACCCGCCTCTGCTTTCACAGCTGCTTCAAGCAGCCCACTTACAGGGACCCAGCGTTGGCTCTGCAGGTGCGCAACCCATATAGTCGCTCAGACAAGCCCTCCCTTTTCTGCTCTTCTGTCACTATCTTGAAATTCTTGATAACTTTTTAACAAAGAGACCTGCATTTCATTTTGAACTGGGCCCTTCAAATTATGTAGCGGATCCTGTTGGTGCACTTGTGTCTTACCGATTCTTCCGGCGCTCGTAAGCAGCCTGCCTGCTGCAGAAAGTCTGCCTGGCGGCTCCCCTTCCGGGCTTGATAACTGCCCACTCCCACCCACTCAACCCACTTCTGCTGGATTGCTCTGGGAAAGTGCTCTCACTGCTCTGAGAAAGCCTCCTTGGTCTCCGGCCACCTAAACGCCCAAACTTCTATGCACACTGGCTCAGCCTCTGTTCTGCAGGCTCTGAGGCCCACCGGTTCCCTTGCCTGTAGTTCTCAGCTACCAACCCCACCTTCCCGTGGGATTCTGGCCTGTCGTCTTGTTTTCGCTTGTGAAAGACAAGCCAGAGAGTGCAGCCAGGATGGGCTCCTCCTGGCCCATAGGCTTTGTCCCTAGGCCTGCATTAGCAGTCAAGTGGGGCCTGGGCATCCCTATAAGGAGGAGTATTTGGCCTGAAGCAGTGTGGGAAAGCCCCACCACTCCCCTCCGGAAGGGAGTCTGCACTCACTGGGAGTATTCACAAACAAAACACAAAGCCAGAGACTATGTGCTTGCATTTGACTCATC
The DNA here is from genome assembly GCF_987537825.1 of Furipterus horrens. Lineage (NCBI taxonomy): Eukaryota > Metazoa > Chordata > Mammalia > Chiroptera > Furipteridae > Furipterus > Furipterus horrens. The sequence continues at coordinate 46,888,184 of NW_028327171.1, read as the reverse complement.
TGTCTGCCTCTCCCCCTCGGTTGCTGAGTTACCAAGCCCAAGGTGGGAGGAGCCAATCCTGCTAATCCCCTGAACTTTCGGCCAGCTCAGTTAGAGGGCAGAGAGGCCTAGGAGCCGTGATTGTATCGCCAGGTGATACCACCTACGCCTGGGAGAGGCTGAGAAGCCAGCCATCATGTTGATCCATAAAATCTGCTGCCTGGAAGCTGCAGTGAAGGAGGAGAGTGCTGGGCTGGAGAGAGCGTGGCTACCAGAGAGGGTGCATTTTTCCTGTTGGCATGACCCTCTAGTGGGGTCTCTTTATAGATACCCTAAGTGAGGGACAGCCCTGGCCCAGCCACTGCCAGCTGCAGGCGCACAGCGACTGCTTGTTCTCCCTGCAGCTGGCCTTGAAACTGTGCCCAGAACGGAGCAGCTCAGTCCCCCTGCCTCTGTGGTCTGCCCTCCTGAATCCAAGTCCTGCTCCCGCCCCCATGCCAGCCTTGCCCACAGTCTCCTCTGGGTCCAAGACACAAGGGCTCTTCCTCAAGTGCACGGCAGGCTGGTCGTCTGGTTGCTAAAGATGCTGGTGGCCTCTGGTAGGGGGAGGGTGGCTTTTAGGGGTACTTCCTGTTTTCCTTATCTCCTCATAATGAGTCTTTTTAGTGCTTATTCTTGAGGCTAAGGGGTGGGGTATCACGTGACAGGCGGCTCCTGACAGTTGGCAAGATTGGGGCAGATACCATTTTTGCATCTAGAGAGCAGTAAGTAGAAGGTCCTTTGCGGACAGAAGGACTGAGGAGGGTGAGGCCTGTGAACGACAGGTGTGAGGAGGCTGCAGAGCACCCCAGGTAGACGTGAGAGCATCAGGGGCCTCAGGAAGAACAGTGAGAAAAGCTATGTTAAGTGACCTAAACGTGGCCACTGCACACAACAGCTCAGGCCTGTGAGGACCAGCACACCGGTCAGTTCAAGGTCAGCTCTCCCTAGAACAACCCCAGACAGGTATTTATACTACATGTCACCATTTCAAAGTGTGGCCGCAGGCTCTATTCCATAGTCACACAACAACCCTGTGAGCCACCTAGGCCAGGTATTATTATCCCCATTTCACGGAAAAACAAGCAGAGGCCCAGAGGTTTTGAAGGGCAAACAGAAGAGAGGGAGAAATAAAAATGTCACATGGTCAGACTGCCTACCACACTGTGTCCTTATTTGACATTATAACCCAAGGTGGCAAATACTATCACATTTTTTAAATGAAGAAACTGAGGCTCAGATACATGAAATAACTGGACAGAGATTTCATTGCTAAAAACTGTGAAAAGAGAAGACTGTAGGTCTCCTGGAATGAGTTTAGCTTAGCGGCCAATAAGCAGAGTTTCCTAAAGGAGCATTAGAAACTTAGTGAATTCTTCATTTCTGATGTGCTGTTTCTTCCTCCTTTATTGAATGTGGGACCATTTGGTTCCCGCTCAGCTGAGGCCACTGGGGAGGTCTGCTGACAAATGCTTTCAGAAGACTCCATGCTGCTCCTTTGAGGAAGGAGGGGTTCAGGCTGGGCAGTAGGTGAGAGTCAGAGAGGAAAACTGCCTCAAAGTTTACAAAAGGTTTTCCTATGTAGCATCTCATTTTGACCCACAGAATATGCAGGACAGATATTAATGGGTGAGGAAACCAAGGCTGAGAGTTTCAGCAACCTGAGAAAGGGCACAAAGGTAAAGGGTTCAGGGGACAGATAGGAAAATCTATTGAGATGGGGTGTGTGTGTGTGTGTGTGTGTCTGTGTGTCTGTGTGTGTGTGTGTGTGTCTGTGTGTGTCTGTGTGTGTATCTGTGTGTGTGTGTCTGTGTCTCTCGCTGGTGAAAAAAACCTAGATGGTGAAACCTAGAGCTAAATGCAGGGAAGGTCTCCATTAAACGCCTGTCACATGGAATTCAACCTGTTTCTCTGAGGCTAGTGGCTTGTTGAGAAAGACTAGGATAGGAGACTTGGTCTCCTCAGAAATTAAGCTTACAGCCCAACTGGCAAAACACATCAGAGGTAATACAGTATAGTACTCACTTAACGAGTGCTAAGGAACTTGCATCCAGGCGTTCTGGGGAGCCACGTGAGCCAGCTCACTCTGCACAGAGGAGAAGGTGACTCTAGATCTATTGCTCACAGGCAGGCACTAGGCCAGGGCTGGCACAGTGAAAGGGGCCTGGCCTGGACGCACGAGACCTGGAGGCTTAGCCCTGTTCTGCAATTAGGTGAAGTACCTTGCTAAACTGTGTGTCTGGGCCTCAGTACTCTCATCTATAAAATGAAGTAAGGGGGGTTAGCCTACTTCCCAAGGCTATCATTCAGATTAACATTTTCAGAGTTGTTTTTGTTTTGTTTTGTTTTTTAAGTAACCGGCAATAGTGCTAAGTCCTCACAGAATCTGCAAAGCAGCCCTGAGTGGTGTCAAAATCACCTTTTCAGAGAAGGGGACAGAGGCTAAGAGAAGGCAGGAAGCTCACCTGAAGCCCACAGCCTATGAGTGGTCAGGTCAGGCTTCAAATACAGATTTGGCCAAAACCAGGGAGTTTCAGGGCAGTGCTGGCACTTTAGTCTCAAGCAGATTCTCAACCACATATGGGGCGTATCTGATCTACTTTTATTCATACTTTTATGTATGTTAACATAGATAACATTAGAACAGGCATGAGATTTTTACATTTATCAAAAAGAGCGCATAAAAAAATATAGCCAACGCTCACCCTAAATGCATCCTTCACAGGAACACAGAGGAAGGCCTGTGAAAACTAGTGCTGTTCCTGGCAAATGGGTGCTCAGTAAATTGTGGGCGACTCTAATTAAGAAGCCAGCACGTCACCCACATGCCTCTCACCATCCCTGGTGTAAGGCAGCCTCTCAGGCTCTGACTTCTCTTCCTCTCCAAAGCTGCCCTTGGTGTTCACTTTAATCTTATTTCACCTGAATAAACAGGGGGGGCGGGGGGGGGGGGCGAGGGAGGAACACAGTGAGTCACCTCCGCACCCCAGGCCCAGAATAGCCTTGCAGAAGTTTTCAGATGTGATCATAGATAGGTGGAGCGAACGAAGCAGGCTGCAACTCGAGCACTTATTTTACATGCTGTGGAAATTTTTCATTTTACTAGCTAAAAATAAGAATTTCCAAAATTCCTTGATATTTCATCTACTTTAAAACAATGTTCACAAGGGAAGGCGAGCCAGCTCCAGTAATATGAATCTCTGCCTGGGGAAAAGTGAGTCCAAATTTGGAAGTTGCTCAAAAATAATCTGTTATCCAGTATATTTTGGAAGTCTCTGCACATCAGTTCCCCCTTTTCAATTGTGGATTAAAAAAATAAAATACTACAAAGTCTTGAGAACAGCATGTCAAATACTCCCATTTCCCCCTCACTTAGAATTGATATTTGTCAATATTTTGTTTTATTCCCTTCACGTGTTTTTTTTAACCAAAGGAATAAAATATTAGAGATAGAACTGAGTTCCCCCACAATCCTTTTGCCCTCTGCAATTTGCCTTTTTCACTCACTGTCATGTTCTTGAGATTCCTCTGTGTTGATGTTGATGGAGCTAGCTGGTTCCTTTTGGCTGCTCTGCAGTGCTCCATGAATACCCCACTGTAACCATGAGGAGGACCAGAAATGGGACCTCTCAGACACTGCCAGTGGGAACATAAGTGATAAACCTCTCTGTCTGGCAGTTAAGTGCTGAACTGAAAATGACTTTGTGGACTGTGTGACCTAGCAAGTTCTTCACAACCTTGACCTAGAGAATTTGCTACACCTGAGCTCACAAGAGGACAAGCTCGGAGGTACAGTGTAGTATTTTTTTATTACAACAAAATGGAACCAACCCAAATAACTGTGTTATTCTAACACTTAAAAAAACAGCATAAGTGAAAGTCCTAAATGCCACTGAATTATAACTTTAAAGTGGTTAATGTTGTGTTATGTGAATTTCATCTGAATTTTTAGAAGTTTAATTTTATAAAAGGGAGTACACTGGGCAGAGCGCTAGGGATATTTAATCCATATCATGATATGGGCTCCGTCTATGAGAATCATAAATCCTGAAAGTAACCATTGTTCATGTAAAGAAGTTTTATAAATAATGAATCTGATTACTTTCAGGTTGGGCAGATAGTTTTAGCTACTCCAGTCCAACCAATGCCATTGTTTCTCAAAAGAGAGAAATCAAGGACTTCATAGGTTAAGTAGCTTGACCAAGTTCACCCAGCCAGTAAGTAGCAGAAGAAAACCCATGGCTCTCCAGCTCCAAATGGGGCATTCTCTTATTGTGCCTTAGTATCCTCCACCTGCAATATTGGACACTGTTCAGTTAGAGAGGAAGAGATCTTCAAGCACTGTGGCTTCTTCTAGCATCATCGAAACCTTCTCAGTTTAGGCAGATAGGGTATTCAGAGCTTGGAGTAATGAAGGTGGGAACTGGCCAGATGTTCAGCCCATCAACCCAGCCACAGTGATCCCAAGGGAGATTAAATGAAAACATGTTCATGGGGAAGAGAAAGCTAAGAAGAGCATTGGAAAGAATTTTGAGTTCATAGAAAATAAAAGGTGGGAACCTGATTTTGCATCAAACCCTAGAGTCAAAAGGAAGGTTGGCCCTGGCTGGTGTGGTTCAGTGGATTGAGTGCCAACCTGCAAACCAAAGGGGGTTGCCAGTTTGATTCCCAGTCAGGGCACGTGCCAGGGTTGCAGGCCAAGTCCCCAGTTGGGGCCACACTAGAGACAACTGCACATTTATGTTTCTCTCCCTCTCTTTCTCCCTCCCTTCCCCTCTCTCTAAAATTAATTAATTAATTAATTAATTAAAATATTTTTAACAAGGAAGGCTGGAATGGGCCTTGGAGAGATATCCTGCTTCTGATCTGTTCCCTTCCTCAATCAAGCCCAGTAGTTCCATGATTCCAGCCTCATCTTCACTGTGAGACCACCCAAGACAGCTCTTGCCACTTCAGACTTCTTCTTGCTCATACTGCACTTCTCTCTGTTCCCGATGCCCTTACCCCAGTTTCTTCCTGCTCCCTCTACTATGTTCACTAGTTTTTTACTGATTATAAAAGTAATCTAAATTCATGGCAGAACATTTTAAACTATAGAGGGGCAAAAAAGAAAAGTAATCCACAATCTTACCTTCAAAGATCAGCACTTATTACAATGTTGGCCTTCTTTCAATCTTGTAATAATATTAGCCCTTGTTTCTCTAAAATCAGGTCACTGGAGGACCTCTCTGATTCTTTGATTTCTTAAATCCTTATCCATTTTTAAACACAGCTTCATCCAACCTATCTCTCTACCTCTTTAGCCATGAACTGACTACAAGTTTCCTCCACTGATCCTTAAAGTCTTTCAGCCTACTAAAAAGACATTGTCAATCTTCTCATAAAATTCCATTGTTGGTTTGCAATTTCTAACACATAACTTTTTCTCTCTTTTAAATAACACTTCTTTAAATTTCCTTCAAATGTATACCCCGTATTTCACTTCAAGCCTCTGTTCATCCATATGCTTTTATTTCCCTGTTCTTTTTCATTTCCTTTGTTCTTGGTAAATTGCTTTGATTGTCTTTGTCTTCAGACTCCCAGCTATCCGTACTTTGTGTTTTCCAAGGACTTTGGAATAACTTTTAAGGATGAATTCTCATGCCTACATTTCACAAAGCAGTGGGGAGATATGCAGCCTAGTAGTTAGACAAGGCCCAAGGAGGTCTCATAAGACCAAGGTTGGGGGTCACATGACTCAGCATGTTGGATTAGAAACTGTCCCTACCCAACCTGCCACAGAAAGGTTCCTGGAAGATCTCCAGGCTAACCTCTGCCCCAGCAAGCTTAACTTTTGTACTGCTAAGGTGCCTTAGTAAAAGGATAACTTTCCCCAAGCAAATGCATCATTTAAGTCATTATGAATTGTGAGGCAAATATATTATTTCTCTTAGACTTTTTAGAATATTAAAAATAATTCATGATCTTTATTTCCACACTCAAGGGCTTCAGTGCTCTCAGGAAAGAAAACTATTTTACCCCATTTCCACTTCTACTGAGTTATGAAACAGACAGACAATATTATATACAATATGTCTTATTGGTTATAGTCGGTCTTTTTATTTTATTTTCATTGGTCAGTGAAGTCATGAACTTGCGGATCCTAGTCTTTTATAGAAGAGGAATTAAGAAGGTAGAAGAACTATTTTAGGAACGGCACAAAATCTAACAAGGTTTCAGATGAACACCACCATGCACACATGCATGTTATACCTCAAGTCCTTAGGATAAACAAATTAACAACAACAGCAGCCATGTACATACAGAACACTTACCTCGTGACTAGTTCTGTCCTGGCACTTGCATACACCACCTTATTTAATCTTCACAACAACTCTGCATGGTGCGTTTCATTCCCATTATTTACGCAAGGAAACTGAGTTCCCAAAAGATAAATACACCACGTTCAGATGAGTTTCAAGCCCAGTGCCCCCCATAATGCCCCAGCACTACCTGTAGGAGGTTGTCTCTGCACTGTGCTTCTGCTTTCTACCTAATTAATGCATGTGTCTAATGAACTGGTAGTGGCATTCCCATGGGGACTTGGCATATCTATTAGGCAGTCAGCTATCTGAACCAAGGACTCTATCTTATTCATTCTCTATCCCTAGGCCTACCACAATGCCTGAAATGAAGTAATTGCTCTATATTGATTGTGAAATGGAATCAAAGTGTGAAAAATCTCATAATTACTGTGACCAGCCTCAAGTGAGACCCTTCTGTTGGAACCCACCAAAATAAAAGGGACCCATCTTGCTCTATTGTTTTTAAAGATTTTTATTTACTTATTTTAGGACAGAGGGGAAGAGAGGCAGAAAGAGAGGGACAGAAACATTTATGTGTGACAGAAACATCAATCGGCTGCCCCTCGCATGCCCCCAATCAGGGACCTGGCCCGCAATCCAGGCATGTGCCCTGCCCTGGAATCAAACCAACAACCTTTCCGTTAGTGGGATGAGGAGCCACACCAGCAAGGCCCACCTTGCTACATTTGTTACGCAAAGTGGGGGATAGCTGAGCCTGCAGCCTGGCAGTCAGACCTTCTCCTAACAGTGTGGCAAGTGGGAAGACCTCCCACGCCTATCTCTGAGCTGTTGCTGGGACCTCTGAAAGTAGCAGAGGGTGTGGGACAACTGTGAACCCAGGACAGGAAATGCCAAAGTTCTCCCACCTCTTTCCCACCAAAGAGAGTTAAGACTGTGAGTGGGCAGAGCCCATATGGCACCAAGGGTGCCAGGCAGCTAAGGGGTCAGAGAAAGTGACCCTGAAAGGCAGAATGAGGGCTCTCCATTCTGAGCCCTTTCTCATGGCCCCAAAGCCTACCTGCTCCTGAGCCCTGCCAGTCCCTATGGCCATCATCCCTGATCTACATCTGCAGGAAATTCTGATCCTCAGAACGCCCCATCCACCCCAAGTTAGCCCGAGCTCCCCAGACAGACCGAAAATCCTGTTAATCTGCATTCAAGGCAAGAATGCCTCAATGCACCAGGTTTCTTTAACTTGGGGAGGGTGGAGCAGCGGATAGGAAATGACTTTGCCCTCTGTCCAACTCTGAGGCAACCCACCGCCATGCACTCTCAGAAACAGCAGTTTTGTTTTTGGAAACTGGCACCCAGTACAGGCTTGCTCCTGGAAATGGATTTGGTTCCCCCCAGCTGCAATGTTCTACTTCCAGTCTCCCTGCCAACACCCCCTTCCAGCTGCCCCTCTCAAAGGCACCATTGTGCCCGCCTGGCACAGCAACAGAGGAGGGCTGAAGAGGAAGAAAACATTTTCTGCCCATGGGATGTTCTTAAGCAGGTTGTGTGTACATGGCTTCAATGCTGCATTCCTTGAACCCACACAAACCTGCCAAAACTCCATCATCCCTGTCACAGATGGCAGCCACTTTCCAGTCTCGCTGGCCCACCACAGACCACTGTCAGAGAACGCAGTGCACGCAGCTGGGTGGGCAAGGGTGGTGGGAAGGGGTATCAGATGACACTTTTTTCAGAACAGCACTCTGGCAAAGCAAGGCTGAACATAGATTCTGAATCCCTGATCTAGAAGGGAATTTAGTCCCACTTACCACTCAATAAACTCATTCTGGCGCATTCTGCTAAGTGCTCATCCAGCCTCCTCTTGAATACTCCAAGAACAAGAAGCTCACTACTTTTCCAGACGCCTGCTCCATTGCTGGATAGCTCTGACTCTTAGAACATTCTTCTCGCTCTTGAACAAGGATGTGTGTCCTGTTCGTCGCCGTATCCTTCCCTTAACAGCATTTAGCACAATGCTTGAAACAAAATAAGTGCACAGTGTTTGTGGGATACATCACTGAATTCCCCAGCCACTGGCCCTATTTCTACCCTCTGGCAGCACAGAGAATGTGCCTTCTTGCTCCTCCACATGACTGCCCTTCATAGGGCTAAAGATCTGTTCTCCATGTTGTTGCTCATTGATCTTCACTGAACTCAACACCCCCAGTTCCTAATATGACTTGATGCACAGACCCATGACTACCCTGACCACTCCTCTCTTGCTGGACTCCATATTTTTCTGGTGTCATCTTTAAAATGAAGAAGCCAATCCCTTGTATCTACAATACTCCAAAAGTGACCTCATAGGTCACACAAGATGAACAGGGGTCAGGTACCTAATGTATATGTAAGTTGGACTGTCTTCTTGATCTCATCATCTGTACCTCATGCAGGAAACCTGCAGGTTCGTGAAGCCTACCATGAATTTGGAAAAGAAGGACCTTCCTTAGTTTCACTAAGTCAATGTTTCTTCATCTGTAAAAAGGAGGCTAAAAATACCAATACTGTAGGATTGTAAGGATTAGACATAAAATATACAAAGTGCCTGGTTTTTATAATAGTTGCTCAATAAATGATATATTAATGTTACCATATAACATATTTGTATCAGTATTAGTATCTAACTGCCCACAACAGACATTAGCTCCTAAAATGATATGAAACAGTCCCTCTAAATGGCAAGGAAGCCACTGTCCTATGAGATTTACCATGCAAGGCCAACTTTTTTTAAATTGGCCCGGACTGTCTTTCCAATAATGCTATCACTGCTCATCAACACCACTCAATTTATCACCTTTTCTTCCCTCAGGAGACACATCGTATTATTGACACTAAAAACATTCTCTCTAGTTCTTCTCCAGGGAAAATAGACATCACTGTTTGCCCTGGCTGCTTTTCTTTCACTCCCAATAAATTTCTCTATATTGGCCATAGGCCCTGCAGATATGCAGAAATCTACTTCCTTCCCATTGGGGTGCTGGAGCCAGCCTGCTTGATGGCACATTTCTTCCCGACACTGTTTTCAGCAATGTCATGTGGGTAGCTTGAAACTGGCCATAGTGAGAGTATTTACACCAGGAACACCACAATCAGAGCTTCTCCTTCCCCTCACCCCTATACCCTCCCACCCCCGCCCCTGGGATCCTGCTGTGAAGCATTTAGCAGCACACCACTGCCTCTAGCACTGACCTGCTGTGAGCATCTTGAGGACAGGAATTGTGTCCCATTTCTGTTCCACCCTCCGGGTCTACCACTAGCACCGAGTAAGTAGTTCTCATCATACTTGATGGATAAATGGATGCTTCTGTCTTCTGTCTCTTAATGTCTCTCAATGTCTCTCATATAAACTGTGCTCCATGGACCCTATTCTTGTTACCAGCTGTTCAGATACCAATTTCTCTTAGCTGTGATCCTAGGACCTCTTCTTGCAGACTTCGGTTAACCTTCCATATCTCTCCCTAACCTGGACATTCAGTCCACTTTATTCTGTCAATATATTTATCTGGGACAGTTGTGGGGGAATCCATGTGGAAGGCATGAAACCTTGTCAGGTTGTTTAAGGATCACTTTGACTTCCATTTTGGGATTTCTCCCTACGTTCTTTCTATTGGTCATCTGATATGGGTAAGACATGGCAGAAACTATGGAGAACCCAGAGCAGTGTAACTAACATATTTGCCCTGACCTTTGAGAGCTTACAGTCTCCTGGGAACAGACAATTATGCAAAATATATGTCAGAATACACATTCCCTATGAGACAAAAACAAAGCAATGAAAATTCAGAGAAGGAGAATATCAATTTCTAGCTAAAACACTGGGAAAAGTCTCACAGAGCAGAGAGCTTCTGAGCTGGAAGGGACGGGTTTTAATAGGCATAAGAGAGTTGATGAACAGTTTAGGTGGTGAGTACAGCAGAAACAAAAGCAAGTAGGCCCAGCTCTGTGGCCTATATGCAGATCAGGTTCGGCTACCATGCCTGGCCTTTGCTAGAGCCCAGCTAACCCTCCTCCTCAGCTACTGTCCTCTTTCCAAACCAGAGGACCTTGGACCAGTGCCTGGGCTTCCCCATAGTCTAACTTACATTCCAATCTGGCAGACCAGCTCACAGAGAGAACATCCTCCCCACTGGCAAAAGCACTGTAAATGAGCGCCACCACCCATCCTTACCAGGACCTGCAGGCAGTGCAGAGTGGTATACTGGTGCTTTCCCTTCACCTAATGGCTATCAGCATCCTGATCCCTTAAAAAAGGTTGGGGAGGATCTTGGTCAGGCCTTTATGTTAATCACCTCTCTGTCCTTGAGTCCATATCTGAGGCTCTGACATGGAGTCCAAGCATCAAGGAAGGCCACTCTCTCCTTCTGCCCATCCCCCTCTCAGCCCATCAGAACTTCTATTCAAGTGTGTCCAGATGTCATTCACCTCTTCCCCAGCTTTCTCTCTTCCTCCCCACTGTAACTGAAATATTATTTTCCCAAGACACTGCCTAGCACTTCCCTACTTTCCTCTTCAAAAGATGCCCCCCACCCCGCCCTGACCCATGTGGCATAGTTGGTTGGACATTGTCCCACAAAGCTAAACGCTAGTTTGATTCCTGGTCAGGGCACATGCCTCGGGTGTGGGTCCAGCTCCCGGCTGAGATGGGCAACACCTGAACCCACTAACCAATCTAAACATCACCAAAAGAATGACACAAGCCAACTAATGAGATACAATGGGAAATATACAACCCCACTGATCTGATTAGGCCTCTAGGTCTAAAAGTATCAATATACTAAAAATAGAAGAGACAGAGAATGCTTAAAAGACACGTCAGGGATGCAACCAGAAAAATTCAGAATATGGAAAATGCTGCAGGCTTACTTCTCAAAGTCTGGCCCATCACACATGCAGCATCAGTATTACCAGGGAGCATGCAGAAATGCAGAGTCTCAGGCCCCGCCTGAGACCTCCTGAATCAAATATGCATTTTAATAATCCTGCAGTGATTCATTCCTTCAATAAATATTAAAACACAAGGGGATAAAGATGAGGAGTTTATAGATTTAAAAAAACTAAAAGGCAATCAACCAAATTTAATCTGTATACCTTTCAGACAAATCAATTTTTTTTAAATGAGACTATGGAAGAAATTCAAGCAATTACTGGATAGTTATGGATATTAATAAATTATTGTTACCCTTTAAGAGTGATAAATAGTGTTGGGGTAGTTCTTTTTTTTAAGAGTCTTATTTAAAGATACATCCATAAGTATTTATAGATTAAATGCTAGAGTATCAGGGCTTTGCTATAAAATAGGTCAGTATGGAGCTGGGGAAATGAACTGGGATAGAGTTAAAACAAAATTAGCTATAAATTGTCAATTGCTGAGGCTGAGATCTTGGGTACTGGGATTTAGTATTCTCTCTACTTTCCTACATATTTGGAAATACCCATAATAAAAAGATTAAAAGAAAGAAAGGCCAAGACAGAGCGGTCCAAGATGGAAGGGACAAATCAAGATAATTAGGTGGCAGGAAACCTAAGAAAGAAAATGTCAAGCTGAAAGGAAACAAGTGCCCCCAAAGCCATTGAGGCCCAAGTTGCACCTTAAATCTGGCCTGGGAGAGAGGTCATTCCATTGTGCAGACGCAGCCCAATGGCAGGAGTATGTAAAAAACAATCTGCGCTCTAAACCAGAGAAAATCCCCGTAATTGTGGCACTGTGAATCGGGTTAGAAGAGGGGAGAATTTCCTAGTTGCTAAAAACTGAAACAGGTCATCAAATAAATTATGGGATCTCCTTCTCTAAGGACCTTCAGAAATAGGATCCTCAGGACTAAAATGGAGGCGGCCCTTACTCAAGGGAGAGGAGGTTCAGTTCCGCAGACTTTTCAGGTCACCGAGGCGGGCCGGCAAGGGGAGGGGGAGGGTAACGCAGAGAGCAGGGCAGGGGATGGAAAAGCCCACAGCCTGGGCAGGAAAACATCAATGCCCTCCCTCCCTCACCTCCTCTGCTCTCAGTCCCACCTGGGGTGCGCAGAGAACTTGGCGGATTCCAGTTCTGCCCACAATAATGCGGATTTTAGGCATTCGAAATGGGGGGAGGGGAGATGGATTGGGAGGGAGAGGATGCATACGAATTCCCAGCGTATTTCATTTGCACGTAACTGTGCCTTGGCTTCGTAACCCAGTCTTTGGTTACCTATGCACCCGCCCTCCACCAAACAAATAAACCATCCCGGGCTCAAAAAGAAACCAGAACTCTGGGTATCTTCTGCGTAAGGGTAACCAACATTGAACGTGGCCGAGGGCTGCGGGCCGCTCGCGTCCTGGGCTCGAGCAGATTCCTGAACTGCTTCCAAAGGGGCAGGAGCAGGGCTGGCCTTGATGTATCCCACCCCACTCAGTGCCTGCAGCGCCGCCTCGGACTCTGACGCCCGGGGTACAGCACCTCGCCGCCCACGCACACTGGGAGCATCGTTGCAGGCTTGTCTCACTCCCCAAGACAAGAGCTTTCTGTTTCAGCCCAAAACTGGTCTATAAATACCTGAGTTCCGCTGCAGCGCAGCCTCGACTTCGACGGGAGCCGGCTAGCTCACTCCCAAATTAGGGGATGGCCAACGGAGCGCGCAGGAACCACCGCCCTCCTTGCGCTCTGCCCAAGAGCCCCCTGAGTCGGAGCAACTGGAGGGGGCCGGGTGACGTCATGGAACTGTTGGAGGATTTAGCTCAGAAACCCGCTGGGAGCGGCCCAGGGCCTGTGTTCCATCTAAGCCGACAGTATACCACTGTTGCCTCCACTTTCCCAAATCCCCCGTGCCACCTTTCCACCTTTCCCGAGACCTAAGCAGGCCTGGGGTTCTGGGAAATCATTGTGTGATGGCTAGTTCAAGAACCCCGAAGAGCAGGTACGCAGGTATGGGCTGACAAGGTTCTGACTGGCATGGGTCTGGCCAAGGGGCCATCAGAGTGCTTCCAGCAAGGTCTCCAGTAGTAGAAGAATGATTTCAATCATAGTAACTAACTTAAAAGATTATTATGAGGGTAATGAATGCTGTGTATATAATATAAAAGCTCACTTGTCAGGTGGCTATACTTAATACATATGCACAATGATGATGATGATTTCATCTTATATCTGGGGAGCTGTCCCCATGGAGGAAGATCAAGAGTCATTCTGTCTGGCTTCAGAAGGGAGAAAGGGAGTTGAGGCAGGAAGAAAGCATCTGGTTCAACATAGAGACCTTTCAAATAATCAGAATTTCCCAATGGAGAAAGGAGTTCCTAGTTACCAGAGAAGCTCACTCTATTCCATTTTATAAGTAGTAAAATAAGTCATGAGGATAAGATACCATAACTGAGGGGCATCAAGGAAATCAGAAGATAAGCCAGTGTGAATGGCAACAAGCCCTACCTTCCTATTCCTCCTCTGTTGAGAAATCTCTAGAAGCTTGGATTTGTAGATAACCTTGAAAACCATGGATTTTGGTTGCATGTTTTTTATTTTTTTATGACTCACAATAAGCAAGATGAAGAGCGTGAGCTTTGTAGTGAAATTCCCATCCTTGCTCTGTTATTTTTCAGCTGTGCAATCTTAGCTCACCTCTCTGGGTCGTTTTTCTTCTGTAAACAAAGTAAACTATCTACAATACTGACAAACAGGATCCAAGCTAATGTATTTCTTGCTGCGCTGGTAAACATTATGGCAAAGCGGTCTGAATTTATCGATATATGAGACAGGCAAATTCAAGCCTTCTGGCCTTTTGTACTTGGTGGGGGCTGCGGGTGGCAGAGATCGGGTAAACAAACTGTGCTACATCAGCAAGCACATATGCCAAAACTGCACTTAGGATGCAGATACGGAGGCAGGCAAATTCTGAAAGCCTTCCAAATCTTAGTCTTCTCCTTTCACAGGAGGAATAAAATAAGAGGTGATAAATGAAACTTTCCTGTCATTGCTGAGAAACTACTGTGTTAGGTTTTAGACTCAGTGTCCTACCAAATCCTCACAATGGTTTAGAAGGGTCAGAATTGATGATCAGGAGGCTGAACTGAAGAACAGGTTTGCAGTTGTCTTATGAACCATCCCTAAAGCCCTTCTAGACCTATACAAGGCCTCTGGAGTCTCGTGCTGTCTTCCCCTGACATGACCAAGACTAGATCTCCCCCATCTCACTACAGTGGCCACAGCATTAGGCCTGAGCAACTTTGCCCAAGATTCAGCTTGGAAGCAGGCTGGTAGCTGAGGGCCCATCACATCCTTCCTGAGAGCCCCACCCCCACTCCACCCCCAACACAAACACAGCCTTTTACTGGGATTCACTGAGGACACTAACAGATTACCTTTTCTCTTTGTCCCCCAGTGTGATGGGGTTGGGGTGGACCTGAGCAACATCTTCCTTGAAGGCATCGCCATACTCAACATTCCCAGCATGTACGGTGGCACCAATCTCTGGGGAGAAACCAAAAAGAACCGGGCTGTGATCCAGGAAAGCAGAAAGGTTGTCATTGACCCCAAGGAACTGAAATTCTGCGTCCAAGGTAAGTCAGGCATGAGGAAAACTGCTCTAGGTCAGTGCCCTGGTGAGAGGGTATTCAGGTGGGTGGTATTCATACTCTGGGGATACACTGACTCATCATCCCTGATGTTGCAAAGTTTACAGCCTAATTGAGAACAGAACATTAATAATAAAGGAGCTCTTAATGACAGCCAGTAGTCAAGCTGTGTGACTCCATGAGGTCAGGAGTCAAACGCTGCTCCTGCCAAGGTTACCACTGTCTCCCATAACTATATCCAATAGTCAGCCTTCATCTCACTTCACCTGTCAGTGGCATTTGACCCAACTGATCCCTGTTCCTGAAAATACTTGGGTTCTAGGACTCCACATATTCCTGGTTTTCCTCCTACCCCACTGGTTACTCTTTCTCAGCCTTTTTGGCTGATTCCTCATCTTCTCTCTAACCTCTTGATGCTGGAGGGTCCCCAGGCAGGATCAACAGCCTTCTTTTCTTTACTGTATGTACTCACTCCCTTGATGACCTCATCCAGTGATGAGATGTTATTTAAATACATGACTCAGCATGTCCAAAACGGAACTCCTGATGTCCCTCCCCCAAACCTTCTCCACCCACAGCCATCTCCATCTCAGTTAATGATAGCTCCAACCTTCCCGTTGCTGGAGCCAAAATACTTGGCATCATTTTTGACTCCTGTTTTTATCTCATATCTCATATCCAATTTATCAGAAAATCTGTTAGCTTTACTTTTAAAAGTAAAGGGTACACTCACTTCTCACCAGTGCATTCCTACCACCTTGGTCTGAGCTACCATCCTCTGTCCCTCGGGTTACTGCAAATCCTTCTAAATGAATTTTGTGCCTGTAGCCCTGTCCTGTGCAGCCTATCCCACCACTGCTTCAGAGTCGTCGTCGTCGTAGGCAGCCGTCCGTCTCGAGAGACGATGGTGTAGCTTCTTAAGAGTCTATCTGCACCACCGAGAATGGCTGTGCAGTCCGACTCGGGAGTGACACGGTATCTGTCTCCTCCCGTGTTGAATTGACATCTTGCGATGACGCTGGAGTGTCCTCTCCAGTGGAGCTGAAGCTACAGAGCCTGGGCAGGGTGATATGGAGGGTCTGCTGTTGCCCATGCAGCAGACCCCCCCCTCTCTTCGCAGCTGAAGGATCCAAGGGAAAGATGGAGTCAATACAGCTTGGCTTCAGGTGCGCCGCAGGAGTTGCCGGTGTTGACTACAACGTCAAACCGCCTTAGGGACTCCGGCTCCGGATTTTCTGTCGGGGTTTACTCCCTTAGCCTTTCCCCTGAAGAGGTATGCCGCAAGGCAGCGGAGGTTTTTTGGAATCAGAGTTTTCCTTCTCTGATGTGCCCTGACTGGAAGATCGAACCAGCGACACTTAGCTCGCAGGCCGACGCTCAATCCACTGAGCCAAACCAGCCAGGGTTTACTGCTTCAGAGTACCCCAGCAAAAACATGGCAGATTATGCCATGCTCCTGCTCCAAATCTTGCAGTGGCTTGGAGTAAAAGCCAAAGATCTTCATGTGTCCCATTACTTCTGAGACTTCATCTTGTAACTACTCTGCCCCTTATTCCCTTTGGCTTCTCTAGCACTGCAGGCTGCTTCCATAAACTGACTATTCTTTCTGCCGGAACAACCAGTTAGTGTGCCTTAGAAGCCATCAACTGTGACTTCCCCCTTTTAACCATCAAGATACAGAACACAGCTTTCTGAGAGTACCCTAAAAAATGCCTTTACCTCTACCCCTTACCAGCCATTTCCACCAGTGAACCAAGTGGGAACCCAATCAGAGTTTCTGGCAGCTCTGACTGCTCTGTGGATTGGAGGAAAGGGCTCCACTGATCTTTAAGGGTTCTCAATAGACTGGTAAGCTGGGGGAGGGAAGCCATGTGCAAAGGTATCACACCAGGAGGCAGGAGACTGGGTTCGAGTTCAAGTGCTGCCACTAACTGACTTTTTAACACCTCAGTTTACTTTGCTGTAAAACCGACATCATATGTAAAATTTTGGTAGCTTAATGAATGGGATTGAACCAGATCATTGGTTCTTAAACCAGGCCTCCTTGTTGTAAGTGAAGATTCCTAGGGCCTAGCCCAGATCCACCTAATTAATCTCTGGTTGGTTCCTGATAATGAGCTCCCCAGACTACTCTGATGAACTGCCAGGTTTGAGAACCACTGACATAGATGAGTGTCTGTGAATCTAGGTCTTTCCCAGGCTATCAGTGCTAAGATTGGATGTGATCCCACCAATAGACGGAGACAAAATATGGTTGACCATTCATATAGGGAACGGTTACTTGCTTGTTTTGAACCCATCTGTTAGAGAACCAGATTCTTATATTCCAGGTGAAGTCATCAAGAGGTGTCATCTTACATCTCCATCCTTTAAGAGAGGACTCGGGAATTTTTATTTATCTCTTGCCCTTTCAGGTCCCCTTTATTTCACACAGTAAACTCAATTTGTATAAATTATTAAACTGAGTAATGTGTTCCTCCTTCCACCCTTGGCAGGGGAAGTTGTGGGCTAGTAGAAGGTGGGGGAAGCACTGGAAATTGTAGAAAGTTCTGAAAACTTTTCCCACCCTGGTGCTCCTACCTCAACCCCCACTCTGGCATCCAGCCCAATCAGAACAGAATCAGAGGCGACTCCTCCCCTCCCCCAACCCAGGGGCTTGAGAAAACTCTTGCTGAGGACACATTCTGGTTAGGACTCAAGGACAGCCTACATCTTCCCCTTACATATCTGACCGTATTTCTTCCCCTTCAAGCAAGAGTAATGTGTCTGCTGACCACTCTTGACTATCATGTACAGGAATGTACAGGAACTCTCTTCCCCAAATGCCCCTCGCTCACCCCCAGAATGTGCTTTCAGAGCTAAAAATGAAGCTACTTCCTGTTCTTTGGAGAAGGACATGAGCTGATCACAGCAGGGGCTGGGAAAGGGGCCCTGGCTCCTGGGCTTTGCAAAGACACTAACATAGAGCTTTCTTTTTGAAAGAGCCATGATCTCATGTAAGCTGAGATACTGGAGACAAGCTCAAGAGACAACCTATTTTAGTGGGAAAGCATTGTCTTGGGAGTCAAGTGACTTGTATTCCAGTTTTTACTGCCTCTCACTACTGTGTGACATTGGGCAAGTCCTTTCACCTTCTTGGGTTTTAATTTTCTTTATCCATAAAATAGGTGAGGCGACAATCATATAGATTTATATAGATTATAAATTCTGTATGGCTCCACAAAACTAAGGCATGGGCAGGTTTTGATCTAGATGGACTCCTTGAACAAAATTGTATGGCCAGTTTCCTCCTTCTTGCAGGCTACTTTCTCCCACAGTTTATAGGCCATCGGCTGAGAAGGCAAGGATCTCTCTCTGCAGGCTCTTCATTTGTTGGGATTTTTTACTCCTTGGCAATTTCATTGGGACCGGAGATGAAGGAGGAGTCAGGAGAGAGTAGTAGGAGGGAAGAAATTTATCATAGGAACTACAAGAGGAAATGACAATAGAAGGGGTTACTGTCAAATCTTTCTTATGATAAATCCGTCTTTGCCCTTGGAAAAGCAATCCAAGGAAGATTATCATTCAGGATTAGCATGGAATGAATTCTATAAGA
Organism: Furipterus horrens; assembly: GCF_987537825.1. NCBI lineage: Eukaryota > Metazoa > Chordata > Mammalia > Chiroptera > Furipteridae > Furipterus > Furipterus horrens. The sequence goes on along the minus strand of NW_028327171.1, from coordinate 46,869,695 downwards.
AATTAGTTGATCAGAAAGCATAAGGGGAACTGGGGGAAGCACCAAGCAGTTAAATGGCCAGGGTTTACATTTACACTTTAGTTTTATAAACCTTGGGAAGCGACCTCAGCTCCCTGAGTCTCAGCTTCCTCATCTATAAAATGGGCATGATACCATTTAGCTTTTTATGAATATGATGGATATGAAAGTGTCTGGAACACAGTCTAAGCTCAAACTTTAAAAAAATAAAAAAATTCCTCTCACCTTTAATCCCATTATACGCTGGAGCATACCAGGTGAACTCCTGATTTTGAAGTTTTTATCTTTAGCATTTCCATCTACCTGCACTATCACTAAGGAAGAGTAGAACTCACGCCAAACTGCAGACCAGACTTTGTCCTAGCACATTAAACTCATACCATCAATTGTACTGTACCCAGTGTCCTCTTTCCCAGACCTTTCAGATTCCAAGAATAGAAGAGGACATTATTTATCTTTGTATTCCCAATGCCTGATCCAATGTAGTTAGTCAAGAAAAGGTTGTTGGATAAATGAGACTTAACAGAGATACTGGTTCTTTTAGTTTCTATAACACCAATAAAAGTAGTGACAGATAGTATCTTGTATTTATATTTCATTTTGGCTTGTAAATAGTTTTGCATATATTAACTTAAAGTAATTCTAACCAGAAACCCATGAGCTAGGGTATTCCCACTCCCATCCATATTCCTATTTTATATTGGAGAAAAACAGAGGCCCAGAGCAGGGGTAGGACTTCCATAATTTATGTCCAGTGGTTGCATCAGAACCAAGTTTACGATTTCTAGCCTAGCCGCAAGAGGCTAGTATCCAACTAGAAAATGTATTTGATGTCCTACCGTGTGTATTTCACAAGCCAGGTACTCAGGAAATGGGAAGAATTTATGACCCTGTCTAGGAAAGGCTCTACATATACTTACTGAAATTCTGCTCCTCCTGCAAGGCCTTCCTCAAGTGTCCTCTCCTTCCTGGAACCTATGGAAGTGAGTTCAGATCTGAATTCCTAGAGCATTGAATTTTGCCTCTGTCTGGACAGCACACTGATAATAGGTGGCCCTGTTCCATAGGCATGTGCATCCTTATCTCCTGCCAGAGCTTCACCAGGTTATAATTTTTGCAATTCCTGGTGTAAAAAGACAGGGAGGCAGACACTGTTAGTAGAATGTACACTTTGAGTCAATTTCCCTGCAGTGGGGACATGCTTTCTGTCATTTATTTAACACACTTATGAAGCACCTACAAAGTGCCAAGCCCTGGGGAACAATGAGCAAAAATAAACATAGTTCCTATAGCCAGTGGTGGTGGTGGTGGTGGGGGGTCAGGTGTCAATAAAATAATCCCATAAATAGGCATATAATTAGGTGATAAGTGCCAAGAAGCAGAGTTGCATGGCTATCCAGAACCTCAGCAAGACCAGCAGGCCAGTGTGTAGCTCACAGGTGCACCTTACTAGCCTGGTACTCAAACTAATGGAGCAGGCACTCACAGAGGCTCCCTCCTGGTGAAGGCATATAGTCATCAAATCTCGCCCAGAGGTTCTGGTCTAGGAAAAGGAAAACCCTCCTGCTTCACAGTCAGTTGACTTCACTACTTTGCAGGGCACACATGGTTCAATCTGTGTCACACTCTGCCTGCATGGATTTTCACTCATTGTATGGCCTATACTCTGAACCCAAATGAAGGGAATAGGATGCCATCCAGCCGTCTGAGAATCACACTCCCAGCTGAGGAGCTAGAGCTCAGAGAAGACAACACAATAATAATTGTAAGCACATGAGTTCTCTGATTCTTGGGGCTTTCTTTTCACTTATGTGAAACCATAACAAAAGTGACCTGTAGGGTTCAGGAGTTGCTCAGGGTTATAGGGTCCCAATTTTCCCATTCAGTACAGATCTGACAAGAAAGACTATCATAGTGAGCCATAGTCAGCCCCTCACTACTCATTTGGGTTGAGAGAAAATAGAAATATTCCTAGAAAGTGTGCATTTCACAGAGATCTCTCTGGCCAAGGTCTCTCCTGGGGACTGAGACAGAGTAAGGCAAGTGACCCCTAAAGAGCCTGAGGGGTTCTTGAGGGGGACTATGTGCACTGGGACTCCCCTAAGCTCTGGGAAGTAACCAAGACAATGCACATGTCATTCCTCTTAAACGCCTCCAGGCCTACAGAGACTTCGCTTTGCTTTTTATAGAAAGTCACAGCTTTGTCATTTAGTCCTTCAAGTGCCCATGTTGGAATCGACATGGCGCAAAGTAGGCATTCTATTTCCCCTCTTTACATACCCTACATGCCCTCTCCTACAACCCACTCCTACAACCCACTACCCCTCCCTGCATTCCCTGCCTTGTTAATGGCATCACCTGTGGCCCAAGCTAGAGACCCAGAGTCCTGCATTTGCCCTCACAGCTGGCCCAGGAGGTCTGCCTCCCATCTGCCTCCTGTCCTCAGTCTCCTAAGCCCCCATCTATTCCCAGTTGACTCCAGATCAGGCAGTTGCTTCTGTGGCATCTGGCGTGGGCTGCCTGCTGGACCCTGCAGGTGAGGCCAGATATGTTTTTGCAGCATCCAAGTGAAAGCCGCACAACCTGTTTCTCAGATGCCTGTTTCTATAGAAATTATGATGTTTTCTATGTAGTACTGAAATCCTGGAGTCGCAGGTCTCTTAGAAATTTAGAGATCATTTTATCCTCTAGGTAAGGAAAGTGAGAACTGGCGAGATGAAGTTGCTTGCCCTTGGCCAAACCCAGACTGAAATGCAAGTCTTTTAGATCATACGGGCCAGCCCCAGGTCCACTAGAGCAGGGATTGGCCAATGTTTTCTGGGAACCCGCAAGGAGCAGGAAGGCGAAGGCACCCTAGCCAACGGCAGTGACAGCAGTGTGGAGCAAAACAAGAAGCCTGCAAAAGCCTACAGCACCCAGTATTCCTGGGCAGTCTCCCATCCAAGTAGTAACTAGGCCCGACCTGCTTAGCTTCCGAGATCAGAGGAGGTCGGGCACGTTCAGGCTGGTACTGCCTTAGATGCAAAAGCTGGCTTCGGGGAGCCTCAAGAGCTGGTGCTCACCTCCAGGCCCCTCCCCGCCTTCGGATGCATAGTAACTATTAAAATAGGCTCTGTGGGCCATAGAGTCTCTGATGCAACTATTCAGCTCTGTCCATTAACCTAAAAGCAGCTGTGGAGAATACATAAAATAGTGGGCATGGCTATGTCCCAACTCGTTTACTTACACAAACAAGCAAGAGGCTGAATTTGGCCCTCCAGCTGTGGTTTGCCAATCCCTGCCCTAGAACCCCATGTGGTTCACACCCAGCAGCACTGGCATCACCTGAGAGTGTCAAAAATGCAGACCCTCAAGTCCCAGGCCAGACCTCTTGCCGCCAAATCTGTGTTTCAACAAGATTGCCCATGATACTGAAGTTTGAGAAGCACTGCTCTGGTGGGCCGGCTACTCCTCTTAAGATTGCCAGGAAGGAACGTTATACATTAGAAAGGTCACATAAAAAGGTGGCTCTGGGACCAGAACCTAAGTCCTAGTGTTTCAAACATGCAGTTCTTTTCTACACACCCATTTCTGGCTGGCCCTGATCCAGTTGGAATTCACTGGAAACTCAAAGCAAAGCAAGCATTTATTCTTCTCCAGCTGACTTCTAAATCAAGAAGACTCAAACTCACATAACCCCCCGCCAAAAGACCTGGGAGGAGCTGGTGAGGTAGAGGCTGCTCAGCATCTGCAGAGGGGAAACTTGCTCACACAGGTTCAAGCTGGAGTTAAACTCCAACTTAATTCCTGCCTTAGGAGGTTTGCTTCTCAAAATAGAACCACAGAGCCAAGGAACCTTTCATTTTTTACACGCAGGAGAAACTTCTAGACTGGCTCCTTGGCAGGCCTACATACCTTACATTTTCCCTCTTGTGCTTGCCTCATCTTGGCCCCTACACCAGCCCTTGTTCCCTGTAGCAACTGTACAGCTATTTTATATCAGGTGCCTCCTAAGACCCAACCCACAGCAAAATTCCATGCTGGCCACATGCTCTGCATGGCATGAATACTAGTGTCCTTCTTGATCTGTTTCTAATGCATGCAAGAAGTGTTTCATCTTCTTAATCAACCAATAAATATGTGTTGGGCTGAGCACTTACTTATGGGCCAACCCCACTGCATATTTAAATAATTTAATCTATTTTATGGTTGAGGACACTAAGGTTAATGGGGTAAAAGAACACACAAACAATATACAATAGAGCCTAGATCCAATCCTGCCTTCAAGAACCTACAGTGCTCCAGGTTCTGTAGAGGATACAAGCAAGAGTGCCACATGGCCTAGCCCTTCAGTGGTTCAGAGTATACGTATAGGAAATATACGTAGAACAACCATGTTAACACTAGCATGAGACGCAAGCAGCAGAAACAGAGTATCATATGAGTGTGGGAGGTAAGAAAAAAGGGGGTCCTCCTTAGACACTCTCCCCAGCTGTCCAGCACTGTGCCATGCTCCTAGGAAGTGATCCATAAATATTTAACGAATGAATGAATGAATGAATGAAATGAATAAACAAGATAGAATGTGCTGTGAGCGCTAATGCTTGAAGGTGGAAAAGGACTTGAAAGGACAGTGAATGAGAGAAGGGGAAGATGGGCCAGGAAACTAGCACAGAGAAGTAGCAAAAAACAAGGGCATGGAATTTGTACATGATCCTTTGAATAACAGGAAGAGATGAAGGGTTTTAAGCCAGGAGCAACAGGAGGTGAGAGTAGTGTGCAGTGTGGATAGAGGAAAAGGAAAGGAACTGGTAGCAAGGAAACGAGTTAGGAGGCCAATGCAGAAGACAGACTTAAGCTCTAAAACCCTGAACTGGGAGTCAATGGCCCAAAAAGGAACAGCCAACAAAGTCAACAGGAAGTGGGAGACAGACAAAGGGGATACTGCCAGGTGGGAGGTTCCTCCCTCCCCACAAACAAGCCAGCAGGATCCCAGCATCTCCCTCCATGCTCAGCCTTCTCCTGTTCGCCTCCACACCCAACCCCCTCCGCAGTGCCAGCGCCTGTTCACAGAATGGATGCCCTGAGACAAAGGCCTGCATCTTTTCCACCTTCAGCATGCTGCCAGGGCCCATCCCTTCCCATTTTCAGGCCACTTCATTGAACATTTGTTAGGCATCTACTTGAATTTAGCACTAGATGCTAGAAACATTTTACATTCATCATCTTATTTTAATCCCCCACAGAGATACTTTATAATTAGAAAATGAGGCCCAGGGAGGTTAATTGACCCGTCCAAGGCCACACTAATTGGTGGATCTGGGACTGGAGCCAAGTCCTAGAATTCCAAACATGGCATCTTCCTGAACACACCACAGTACTCTCCCCCAGTTCCCCATTTCTGGCTGATCCTGACCCAACAACCAGAAAACACCCTTCCTGATTGCAGCTCTTTTCTAGCTTTGCCTTTCTGGGGCAGGTGGGTAGTGTGAGCATCTCTAAGCTGTGGTGCATTTGGTCAGTGTAGATCGCTGCAGTATGTGTGTCATGCCTGAAAGTCAGGTTTGCGTTGAACTAGAAAATCTCACCACTGATTGATTTTATTACGTACACTATGCCTGAAATTGAAGCTTCTTGAGCTCAGTGAGCAAAGTAATGCCAGATAATACATCAACTGGTATTTTGCCATCAATTCATGGAACTCAGCATTCTGCTTAATAGGACTGTGTTGCCAAGCATCCTGAGAAGAGGTGAGATGAGGCTCACCCCATACCAAGCTCACTTCCCTGGTTTCAGACACTCTATCACTAAGAGTTTATCTCTGCCTTGAGTTCTTTATTCTGAGCTTATTTTTGGAGTCAGACAGGTTTGAATTCCAGCTTTCCCACATGCAACTTGGTGATATTAGGCAAGTGCCTCTATCTCTCCAATCCTCAAGGATGTTATTGTTGTTTTTTATTTTTGATTGGGATAATAGTTTCTACCTAATAGAATTGCCATAATGATTAAAAGCAATAACCTTTGTAAAGCTCTAGGCCTTCCTGGCCTGGAGTCTGTGCCCAGTAATGGTCATTCTCTTCATATCTTCATTAGGATCACCAGGTCAAGATTCCCTATAGCTCCACCTTCTCCCAAGCCTTACAAGACAGTTTCAATCTTGGTTTTTCTCAGAGGCATGCTAATGTCAGACCATTCCTTCAGGGCCATTTCCAGGAGATCCTGTCTTCCTGAGAAATTCCCCACCACACAACTCTACCAACACACTCCTTCTCCCCTTTTGAAGCACCTGACGCTTAGCATAGAGAGGTTTAGAAGCCCCTTCCCCAATATACAGAGCCTTCATGAGAAGCCTGCCTAAACCTGGAAGAGAAAGCCACTCAGAATGGAGGGTTCCTGCCCCACCTCTCAAGCAGGCTGTCAGAAACCAACAACAGTGGTCATTCTGAGCCAGCACTGCCTCAGTGCAGGGTTGCACTGAACATTCTGCCTTCTGCACAGTCTGAGGAACGGCGAGGACTGATGCCAATCTGCCCTTGACCCACCCAGCAGTCAGAAAATCCAGCCTCCACTGCTGTCATGGGAAGAACTCAGATAGACCTTTAGGATAGAACACCCCCACCCCAATATGGGAAAATGGAGGCCATGAGGACGGAAGTGACTTCCCCAAGATCCCATAGCCAGATAGCCAGAGTAGAGACAGAAATCCTGACCCCTGCTTGCTGGTCCAACACATTCCCTCTCCCTCTGACCCTGCAGCCTCTCTCCTCTTCAGAAAGCAGAGGTTCTGGTTGACTCCCTTTCCTGCTTGCTTCTATCTGGATTATCCAGAGCCTGAAAGGGCTTTACAGACCGCTGGGAGTATAAGAAACCTACAGCTAATGTGATGAGGGCAGGCCACAAAAGCAACTCTCCTCAGAAGGGGTGCCCAGCTGGACTAGGGGTGCCAAATCAATGCCTGAGAGATCTTCATACCCTATTCTGCTGCCCCTTTGCTCAGCTCAGGAATGAGAGAAGGCCTGATCATTGTGGGACTGTGTTGTGCACTTGCACACACACACAAGGCAAGGAAAGAAAGTAAAGGACTTCACTTCCGAATAAAAAGCTCAGTATCCTCCCATGAAGGGCAGTCATACTAAAATCTCAAGGTCACAGTATCTCTGATCTTTGTATCTCTTCCTCAGCACCCGATTCTTCCCCCTCCCTCTCCTTCCTCTTCCCCTGCCCGTCCTCACCCTACCCCTCTTCTTCTCCGCCCCCTTCCTCCTCCTGCACTACCTTCTCTGGGTTATATCAATTACCATCTGCAGAAGGTCGTGCACTTACCTTGTAGCAAAATCAGAATTTCCTGAGTAAGTCCCTTTCCAAGAAAACAAAACACCACAATAGCAGCAACCGTTACTTGAGGGCCTGTGTGTGCTCTCTGCTCAGGGTACATGTTGGCATCACTTCTGAGCCTCACAACAACCCTGCCAGTGACCTTTTATATCCACATTTTCCAGATGAAAGACAGACTCAGGGAACTTAAGTGACTTCTCCCAAGATAATAAGATGAGTGAGTGCCAAGCAATAGGATTCAGACTCAAGCCTGTCTGAAACCCACAGTCTAAGCTTCACTGCCTGTCTCAGGAGCACATTCTTTATGTTGTGTTTACAGAATGCCTTAGAATCAGCCCTCCTACCTGTGTAGTTGGCTGGCCAGGGACTGTGTGCCTCTATTCTGTGTCTGAGTGAATATCTCTAGAGAAAGCACTGGTCATAGATTATTATTCAGCTTAGTTATGATTGGGGTACTTGAGGGCCTGGTGCTTTGAGATGCCAGGTGGGAACATGGGGGTGGGAGGGGGGATCCTGTGTGGTCAGTTACAGCTTTCCTTTCTTACTCACCTTTTGTGCCCAAGAAAATCCCAAAGACCCTTCCGCATCAGAATATCAAGAAACAGTCTTTTGGGGTTCTTTCCATCTCCCCACCCCCAGGCTATTTTCAGGTTGCCACGCTTCTAAGCTGGCTTTGAAGCTCTTTAGCCAGGAGCAGTCTTTCATCTGCACAAACCAGACCCAGTGGGAAGCTTAGACAGGCAGATCAGTTCATGGCTTTGTTGGGCTTTGGGTGCCTGAGCCTCCAAAGGCACGTGGCCCATCTCCATGGAAGTTTGGAGGCAGGAGATGAGCCCAAGGTGACACCTGCCACAGTATTGGCAGGCCAAGTCTGAGAGAGGCTGGCTAACTACACTCACCTGTCTAGATTGTGAGGACTGAACCAGGCCCCACAGCACCTCCAAATGTGACTGTATTTGGAAATAGGGCCTTTAAAGAGATGATTTAGTTAAAATGAGGCAGTTAGGGTGGGCCCTAATCCAATCTCACCAGCATTCATTTAAGAAGAGGGAATTTGTGGGGGGTTTTAATTATATTTTATGGATTATGCTATTACAGTTGTCCTTATTTCCCCTCCCCCCCCTACCCTGCACCACCCACTCTCTCAGGCAATCCCCCACTATTGTTCATGTCCATGGGTCATGCATATAAGTAAGAAGAGGAAATTTGAAAGAACAACAAACTAAGCCCAAAGTGAGCAGAAGAGATAACAATAAAAATTAGAGCAGAAATAAATGAAAAGAAGTCTAAAAAAAGCAATAGGAAGGATCCGTGAAAGCAAGCGCTGGTTCTTTGAAAGGATAACAAGATTGACAAACCTTCAACCAGGTACATCAAGAAAAAGAAAAAGAGGACCCAAATAAATAAAATCAGAAATGAAAGAGAAGTAACAACTGACACCAAAGATATACAAAGAATTTTAAGAAAATATTAAAAAACAGTTATGTGCCAACAAATTGGACAATGAGGACAAAGTGGATAAATTCCTAGAAATATACAATCTTCCCAGACTGAATCGTGAAGAATCAAAATATGAATAGACCAATTACAACTAATGAAAATGAAGCAGTAATAATAATATATTAAAAAAAAAAAACTCCCAACAAACAAAAGTCCTGGACCACATGGCTTCACAGGTGAATTTTACCAAACATTTGAGGAACTAACACCTATCCTTCTCAAACTATTCCAGAAAAATTCAAGAGAAAGGAAGACTTCCAGATTCACTTTATGACACCAGCATCATCTAATTCTAAAACCAGATAAGGACACTACAAAGAAAGAAAACTATGGGACAGTGTCCCCGATGAACATAGATGCTAAAATCCTCAACAAAATATTAGCAAACTGGATCCAGCAATACATTAAAAAGATCATACACCATGATCAAGTGGGGTTTATTTCAGGGATGCAAGGTTAGTACAATATCTACAGTTCGATAAACGTATTACACCCCATAAACAAAAGGAAGGATAAAAATCACATGATCATATCAATAAATGCAGAAAAAGCATTTGATAAAATCTAGCACCCGTTTACAATAAAAACGATCAGCAAAGTGGGAATAGAGGGAACATACCTCAACATAATTAAGGCCATATACAAAAAACCTACTGCCAACATCAAACTCAATGGGCAAAAGCTGAAAGTGTTTCCTTTGTTTCCCTTAAGATCAGGTACAAGACAAGAATGTCTGCTTTCACCACTCTTATTCAACATAGTACTAGAAGTTCTAGCCACAGCAAACAGACAAGAAGAAGAAATAAAAGTCATCTTAATTGGAAAAGAAGAGTAAAACTTCTTATAGCAGATGATATGATATTGTATATAGAAAACTCTAAAGATTTCACCAAAACACTACTCGAACCAATAAATAAATTCATTAAAGGAGCTAGATACAAAATAAATATCCAGAATTTAGTCGCATTTTTATACACCTATAATGAACCATCAAAAAGGGAAACTAAGAAAACAATCCCATTTACAATTGCATTTAAAAAATAATAAAATACCTTAGAAAATTTAACCAAGGATGCTACAACCTGTACTCAGAAAATTATAAGACACTGAAGAAAGAAATTGAAGAAAACACAAGTATATATCATGTTCATGGATAGGAAGAATTGACATCATTAAAATGTCCATACTACCCAAAGCAATCTATAGATTCAATGCAATTCCTATGAAGATACCAATGGCATATTTCATAGAACTAGAACAAATATTCCAAAAATTTATATGGATCCACAAAGACTGGGAATAGCTGCAGCAATCTTAAGAAAGAAGAACAAAGTTGGAGGAATCATGCTATACTACAAGGCCATAGTAATCAAAACAGCATGGTGAAAATAGTCTATTCAGTAAATGGTGTTGGGAAAATTGGACAGATACATGCAAAAAAACAAAATTAGACCACCTTCTTACATTATACACAAGAATGAACTCAAAATGAGTTAAAGACTTAAATGTTAGACTCTAAACCATAAAAATCCTAAAAGAAAATATAGGCTGTACGATCTCGGACATTTCTTGTAGCATTATTTTTTCTAATATGCCTCCTCAGGCAAGGCAAACAAAAGAAAAAATAAACAAGACAGGCTATATGAAACTAAAAAGGGTTTTCACAGTGAAGTAAACCATCAACAAGATGAATAGACAACCCACTGAATGGGAGAACATATTCACCAATAATATATATGATAAGTACTAAATACCCAAAACTTACAAAGAAATTATAAAATTCAACACCAAAAAAAAAAACCAATCCAGTTAAAAAATAGGCCAAGGACCTGAATAGACACTTCTCCAAAGAGGACACACAGATGGCCAATAGACATATGAAAAGATGCTCAATGTCACTAATCATCAGAGAAATGCAAGTTAAAACCACAGTGAGATACCATCTCACATCTATCAGAATGACCATCATCAGTAAATCAACAAACAAGTGCTGGTGAGGATGTGAGGGAAAGGGAACCCTCATGCACTGTTTGTGGGAATTCAGATTGGTGCAGCCGCTATGGAAAGCAGTATGGAGTTACCTCAAAATTTTAAAAAGGGAACTGCCTTATGACCCAGTGATTCCACTTCTGGGAATGTATCTGAAGAAACCTTAAACACTAATTCAAAAGAATATATGCACCTCTATGTTCACTGAAGCATTATTTACAATTGCCAAGATATGGAAGCAGCCCAAGTGTCCATCAACAGAGGAGTGGATAAAACAACTATAGGACATTTACACAATGGGATACTAATCAGCGGCAAAAAGGAAGGGTATCTTACTCTTTTTCAAAACTATAGATAGACCTGGAGAGTGTTATTCTAAGTGAAAAAAGCCAGTCAGAGAAAGACAAGTACCATATAATCTCACTTATATGTAGAATCTAATGAACAAAATAAGCAAGAAAACAAAATAGAAACAGACTCATAGATACAGAAAACAGACTGACAACTGTTAGAGAGGAGGAAGGTTTGGTGGCTGGATGAAAAAGGTGAAGGGATTAAACCAAAAATAAAAATAAAAATAAATAAAAGAAGAGGAGATTTGAATACACAGAGATACCAGGAATTTGCATGCACAGAGGAAAGACCATATGAAGAGGCAGCGAGCAGGTGGCCATCTGCAAACTGAAGAGAGAGAGGCCTCAGAGTAATACAACCCAGCCTGCACCTTGATCGTGGCCCTCCAGCCTCCAGAACTGGGAGAAAATAAAGTTGAGGTTTTTAAGCCACCCAGCCTGTAGGGTTCTGTTATGGCAGGCCTAGCAAGTGACTTTGCCCTATACGGACACAGCTTTAAGCTGTCACCCCCAAACTGAAGAACATGTGCAGTTTCTCAGTTTTTTCCTTTACCCCTGCAACTCCGTATTTGTCTATCAGAGGCCATTTTTCAAGTAGCGATGAATTCCTTTTTGCATTTCTAATTAATCTGGCACATACCCTTGCCAGTAAGAGCTTCAGATCAATATTGGCTAACTAGTGTTACCCACCGAACTGATATGATTCCAGCCCAAAGCGATGACACCTAACAGCCCAGGTAACCTGCACTGCTGTAACCCGAGTAAAGGGACCACGCCCACAGGTTTTATTGTATAACACAGCTGCCCAAGGGGAGGGAGCGTGCTTCCTCACCACTATGATGGTTCAGAAATTCTGGTGCTGTCACATAGTCAGGGTTTCAGTACCTCCACTGAGGGTTGCTAGGTTTCCTGGACTAGCCCACTGCAGCCCTCAGACCTAAATCCTGGAGTGCTGATAGAGGGGGAAATGGGGTGGAAGTTGGACTGAGGGTAGCAGGGCATCCTGTTAGGCTAAGGATCTTCCACACTTCCCCAGGTCACCATAAGTCGAGAATACAGATCATTGCACATGTATATACTGTGTTTTCCTTGCATTTTAATGACAGTTTTCATTAATGTGAACCAGCAGCCAGGATTAGAATGAACATAAACATTATGCATTAAGGAAGAGAGGCAAAAACCAGACTGGGTCATCATGATATGTTATATGCAGATTAAATAAGTTCATTCATGGAAGAAAGCTTGTTACCGAGTTCAATCAAGGTGAGTAGTTATCATTATCATTATCATTATTAATTATTAATCATTATCTTTTCCTCTTTTAGGCCTGTCAAGGTTTTTGACACTAAAGCATGTATCTTCTTTAGTTTGTTCAACAAACATTTATTGGGGCTGAGCTAGTTGCTAGGTATGCAAAGAAATAAAACAAGGACACAGCCCTGCCTACAGCCTTCAGCAGATTTGGGACAATGAGATGACCAGAAAAAACTGTGGGTGAGATCCACTATCTGAGCCCAGGAGAAAGAAGAAGCCTGGTGCCTTGGGTATTCCTGGAGGGTAAAGAGGACTTCTTCAGCCAGAGGGATATCTGGGTAGGAAACAGGGCTAGATAGCAAATGGTCTTGCATGCTTGGCTAAGGAACTAAGACATTGTCCTTTGGGCTTCCAGAGCTACCTAAGGGTCTTAAGAGGGGAGTAGGCAGGTCAGATGTGCCCCTTAAATATGAGAGCTCTACCTGCTTTTACCTGTCCGTTTTTTGTTTGTTTGTTTTTTTAATTATTTATTTGTTTGTTTGTTTTTAGAGAGAGGGGAAAGGAGAAAGAGAGGGAGAGAAACATCACTGTGTGGTTGCCTCTCACTCATGCCCCCAGTTGGGGACCTGAGGTGCAATCTAGTCATGTGCCCTGACTGGGAATCGAACCTGCGACACTTGGTTCACAGGCCGACGCTCAATCCACTGAGCCACAGCAGCCAGGGCTACCTGTCCATTTTGAGCTCCAACCCCTCCTCCTGACAGTGAGGAGGACTAAAAAACTAAAAGCAAAATGGGGCTGTTGAGAACAAAGAAGTAGGCAAAGGAACCGAATCTGGGAAGAGATGAAAGGAGGAAAAACAGACTGAGCGGGATGCCCACCTAATCTGAAGCTCACCTGGACTTGCAGCCTCTCTGTGAATATATGAAACTCTGAGGGACATGGGAGATTTTTAAAAATGTTTTAGCCCAAATATTTTGGTTTGGGAACTCTTGTATATAGCTCTAGGAAGGTAGATAGACAATTAGAGGCTGTTGGCAGTAATCGGGATGAACGTGGCAGGAAAGGAAAGTGAAACTAATATATTTTTACTACACACTCTTTCACATACAACTGCCGTTTAATCACATAATCACACCTTGAGGTCAGTATCATTAGTCCTAATTCCTAATTTTCAAGTGAGGAAGCTCTATATCTAAGCAATTAGGAAGTAACTTGTTGATATTCCTTTCCACTCCAACTCCTGCATATGTTTGGGGCAACTTGAGCGTGCCCAAGAATCTTCCAGAAGGCTTGTTAGAACACAGACTATTGGGCACAGCCCCAGAGTCTCTGACTCAGTAGGTCTGGGGTGGGATCTGAGCATTTGTGTTTCTACCGAGTTCCCAAGAACCACACTGTGGAAACCACTGGCCTATAGGGATGGTCCGTCCAAAAACCTAGCCCAGTGGTCCCCAAACTGGGCTTCATTTTGGAATCTTCAGAAGCAAATAGTGATGTCTAATTCCCAGGCCCACACATTCTGATTTAACTGGTACAGGTGCAGCCTAGGCATCATTATTTTTAAAAACTCTCCAGGTACATTAAGTCCTCACGTAACATCATCAATAGATTCTGTGACTTGAAGCAAAATGTTGTACAATGAAACCAATTTTACTGTTGGTGAATCGAGTTAAGTTCCTGTGGCATTTCATTAATGTTACAAAGAAATGACACTGAACAAAATGACATTATTTGAAGACCTGCTGTAACTCTAACATGCAGCAACGTTTAGGAACCACTGGACTTACCTCACTTCTTGACTCATCCGTATCACCACCCTCTACTTTGATCGCCCGTCACTGGGGCAACAGATGGGACTTGTCATGTCCAGCACTGCTCACAGCACCTCTTTCCAACCTTCTTCCTCCCACTCTCTCAGGACACCTCCTAGAACTCATCAGGTCTCTTATTTACCTTCTCCCTTTTCATCCAGTCCTTCATCTCTTTCCCTGTTCAAACCAGGCCCTCTCTTACTACAACACCATATCCAGCCCCTTGCTCTTTCTTTGACCATATCTACCTGGGGAAGTTTGAAGAGGAGCATCTAAATCAAACCGCAGGCATGGAAGTCCAGGGAGGTTTCTTGAAGTTGATGACACTTGGGCTAAGTTTTGATGGACAGTAAAAAGTGGAAGAGGGCATTTCAAGCAGGAGTACAGCAAAGGTAGTGGCACAAGGGAGGGAAACAGTAGGGTTTACCTGAGAAACCACATGTTGTGTATGACCGGCACTGGTACCTAGCCCTACAGTGTCAGGAAACAAAACTGCACAGGCAGCCAGCCTCTTGCCAGATGGGGATGGGCCTCTGGCATTGAGCCAGGATGTTTACATCATCTTTACAAGTATGAAGAGCAGTTGAGGGGTTTTCTTTTAAGGCTCTTAAATTATAACACTAGTCCATACTAATAGAAAATATGAAACATCTAGAAAAGCATAAAGTAGAAAAAAACAATCACCTTTAACCTAATTACCCAGAACTCACCACTGTTAAGATTTTAGGGTAATTTGTCCTATTCTTCTATGCATATTCTTACAAGTTGAGAGCAGGCTGTGTAAGTAAGTTTATGTCCCCCCTTCATACTTAACATTAAACACACACACAAATATATATATATATATATATATATATATATATATATATATATATATTTTAATGTTTTTGAAATTTTGTAAATATTTTAATGGCAGCATAAAATTCTATCATATTGATATCGTATAATTTATTCAACTATTTTCATACAGATGGAAATGGGGAGGAGGAGATTTCACTACAAGCATACCTCTAAGACATTGTAGATTAAATTCCAGACAACCACAATAAAGCAAGTATTGCAATAAAGCAAGTGGCAATCTTTGTTGGTTAAGGGTCTTGCCTTCAATTTGTAAAAAAGGCAGTAAAGCGAAGCACAATAAAACAAAGTATGCCTATATTATATATGATGATGCAGTGTTCCTACTTGTATAAACTTAGATTCTGTCAATGGTTTCTTGTGATCTGTATCAAGAAAAAAAATTAATGAATCAGCAGTATGGAAGTTTCCTTCCAAAAAGTTTTCTTCCAGCTTCCATTCTCATCACAAGTGCGAAAGACTACACATTTCACCTTCTCCTCCCTGCTATCAGTGTTATGACTGAAGGATTTTTGGTGTGGGCATGATATGAGCAGATTTGCCTTTATAAAATTGTGTACTGGAGACTGAGTCAAGTGAGCCAAATCAGAAATGCTCTTGCCCTTACTGTCCCTCCTTTGCTTCCACATTCTTCCTTTTCCATTTCCCTTTTCATCTTTTTTCTTTCTTGGAGAGTGCGTATTAGTGTTCACGCAAACAAGGCACTTCACAAGGCTTTGTTACCAAGAACAGTGCTGAAAGGCCTATGTCTATGGTTGCCCAGCCCAGATACCCTCTTTTTATAGTTCTGTCAAAAAAAAAAAAAAAATCTCTGGACACTCATTGTCCTTAGGGAGAAATATTTTTTATACTCTCCAGTAAAATTGCAAAGTGGGTTTATTGCTAAATGAATTTCTTTCTGCATCCTGTGACAGTGCAATACTATAGATGACCATCCCTGTCCCTGAAATGTCCCTTCTCTTTCTCCTTCTTAACCCAGCAAATTATCTCAGTATTCATCCTTCAAGACCTTTCTTAAATGCCAGTGACACCTTCCTTCCCTATCTTGGCCAGTCAGAATCGGTTATTCAGGTCTCCTGGAACCTATTGTTCAATTACAGCATTTTCTCCACCATTTTCTAACACTCCTCTCCCTCTTAGCTAAAAATCCTTCAAAACTAAAATATTTGGTATATCTAGTTCTTAACAGAGTGCCTGGCAGTTGGTTGCTACTCAGTAACTGTTGTGGTGAGAAAATTAATGAATAAATTAATTCCTGCTTAACTAAGGCACATGGACATTTCATCTTAAATACTAATAAGTTGAAGAGTGTGAAGACAATATGGAGATGCTATGAATTGCCAAAACCACACTCTGAGTCATTGGTACCTAAAGTAAAACAAGCACCTGGTATACCAGTTGTTCTGATCCTGGATTCTAAGTTCTGAACATTTAATTGTTCTGTGTGCCTGGACATTGACTTGCATTCTCTTCTGTTTCATTTTAATACCAGATTTAATTTGTGCTTAAGTATCTCTGTGCTTGAAAAAGTTAAGGAAAGTCAGTGATGGCAGAATTTCCCAAAGTGTGTCCCCCGAAAAAACTACCATGGACTGTTAATAGGTATCACACAAAAGAAGAGTCTCGTGGTCCAATAAGTTTTGGGAAACAGGAATAAATAGGTTTCTTTACCTCAGAGCTTCCTGGTAGGCACTGTATTTAGGAAGTTGAAAGAAAAATCAGTTAAGCAATGGTAGAGAAATAGAAGAGCAGTCAAGTCTTCCTTCAGTAGTAGAGAGGAGTCATCCTAGCTTCTTTATGCTGGGAGATTCAGAATACAAATTCAAAGGCAGAATAGCAAAAAGTGTACCAAGATCCTAGCTCCTACGTGTATCTCCTCAGTCCCACATTTGTGCAAGCCGCTGCCCCCCACACACCCACCATGCTGATGAGATCAGCCTTCATTACTTCTCTTCTAGAGCCAGGAAGCAAGGTAATGTGTGGGAAGTGATAACTGCAAGGTAATGTGTGGGAAGTGATAACAACTTTTAGAGTTAAAGCCATTCAACAGAAAAATTTGTTAAAAGATCAAGACATTGTAAAAGCTGAAAAACTTGAGTCCATTAAGTCCTCTGCTTCTTAGAACATCTTGTTACCAGGGAATGTTTCAAAGAAGGAAAACATTGAACTATCACAGCTCTGTCAGATACCAAAGCCTGGTACAAAGAGCAACATTTTATAAGACATCTGTCTCTCTCTGCCACTAGAGAATCTTTAAAGTTCTGCTTCTCTTTTCTCCTCATTCTTCTACACAAATATAACTAACTCCTCCACCCTCTTCATCCCTAGACACACTCTACATATTTCTTCTCTCCTCTTTCCCCTCCTCTTCCTCCTTCCCTCCTCCTTTTCCTTCCTCCTCCTCTTCTTCCTCCTCCTTGTCTCCTCCCTCCCCCCTCCTCTCTCTCTTTCCTCCATGTTGATTTCACAGACACTGTTGAAATGACACAGTCAGCTAGGAGTATCTAATGCTTATTTAACGCTCTTTGGTAAGAAGGGAACTAATTAAGTGACTAGAGGTTTAGACATGTGTTGTTTATTGGAAGAAAACTCCTTAAGAGAGCCAGGAGCATTCTCCTAAACAAACATTGCCCTTTCATGACTTCTTGTTCCAAGTCCAAATGGGATGGAGATTTTAAGGAGACAGCATCTTTTCATCGATATGAACGAAAAAGAAAAGAGTACCACAGAAGGAGAATGGGAGTGTCAGTGGATGTAGAGGGGGAAAGCTATGTACCTGTTAAAGAAAGACTATTGTAATTTGTGTATTTGTTGGCAGTTGGTGTTTATCAGTGATCACAGTAGGTTAGACATTAGCAATGTTGACCCATTTGTGGTCAGCTCAATGGTTTGTTTAACTGTCTTCACTAGAAATACATCTATCAAGAGAATGTTTTTTAAACAAAAAAAAAAAGTAAAAACAAACCCAATAGTCCTTTAAACAAAAAGAAGTAAAAACAAACCCAAATATCTGCTTGCCAATGCTAACAAACACTATTACAATATATCAGGAGGTTCCTCAGAAGACAGAAGCTATCTGTTAAAAAAAAAAAGTATTAACATAGACACCTTTTTCTAGTTTGTGGATTTTACTGAGATATTAGTGATTAGCTACAACTTATGAGAAAAGTACATTTGCCCCAGTAGGCAAAGGAATTGAAGCTTTTAAAGAATCTGTCTTTTTATTTTGCTTCTGTTCTAAATAAATAAAAGTTGTGCTGTAAAAATGAATATTGGGTCCAACATCAAATCTTAATCCTGACATTGTTTTCACAAGAAATTGGGCAGTCACAGCCTAAGCCTCAGGAACTTTGAAAGAAGGACATCTTCCATGTGCTGAATCAGAAGTAACTGCCACTGTGGGAGGCCATCAATACTATGTGACTCCGGGTCTGAGACTAATATTTTCTATTCCTCTTTTTCTACTGTGGACAGAATAATCTGGTGTAGGTGAAATATTCTTTTCCTTGGCTCACATTAGACACCTGGTGTCCTGAAAGAGGTCATTGATTTCCCCAAGGATGTCCAAGAAGGTTGGCTCACCACTGGTTTACCACAGGCCAAAACTGAGGTTAATTAGCCATCAATCATCATCGGCATAACCAAGATGTTATTCAGACATTCAGAGAAGAGAAACTTGATCCAGCTATGGATAATGACAACTCATCAACATTCCCTTTTATATGAACCCCAATCCAGTGTCTTTTTAGATTGAAAATATTTTCAGAAATAGCTTGTTCATCATTTATGTTACTCCACATTTGAAGAAGTTTTTTGATATGCCAAACTATTCATTAGATGCATATTAATGTTCTGAATCAAAACTTCTTTTCAGTAGAACTGGCTTTCTGTTCATGAAAAGGTACATTTAATGGCCTTTGAAGAAATTTCCTATTCAGAATGAGTATGAAAATACTATTTGGTGGGAGATGAAGAGATATAGACAGATCTGGGTTGTCCATCTAAGGACCAGACCTTCTGGCCAAAACCTGCCTGAGGAACATGGAGATGTATATGTACTTCTTTTTCTTGTCTCCCTCTGCAGACCTCAGTGACCAGCTTCTTGAAGTGGTGGGGCTAGAAGGAGCCATGGAAATGGGGCAGATCTACACTGGCCTGAAGAGTGCGGGCAGGAGGCTGGCCCAGTGTTCCTATGTCACCATCAGGTATGCTTCCTCATTACCCAGCAGCCTCCAAGTCTCCTGACCTTCCTAGGATTGAATGCAGGAAGCATGAGGGACAGAAGCTTGGTAACTCTTATAAAGAATGCCTGTCTTTAGAGATCATTTCCCCAAACTGGATATAATGCAATCATCCAGGACATGAACTAGTGGGACCACCGCAACCAGGTTGCTGTTATCCTAGAATGAATTGGTGAAATTCTCTGAACAGGAGTGTAAGACTCCTTGCCTTTTTAATCTTTACCAATTAAAATGTTAGATGTATGCCAGATGGTACACTCTGACAAAAAACAAATTTTTCTACTCTACTCTTTCTTGGATGTGACCTTAAAAACACTCTTTCCTGTATATCTTTGTAGAGCTAAACCATCAACATCAGGAAACCCATCATAATTGACTAAGAGGATGATGACTCTTCAGGGTATAGCCCACACAGATCAGCCACTGCAAGCACCTAGAAGAGAAGGAGTCTAAAGGAGTGGATCCTCTGATTTCAGTTGCTTCTATTTAATCAGTGCAACTAATCAGATTCTTTTCCACCTGATTATTTCAGAAGTCTTTATTTCTTTCCTTTTCCCATTCAATTTCTGCAGATCAAATCTATTAGCATGCCTTGAGGATCTCCTAGAGGGGGCCACAGCATGCAGGTTTTCCAAAGTTATTTGACCACAGAACCCTTTTTTCCCAGAACCTCTTGGGCAAGTGTCCTCAAAGCACATTTAGGGAAACTCTGCCCTCGACACTGCCCTGCATCCCTCAGAATGATCCCCCTGAGCTTGTTCCCTGATGTTTCTTAGCTGATGTCCCTTTTCTTCATTTTTTTCTCTGTAGCTTCTCTGTCTTTTCTGTTATTCCCTCAAAGTTTTGCTCCTCCTCCTTTCTGGGCTGTTGCTATGCTGAGGCCCCTGCTTTCCAGATTAATCTCTACTTCCTTCTCCACCTAGTCTCCATGACTCTTAACACTGAGTAGGTCCAGTCAGCACATCTAAGCTCTAACTTATGTAGATCACAGAGAATATAACATCTTGGTCCTGGAAGAATCAAAAAGCAATCATGTAAAAGAAGGAGGGATTTATCTTTGTATTCAGTAGCCCTGTTTCCAGATAGAAATAGAGAGGGTAAACCAGAAACCTCCTCCTCCTGGTCATTTTCCAGGTTCTCTCCTCAGCCCCCAAAACAAAAATCCACTCTCTCCTTTACTATTTGTTTTGTTATCAGGTTTATTGTTTTTTATCATTAAGTATCCCCAGGGTCAGTCAGAGAATCATCTACATTAAAACACAACTTGCCTCCTTGTTTTATAATTTCAAAGACAGGGCAGTTGCCAGGTGAGGGCTTCCTGGCCAGTGGGTAGCAACTGTTTGCTGCTTGCCCAGACCAGAGGCTTCTGAAAGGACCTGCCTTTTCTCCCAAAGGTGATATAGTATGAATTCACAACTCTTCAACAGAAGGAAGTCAGAAGACTTCATCTCTCCTCAACAATCCATATGCCAGAGAAGTTTTGTCCCAAGCAAAAAAGCAACACTTTCTTCTCTCCTCTCCTCTCCTTTCCTCTCCTCCTGCCAGTGGGGACAATATTCCCAATGACCCTATTTCTCAGCTAAGCCAGGTCCATAGTTCATGCAACCACAGCATGTAGTGTTCCTCAAGAGATAAAAGAGGAAATAGTTGGGATCTGGGGCAAGGCAAGACATACTCACACTTGAGCTGTCCCCTGTACAGGTTGCAGATGTTACATCATTGACATGATGCAAACTCTCACTCATCGTGGATATCAGGCCTTTTCCCATCTCATAACCTTTCCCATTTCCCAGTGAAATTTTTGGCACCATCTGCAGACCCCCAGCTGATTGTCTGACTGAGGGTTTGTCTGCTCAGCAGTAGTGCTGCCATACTTGTCAGCCACTGTTTCCCGGGCTTCTGTGGACTTCTCTGCCCACGCAGGGAAGTGTTTCTCAAAGTACGGTCTGAGAATCAAAGCAACAGACTCACTCTTAGTACTTATCAAAATGCAGACTCCTGGACCGGATGAGTCAATGTCCTTGAGGTGGGTTCAAGAATCTATTTTTAACAATCCCCAGGAGAGTCTTAGAGAACCACTCCTCACTGGGAAGATAAGGTCTTCCTGCTTCTGTTTCCCTGGTAGGGACAACCCTGATTCTCTGACTCCAAGAAGCTCACTGTGTTATCTTGCTTCTCGGGGTTCCAGGACAAACAAGTTGCTGCCGATGCAAGTGGATGGAGAGCCCTGGATGCAGCCACCTTGCACAGTAAGTTTTGCCAATCTTTGAGCTAAGGGTGAGGAGCTTTATTTTGGGCCCTTCTGGGGCACTGACTTAATATGAAATTGCTGAATCTCAGAGTTGCATGAGCTTTGAGAAATCATCTATTGCAGTGTCTCTTCCACTTTATTCATCCATCCATTCATTTACTGCCAAGCTTTTACTGAATACCTACTATGTACCAAGCACTTTGAGGAACTAGTTTCAAACCTGAATGAGACATGGACCCAACTTCGAAGAACTCACAATTCTTCTGAGACTTTATCTACAGTGTCCTTGAGAACCTCAGCTTGAATCAATCCAGTGGCAGGGAACTTACCATCCCCAAAGGAAGACTGTTCTGCTGATAAACAAGTCTAATTGTTAGAAAGAGCTTCTTTATGTGGAAGTCAGATCTGCACACTTAACCTAGAACTTCCAGCCAGTCACTCACAGGAGCTGCTGGGGGAGAATTCCCACAGTGCGTGGACACACTCACTGTGGGTGCCCCACAGCCCTGAGGACCTATCTGAAAAACTCCACTGAAAAAATGGCCACATGAGTTATCTATTTTGTTTACAGTGTTCACCCAGCACCTACCACTGTGCCTGGTTTTCCAATAGTTGCACAATAATACTTGTTGAACAGTGAACAAAGGACTGAACAAATGAACAAACATAAACAAAGGGGACCTCCTAACTCCCTGACTCTTTGTACCTATGTTAGCTCTCCACTTAGCACTGCTACAGGAGCTGTGCATCCTTTCTTCTTAGTTGCTTCTCTGTTAGGAACCAAGCTAGAAACTCTGTCATGAAGAGAGACCATTGTCCTGGTGTTCAGGGCCTGGGGTGTTCATGAGGATATTACATTAGTAATACTCTCTATACTATCATGAGTGTACAAATCTCAAAAGACAAATGTTTCTAAGCTTCCTCACTCTGGTGGAATATTCAAATACCTCAATAACCTGCTGTTTTGAGCCCTTCAGAGAACATCAGGTGGTCTTCTACATGAAAAGCATTTCCATGAGATTTCTACTGGGCCTGAATTGTAGGTATATTTCTATAACCCTTTATTCCATGTAACTTCTACAAATTATAGAACTGACTCTTAGAGACAGAGACTGTAGAGATGGTATTTTCAATAAAGGTTATCAAAAGTAAAAATTTTTCTGCAAAAGCTTACTTCAATCTCATGTTTCTATGAACACTAAGAAGAAGAAGAAAAAAAAAACACACTATACCAAAACCTAATAACAGCTTACCACCTTGTTAGAACAGATTGAGGAAATTCCTACTACTTATAATTTTGATGGAGCTGAATTGAGAAAAATCTATCCAAGCCCCTCCAGTCTCCAAAAATAAAAATAAAAGAGAAGAAGAAGAAAAGAAAGTCTGGAAGAAATCAATCAAGCCCTCTCCCACCTGGTTCGGTGAAAACTGAAAACTGGATTGCCATTTCCCCAAACCCAAGCACTGGTTTTTGAAATAGCCAGATACTTCCAGCCCCACCTCTACCCTCTCTCCATGCTACCCTTCAGAGCTTACAATTCATTTTGAAAAAAGTTGTGACCCAATGATTTTATGGTATGCGGTCTATGGGAATCAATATGTAAAGGTATATTAGTCTGCTTGAGCTACCATAACAAAATACCACAGACCGGTGGCTTAAACAACAGAAGTTTATTTTCTCACTGTCCTGGGGGCTGGAAGTTCAAGACCAAGGGGCTGGCAAGGTTGCTTTCTGGTGAAGCCTTTCTTCCTTACTTACAGACAGCCACCTTCTCACTGTGTCTTCTCATGGCCTTTTTTCTGTACGTATGCACTCCTGGTGTCCTCC
Source organism: Furipterus horrens (assembly GCF_987537825.1). Classification (NCBI taxonomy): domain Eukaryota; kingdom Metazoa; phylum Chordata; class Mammalia; order Chiroptera; family Furipteridae; genus Furipterus; species Furipterus horrens. Next base: position 46,846,275 of record NW_028327171.1, on the reverse strand, counting down.
TCTTCTTGTAAGGACACCAATTCTATTGGATTAAAGTCTTACCTTGATGACCTCATTTAATTTGAATTACCTCTTTAAAGGTCCTATCTCCAAACGCAGTCGCGTGGGCACTTAGGGCCTCTACATAGAAATGGGGAGAAGGGGAAGGACAAATCAGTCCCTAACAGAAGGTAATAGAAAGTCATTTCTGAACTTGCAAGAATTAAGACAGAAGTACACTTATTGAAACATTTTCCTGAAGACACACACCAACCAAGTGGCTCAGAAGAAAAAGATTATTGCTGGGACATCACAACAAAAAAGAGCTTTTGGTAAATATTGAAACCTGTTAAATTAAAATGAAGTGTTCAAAAACTGTTAAATACAGTTATACAAATAAATACAAATGGTGAAAATCATTCTTTGCAAGAGAAGATTCATAATGTAAACATTAGTAACCTGGATCCCAAACCTAAGGTTCTATTAACCAAAGCTAAAAGCATGTAAGAAGCATTGTTGAAACAATAGTAAAAGTCTGCTAAATTTTCATTATATCTTTTCATTTTGATAATTTAAAGTATTACCAGTAGTCCCTCTCTATATTGCGGTTCACTTATCACGGCCTCACTGTATCGCGGGATTTTAAAAAATATTATATTTAATTATTTATTGCGGATTTTTCGCTATATTGCGGGATTTTGTGGTACTGTATACATATGTTGTTAAAGTTACGTAGGTTTAAGAGTGTAGAATATGTTTAAGAACATAAGTAGTGTTTATAAAAGTGTGGAAAAGGTTAGTAAGGGAGTGGGAAAGGTTAATAAGAGACTAGGAACAGTTTATAAGTGTGTAGGAAGGATTTATAAAGCCTTAAAATATATATAAATACTAAAATAAATGTAAGGTTCCTACTTCGCGGATTTTCACCTTTCGTGGGGTGTCTAGAATGTAATACCCGCGATAAGTGAGGGAATACTGTACTCCAAAGAAAAATTTAATAACTAATAAATCACTTAGTGAAACTAAAAATAAGACATACACCTTTCAAATTTGGGAGAATTTAAAATGTATGAAACTTACCAGTGTAGCAAAAATAGAAAGCAAGTAACAAGCAAACATTTAAAATATTTTTGAAGTATGATGAAGGAGGTTAAGACTAAATAGATAAATAATGACGAAAAATAAATAGGTTTAAGCCCCTTAATAAAGAACAGTAACCCCATATTGGGATAAAACCTAATTATATGCTTCTTAAAAGATATATACCTAAAACAAAAGAGCACATATATCTATCATATCCTTATCATGCATAGAGAAATTAAAAGAAATAAATGACATTGTTAATTATATTAATTTTAGACAAGTTAACCTTCCAACATGTCAAAAAAATACAATGCAATAGAGAAGGTCACTTTGATAAAAAGTACATTCAATTATGAGAGGTAATGGTCATAAAATTTTAGGTATTTTATAAAAGAATCAAAATATATAATGCAAAAAACAGTATCAATATATATTATGAAGTAACAAATTGATATATCAGGAAGAGTTGATAGAGATACAGGTATTAAGAGGCTTTAAAATATTTTTCTCTGCCTTTGAGGTCAAGTAACAAAAAAAATAAATGACATAAAATTTGGATAAAAACTTGATAACCTATAAACAAATTAAATATCTCATTTTTTCAAGGATCCATATAATATTTACTGAAATAAATTATAAACTAGTTTACAGAAATGATCTATATGAAATCCAGAAGCAGAAATTATAAAGGTTATTTCATTTGACCATGAAGCAATAAAGCTAGAAATAATAGAAGATTGAGTGAATAAACAAGCAAAATTTAATTACTGAGAGATTTTAAAATTTTCTAAAGAACAATAGATTCAAAAGATCAAAACCACCATTACTGACTATTTAAAAAATAATAAAAATTAGAAGCCTCTGTTCAAAACTTAGAGAATATAGCTTAATCCATATTTGGAATATACTCAGAGTCTCATATACACCCATTATTTAAAAAGGATTTTAAAAAGTAATAATAATTCCAAAATTAGAATAACAAGAATAAAACAAACAGGAAAAGAAGAAGAAAGGAAATAATAAAGATAAAAGTAGAAATTAAATTAAAAATCAGAAAAATATAGAACTAGTCTTTTTAAACATGTCAAATGTCTAAAAACCTAATTTCAAAAAGAGAAAACCAATGATTATACATATTAAAATATTAAAAATCTATAACAAATGTAATATAAATATAAATGTAGTAAGGTTTATTTAATTTTAACACATTACATAATATGATACAAAAATAAATAAAGAAGACTTAAAGACTTAACAAATATAAAAAAAGATTTGAACTTAGAAACATGTTTCTAAATAGAGATCACAAACAAAATCCGGTTGTTCCTTAACTTAAAAAAAATGCAATAGCTAAAGCATTTAATGAAAGAACTATGAGGAAGGGCTTCCCACAAGATATTAAAACAGCTATAAAGCCACAACAGTTGGCACAATATTGTATAGATAAATCAACAGTACAGAAGAGGGCCCTAAGAGACCCTAGTACATAAAAACTAATGAAGAAAAAAAGAAAGATCATAAACTAATTTGAAAGGAATGGACTGTTTAACATATGCTATCCAAGAAATTGCCTGTTTGGGAAAATATCATTTTCCAACTTCTCACCTCACTCTATGCTCCAGAAACAAAACAGAAAAACTCCAATTCTATTAAAAAATTAAATGTTACTATTTAGGAGGAAAATGTAGGTGACTATAATCACACTGTGAGCAAGAATTTTCTAAAGAGAAAAACATGATATAGTTGACTATTAACAAATTTAAGACTCTACAAGTCGAGAATCAATATACATCTTTAAAAGGCTAAGGACGAGATGTTTGCAATAGCCATCTCAACAAGCAGGTTAATTCCCATAATGTATAATGAGCTCTTAGAAACCAACCAGAGAAAACACTAAGAATGCAGTTGTGAACAGACAATTCACAGAAGAAGTGCTATGGGCTAATAAACCTGCAAAATAATATGTAATATAACAAATTAAGAAAAAAGGGGAGAAAGAATTTCAAATTAAAGTAGTGAGAAAGCCCTGCCATGTTTCACTTATCAAATTAGCACAATTTGTTTTTCTTTTAAAGATACTATAATAGTCATTGTTGTCTAGGATGTGGTGAGGCAGGCACACTCAACCAGTGAGGCCCAAGTATGAACTGGTACAGGTGTTCTGGAAAGCATTTGGAGCCATGTATCAAGAAGATCCTTGAAAGAATTAATATAGATTACTCCAGTTTATTTACTTGAACCCTTAAAATTGTTCATATACTTCTAGGTAAGTATTTATTCTAAGTAAAATACAGGTTACCAGGAATATAGGAACCAGTGAATAAAAATGTCAATTTCTATATTATTCATAATAGCAAAAAAATTAGAAATTACCTAAAAGCCCAACATTTAGAGAAAGGGTTAGATCAGCTATGTGAAATTCATCAAATGGAATAACTTTCATCCACTGAAAATTATATTTAATGTATGTTTAATAACATTAGAAATGCTTGTGAAATAATGTTAAATGAAAACAGCTGATTTCAATTTTGTTAAAAATATAGAGGCATAGAAACAAACTGGAAAAAAACATACCAAAAAGTTAACAGCAGTCACCTCTAGATGATTTTTAAATTCTTTCCATAATTTCTAAATTCTCAAAAAGGGACATATATTTGTTTACACATAAATATGTATGTACATAAAACATACATAATTTTTAAAATTGCCTTGTGCTTGCAGCACTGTAAGATGACTTCTCATGCTTTAGCACAGCATCATATGGATCTTGAAATTAAGAATCTTCTTCCAGAGTTGGATAAAAGTGGGATCCCAAAGTTGAAAGTATTCTACTTATCTAGTTCAGTGATTCCCAAACTTGAGTATGCATTTGAATAACCTGGACAGCCTTTAAAACACAGATTGCTGGTTTTCTTATTTAGGAGTTCTGGATACCTGAGAATTTGCATTTCTGACAAGTTCCCAGGAAATATAGATGCTGCTGGTCTAGGAACCACACTCTGAGAACCAATCATCTAGTTGAACTTCCTGGCTTATCAATAAATCCCAGACTTCTCCTCCACCCCTAACAAAACCCAGTTATCTAGCTATGTTTGAGAGCCCCTGATGGCAGGAAACATTCTTATGAAGCAGGGCACCCTAAGATCTTGGAGAACCCAGAAATAGCTAAAACCTGAAAGATTGCACAAACCTCCTCTCTCCTCCCCAAAGCTCACTTTAAGCAGGAATAGTTCCTTGACTTTAAAATATCACAAAGACTAGTTGAGACCTTTCAGATTTGTGTCTTTCTATTTATCTCCAGTTGAAGTTAGGACAGACTTGGGTACTTCCCAAATGATCAGGGAAGAGTCCACAGTTACGGTTATCGGCCATATTGCTGGGCATGATTCAAATTATTTGCCCTGAGAGGGCAACGTTCAGGAATAAGTCTCTCAGTTTATTGCTTTTCTTGAAGCAATAAAAATGTGTTGATTTCCAGAAGATAGCCCCCAAAATAAAGTCAACTCCCAACAGTAGTTAAATTTTAAAATTTACGCCATTTTAAAGGGAGAATTATATGCCGCAGTAGTTATGTGAATTTTGAGCTATCACACAAGAGTCCACTATATCACTTCTCTTTATAATAGAGCAGAGAACTGAGAACATGGGGCTTCTGTCCCTAGTGCTTGTCAGATGCTGTAAATATTAGAAAGGTGTTTAAGAAAGTCACAGAGACTTTAGTTAATTGCCTGACCTACTCAATTACTAGAGAAATTTGAGTTCTAACTACAGAAGCATGAATGCTCTCTTTCCATCAAAGGTTTAAAAGTCAGGTTTAGTTGTCCAACTGTCTTGTAAAATGAGATCTTTGCTATTTAACTCCACTAGCTCCTCCGAATTTGGGGATACGAGGGTAAGGGACCAACATCTCTTCAATTCCAAAGAAGCATATGATCTCATATTTCTTGCCCTCAGAGTGTATACATACAGTCAACTCTCAGTTATCTGTATTACTAGAATCATAAACCACATCAAAATCTCATGTTATCTAGGATCTCCAAACCCCTACCCCATCAAGACCTTCGTCAAAATTGCTGAAAAACCGAATGAGAAGAACTTGAGTTTCACTTCCTCCTCTTCGCCCTGGAGGCGATAATAGGCAAATAAACAGCTCAGCTAGAGGGAGAAAAAGAAGAAGCCAGGGTCTTCGATCATCTAAAAACAATGGGCGCCATCAACCGGAAATGTAGGCAGTGCACCAACTGCCACCCTGCCCCAAACACAGCCATTCCTCACTGCCAGGACGTTCTCTCTCCCTCTTCTCAGTGAGCTAACCAGTTAGTATATTCAGAGCTCTGAATAGGTACTGGGCTGGCTCAGGCAATACCAAGGTGAATAAGGAGTTCTTCCCCTCAGGGAACTCGTGTACTCAGGGAGTAAGAGAAGGCTTATCACAAGGAAGTGTACAACAAATTGCTGTCATCAGCCAGTGCTAAGTTAGATGCCAAAGAGAATTGCTGTCAGAGTCCCCAGTCTATGCTTCACTTCCATAAATTCTGGAATAAACATAATGCCCATAATACGGCACCTAACACAAAATGGTGGTGCTTGATATATTCTTGATTTCTTCTATGGCGACTATCACAAAACAGAAGGATGGACTTCCCTTTAGATGTCCAGGCTGGCAGCAACTAACATAAAAGTCATTTTCAGCTTCCGTCACTCAGGAATTCTCCACATCTTTTGGTCTCACCCTTTCCTTTCCATATCCTGGGGCCTTTTAAATTTAAACCTGGCTTGCAGTAGTAGTTCCCTCCTGACCAGTCTTCCCCCATCCCAGCTCTCCCTGATAACACTTATTGAATAATTTCCCTCAAACTTTTTTTTAAATCATGTTATTCTCCAGCTTAAAAAGTTATCATGGTTCCCATTACCTCATATTAAACCCCTGAAAGCCCTACACCAACTGCCCCATCTGTATCCCCAACCTCATTTCTTATCCTTTGCCCCCACTCAACCAGTTCATGCATCAACCCTCTCTGCCCAGTGCCTTCCCTTTCCCTTTTCAGCAACCTATTTCCTTCCCTTCCTTTCAGATCTTGAAATTCTTCCTCATATACTCCGTGCAGAATCTTCTCATTCTTTACCTAACTCCTTTTTGACACCACTTGGTTTATGCTACATTAATTTAAACATGTTGATGGGTCTCTCCAATAGTTCTTCTGTTGCTTTCTTCGGTCACACTGTCATTTTCAATAAGGTGATAAAAACCACAAGAATGGGCTCATAGATTCTTCTCCAATGTAAGATAACAATTATTTACCTGTTACTTTACATTTTACGCTTTACAGTGGGATTTCATTAACAGTCTACCATTACATCTTCACAACAAATTTGTGAGAAAAATAGGGCAAATATCCTCATATTACAGTGGGCTAGATCTGGTTTTGAAGGTTAAAGGGTTTTTCCAAAAGGCTTACAGCAAAGATGTGGGAGTTCTGGGACCCAAACCCAGGTATTTGAATCCTAAGTGCCTCTTGTTTCCACATTATCTTTCTGCTCTGAACACATGTCATACTTGATAAACGTTGTTATAGACTAATAATGCAAATTATTGATGTGGCAATGTCACTAGGCCACATGCAAATAGGGATTAAGCATTTTGAAACCATGCCCTGAGGATAAGATTGAAAAGAAAGGCAAAAATGAGAACTCATCAGTGTCTTTCACTCCAGATTGATTTAAAGTTTACAGGAGAAGATACTCATAAAACCTGAAATTCAAAAAAGAAAAAAGAAACCCAAATGCTTTTAAAAGAAAACCAAGTCTTTCCTGAAAGGCAAAGAAAAGAGAAAGGACCTAAGAGACTCACTTGGAAACCCTCCAGATGATGATGCTTGGGCCAGAGGTCAGAGAGGAGGCCAACTTTGAGTTACTGGTTGACATCTCAGCGCTGCCTAAGCAGGAATGGCTAGGAACAGTGGAGGCTGGGAATCTGAAGAACTGGGCTCTGGCTGTTCTGCCCCACTCTGTGTGACCTTAGGCCTCTATCCTGCAGAGGGATTGAATGAGATGGTCCCTGAGGTCTTCTCGGGCTGTGACATTCTGAAAGTCTATGAATAGCAAGGATACAAGACAGGTGTGAGCTGATTACCACGTGGGAAGCTCACACCTGTCTATCCCCAGTGTTTCCGCCCCTCACTTTTGGCAGTGCCAAACTCCAGGCCTAATCAGGGTCCAGTTGCCAATTCTGAAGTTGTTCAAGGACAGTTGTCCTTCTGCATGGGGCTCCTTCCAACCCAAAGCCAGCCTTTCTTCCTCTCTGAGACTCATTCTCCCACAGGCTACTGGGATTTGCGTGCCACTAATTCATTTCTGCTTCTTTGCTTTTAGATTAAAATTACTCACAAGAACCAAGCACCCATGATGATGGGACCTCCCCAGAAGAGCAGCTTCTTTTCACTGAGGAGGAAGAGCCGTTCAAAAGACTAAACAGTGTGCCAACTAAACCAATTGAGAAAACAAGAAACTGTAACACACACACACACACACACACACACACACATGCACGCACACGCACACTCAAATACACATATCGTCTCCTCTCTAACCAGTGGAAATGAAGCCACCCTTTAGGAGGAAACCTTCACCCTGCCATACATTCTATTTATATCAACAACGGACGCAACCCAACAGAGCCAGTGACAACAGAACATTGTGAGTGGACGTGGGGCCCACCACGGTATGGTTGGCTCATGCAACAACCTCCCTGTTCCCAGAAGGCCTTGAGTGAGACTTTCTGAGATTAAAGGAGAAACCCCCCTTTCTTCCCACCAGCCCTGCAAGTTTCCTCACGGACACTCACAAGGAGCAGGTTGCAGGTTTCCTGCCCGTGGTGAGATCGGATGTGGCCAAGGGAATGAGCTCCCGTTCCAGACAACTTACACAAAGGTCCCTCTGTAAAGAGACAAACGGCCTCCGACACTCAGAGCATAACCCTTGGCAGAGCTCAGCAAGTGCACGTTGGTTTCTTGGTTGTCCTTCAAGCGACAGCTTCTCCCTGAACCTGCTGAGGAGGCAGAAAGGCTGTGGAAAGCTGTGTTTCCATTCTTGGTTTTCTGTGCTGTCAGTGGGCACTTGTTATTTTCCCGAAGCCTTCTCCTGGTGGCTGTGTTTGTTTAGAGACGGCTCCAAGAGCCCCCAGAGCTGCCTGCACAGGACACCTTAGATGTGGTATTTATTTTCTTAGTTCTTTGAACACCTGGGAGGGAAAGCTGAGAAACTGGGATTTATTTTTCAAATTGGTGTCATAATATTGTGTAAAAAAGGGAAGAAAAAAAACACCCCCAGCTTCTTTCTTTTTCAAGCCAAAGTGTGTTTCCTGTTTGAGTTCCAAGCCCTGGTGGCAGTATATTCCTGAAGGCAGAGAAGTCAGGAGGGAAGGGCCTTTTGCTGAGACCAGTATACAAACCTTTGGGAGGTTCCCTCCAGCCTCTTCACACCTAGGACTCCCAGGGTATGACCTGAAGGCCCTTCTGATGGTCTTATGTGTGTGTACATATATGTAGCATATATATTTATAAATATAAATATTTATTTACTGATGGACTTTTCCTGATTGAAAAAATAATATGTAGTATAAGAACAGAAAATGGAAAAGATAAAGAAGGTTTTTACTCCCCCATTCCACCATTTCCATGTCAAGACACATTGCCTCGTGGTGACTGTGAGATTTAAGGGAAATGAAAGTAGCTTTGTGTCATAGAGAGAATGACAATTTCTATTCTGGATCCTCAAAATGACCATGAAATAGATGCCGGGAAAGATTTATTCTCCCATTTGTCATATAAGGAAACTGAGTCTCAGAAAAGTTAAGAGACTTGTCCATGTAGTTTGGGAATAGGTGCCACTTATATTCAATAGAGAAAATAACCCACACATCTTGTAATAGGATCATGTCTGGTCACTGAGAAATGATTCTACTTGGATCCAGGTTGCCAGGGAAGAATGAATGTGCAGCACATGTGTGAATGAGACAAGTCCACATGAGAAAATGAGGCCTCGTGATGCTTCCCAGAGATTCTCTCTGGCCTGAACCGGTGAGAAATTGGTCTGGAGTTGAAGATGCTGGACAGATCATCAAACTCTCCACTTATCACTTCATCGTGGTCATCAGAGTCTCTCAGGATGGAGACAATCCTGGCTTCAGGGATAACCTCAGTGGAAAGGCACAAGAGGACTAAGGAAGCTTCTGCAGGGGACTTCCAGCCAGTATCCAGAGAGGTCCCGGCAGAGCTCAGCGGGCTTCATTCAGCTGGTGCTGGCATTACCCTCCTTTCCTGAAGGCAAGCATCTGTGAAGCTTCTTTGCTAGAAGAAACATTTGCCTGAGCACCTTTGCTCCCTCAGGCCTCCATCCTCTCTGAGATTTCTCAAGAGAAAATCTGGGCCCACTGGACATTGCTCCATTGAGCTTCCTCTAATCTCCTTGCACTGGGTTAGGAGCTTTGCGCAAGGAAGGGGAAATTAAGATTATGTGTACAAATTGATTCTAACTCGGAAGGAAGCAGTCTTCTAAGACCATGTAGGACAGACATCAAGGACCATCCTGCTCAACCTAACAGCACAGAGCACTGGGCAAGGAGAAAACCAGGCCACCCAAAGAATCTCCTGAGTGATGGGATCCTTGGTGATGGGACCAACAAGCTACAGAATAACAACAGGTACTGTCTTGGAAGTCACTTGATTCTGAAACAAACTCAGGTTCAGATTTGGGGTTACTTATTTTAAGGCACTTACAGAAGTTTTTGCATGTGTTTCAGCCTTGATACCCCAACTTTGAAGCTGTTGAGACTTGGCACTATGAACAGATGAAACTGATTCTCTAAGATTCACAAGTCAGAGACTGGCCCTCTGCCCCCTCTACTCTAGTGCACGGGACTTACATTGTGACTAAGAGACATGTCCCAAGTCTTCCTTACAGCCAGAGTATTACAAACTTGAGTGGAATTTCACTTCAAACTTCGTAACTTCAGTAAGCCTAGTGTTGTTTTTATTCTCACCTTGCAACTCATCCCTTACCTACTGTGACCGTGGTTTCTTACTATAGAGTACTTTATCAGAATGGACCTCAGAGCAGCCTCTAAGTTTGGGAGAGGAGGCATTATCATCCCAATCTTAACAATGAGGGAAATAAGGCTTACAGAGGGTTAGTAACTTCTCATAATCACACAGGCAGTCAAGGAGGAATCCAGTCCTTATTCCTCATCTTATTCTGATTCTGGCCATGCCATAAACATGTTCTCACCTGCCCCTGTGCTTCTACCCCACTGGCAATAAAGAGAATAAAACAGGAATTCTTTGACACATTGTGTTGTCCCTGGACTAATGGGCTAAGAGTTGTGCCTCGTTATGGATTGGTCTTTGTGGGTTTCTTCCATTGAGTTGAGAGTTAAGATAGACTTAGTAGGATGATTATATTTCAGGTCAGAGACCAGCTCCTCTCAAAAGAGTTCTTTCCACAGATGGAAAAGATATGTTAAAATTGCCAAATAAATTAGGAAATACTTGGCAGAACCTGGAAGAGCCTCCAGACTGGCGTTACATAACATGCATATACATTATACATATTCACATTATATAAGGTAACATAGTACTTAATGTGCTGTATATATTATGTAAATTACATATTTGTGAGTAATCGTGATAAATATAGAGACACACTAATCACTTTTTTACACATACTCAGTGACAGATTAGGAAGTTTCTTTGCCAGAGAGTCTTAAAACTTACTCTCTCCTGCTGCTTTGGTTCCAACTCCTGCCAAAAATAATTGCATCAACTTTTCCCATCTCTATCCCCCTTTCCTGCTGGCCAAAACTCTCAGTTAGCTCCTGTCCCAGCTAGTACCTTCTGTGGAACACTGCCACAAATCAGGATCCATAAAAATAGTATCATGGGGATGGGAAGGATCTAGACTCCCAGATTCCCTACGTCACAGACCTGCTCCTCAACACTTAACAGGCAGGTGGGTGCCTCATGCTAATGTTAAAGGAAGAAAGGAAGGGAGAAGTGGAGGGAGAGGAGAAGAGTCTACCAGTCTCCCAAGCAAGGAAACTTCGGGGTGTATCTTGGCCATCAGTTCCAAGACCCAACAATAATCCATCAGAAAGTTATTTCAAACAGCACACCTGAAACCATGTTTATTTAAAAGGTGTTCCACAAAATACTAGTATCTGTAAAATGCTCCGTGAAAAAAGAGGTCTGTGGTCAAGTACTAGATCTCCTTCTAGGAGATGCACAGAGAGGCTTAACTGTAAGAATTTACAGTAAAGAACCAGAGAGGACTTTATATGTCTGCTAACAACTATAGATTAGGAACACTGCCTTAAGCCCACCTCTTCTTCTTTTTGTTTTTGGGAAAGGTGGGAATGTGCAAGTAACCATCCTCTGCAATAATACTCCAAAAACTACTTTTCTAGGATGAAGAGTCTTCATTCATCAGACTCTCTTTCTTGTTTCTTCTATGTGATTGTTTAACTACTTTTATTGTTCCCATGTTCCCATTGTTCTACATGTCTTCAAGCAAAAACCAAAGACTCTATCCCCTGAGTGGGGAAGGGACTCAGGGGAAATTAAGAAAAAAAACATGATAGTTGCCAGGGGTCAGATTTCATTTGTGTAGTTCCAGAAAAAAGAACTAGGTTTAAAGAGCACAGTTGTAAAGTGGTCTATTTTTATTCAATTTAATGACTGCTCTTACAGCTGACCTAAAAGAGTCTTGTAGGAGAATGAACAGCCACCAGTTCTTATAGGGAAAACCTTGACCCAGATGGGTGAGAAACAAGCAGTGGTTGATCTACCTTGTCCAGAAAGCTGCTGAAGTATTTTTGTGGACATTAATGTTAAACCAATAGGTCTATTACTTCCTTTTAAACAAGATACATCAGTGTCTCTTGTTGTCTGAAAGAATAAAAAATGATTCCCAAAGAGATCAGTGAGTACTGATCAGTTAGACCACACTTATACATCAGAGGACTGATTGGACTCATTGGCACCTTCAGGGGGAGCCAATGGTGGTAATCTCTCCTTGGTAGCTGTGAAAATTAAAGGAATGAGTTAATGTGTTAAGACGAAAAGAAATTTTGCATTTTATTGGGATCCATATTAGTAGATTGACATTCTTCTCTTAGTCATAAATACCAGACCTGTATCTGACTTACAATAACAATAAAAAAGAAACTAGCTCACACCGCAAATATCAATCAAGTTTCAGATAAAAAGAGAGAGAGGGAGAGAAACAGGACTGTACAGAATTTCAATTGTTTTTAGCTCACCTGATAGTCCACCATATTGGAGTGCATCATTCAACTTTCCACTACGAAGAGAAAACAGGAAAGGGAGACAGTAAAGGCAATTTCCATTGATTACTTACTGGTGCAAGATGCTGTGTCTAGGTCCTTTCATGTGCTATCCCATTTAATCCTTAGATTAGTCTATGACGTAGGCACTGTACTTGTTTCACAGCTAAGGAATTAGTATACAGAAAGGTGAAGTACCTTTCTAAGATCAGGCAGATAGCAAGTGATAGAGCTGGGACTTAACGTGGATCTACCTCACATCAAAATGTAGGCTTTTCTACTATATTTTAGTGCCTTTAACATTTTTATACTACTATCATCCCACTATCACCCTACTATCCTGGGTGAGATTAGATGGCATTGACAAATTGATCTCCTATCTGGTCAACCTCTCTGTCTAGCCATCTAATCATGTTCTTACTTAAGAACTTCCAGTACTTGCCCACATTTAAATGCCACAACCTCCCTGGACAGCTGGAACCCAGTAGCTCACTCTTGCAATCAAATTGGCAGCCATCCCTTAATCAATGTTTCTAATGCTAGCTGAATGGGACTAATTTTCCAAGGCCTACATAATAGATTTTCTATTTAACTCTGTGAGTGGGAGAGCAGCAAGTGCCCTTCTCAGACTTAAATGCCATGGTCGGCAGGGACTGGCCTGCTTGGGGAAGGAGGGCTAGTGTTGGGGAAGGGAGCCTCCAGCAAGAAGGCCTTGCATGTGATCCTCATTAGTGATAGGCGTGGGCTGGGCCATCTGTGTTCTACCGGAGAACAGAATGGCAGGCTGCCTTTCAGATGCCAAGAGATGCTATCTAATGGGAAGATCCAGAAAGCTCACAAAACAGAGAGGAATGTTTCCTCATGGGCATCTCTGTGGGAAACCAAAGACACAGAAAACCAAAGGTTTTTGGAAATTAGCTGCTTAACTTGCTGAGCATTCCACCCTTGCTACCACTTCATTCTTCATGTCCATGGTGCAGGATGGCAAGCAGAGCTCTGCAGCCTCACCTGCTAACTAAACTCCCTTAGATGCAGCCCACAGTAAACCTATGCTATCCTGAAATCTGTGGATGCAGTGGCAGGTGCACTATAACAAGGCTTTGGAGTGTGCAATTAAGCCTTCGAGTCTCCCAGGGGTCAGGAAACACTGCAAACAGAAGACACCATTTAATTGGATGCTCAATGCAAATTCTAGGGAAGTAATCAGAAGACATGGAGGACTACTCTACATGGGTCAAATCAGGAAAATGCAATTTGGAAGTAAAGAGTATAACATCTAACCCAGTACCTAGCGTGTAGTAGGTAATAAGTAAATATTTGTTAAATGAATTAATAGCTACAGTGAGTATAGTGGGTATCTGTCCTACCCTGGAATAGATAAGGGAAGGGGGTGGAGGAGTGGAGATGAAAGCTTTTTAACTAACAACTCAGGAACTTGAAACCACAGGATGTAGAGGGAGCTCATGGGGGCCTTTAACTACCCAGACATCTGTTGAGTGATGGATACAGCTAAATATGGATCATCAAAGGGCTTTCTAGGTCACATGGAGGGCAGCTTCATGATTCAGAAAATATGAAATTCAACGTGGACAGAAAGATAGAAATATTTGCATTCTACTTCTTAGAGATGAGGTCAGAATTGACAAAATAAAAGAAAAAGAACAGCACAGAAGTAGAGTTACAACACAGTGAGAGAGCCATATAATAAAATACAGATTCATGAGATGAAAAGAGAGAGAGAACTGGATTTTTTTTTTTTTTTTTTTTTTTTTTTTAGCAGATTTATTTGGGCAAGGGAGATGAGCATGAACACTATGGTCCAAAAATGGAAGAAAGGACTGAGAAATCATTTCTTTTTTTTTTTTTAAGCTTGCATTTGAGTTAATGGTAAAATGAAAATGTCCAGGAATTGATGAACTTGTTATTAAATAACAACTACCATTTATTGTCCAGTCCAAAGCCTATTACTTTTATAAGCACTTTTAAACTTCACAAGAACCTGATGAAGTTGGTGCTGTGTGGTTCTTCATTTGACAAATGAGGAAACTGAGAAACAAAGCACCTCAGGCAGCCCATCCAGGATCCAGGTCTGTCAGTATCTTCCTTCAAAGTCCATGCCATGCCTGTATTGCCATCACCAATTCCTTTGAGCTTCAATCATAGTGACAGGGATTTACTGCCCAAAGCCAATTCCCTATGCATGACTTACTTCCTTCTCAAACTGAAAACCCACGTCTCTCTCCTCCTTCTTCCACAGACCAGGAGTGGCAAATACCATTCATTCACCCACAGAGGCACACTGAGGAGAAGGAGCAGATCTGGGCAGCAGAAGGCCCACGTGCAGTTTACCCACCTCCCTTTATCTTAGGTCCTCTCTCCAAGGCCGCAGCTTGGCAATATCCTAAGACATTACTCAGTGAATAGACAGCCAACAATGAACACTTGCTGAAGAACTCTACCAGACCAGAGTATTCACATAATATAAAGGGTCATATTAAAGATACACAGAGACCATATTAAAGATCAGGATCAGTGAAATGAGGTCATGTAGTCACCCATCCAATTTAGTAACTGATATCTAAAGGTGGAGTGGAGATTCGAAGTGTCCTTTAAAATATCTGTTAGATGGATCATAGTTTGGGGTAAAAAGACTGCTTCTAGAAGAATGCAAAAAGAAAACTGAACTTTTTTCAAAAAACTTATTTTTAAAATGGAATATTACTAAGAATTACACGGTGAGGGTAATAAAATGATCATTTCTCTCTCTTGCGCACGCTCACTCTCTCGCTCGTGCTCTCGCTCTCACGCTCTCGCCCCCTCCATGTGGCTTGGCGAAGGGACCTTCTCCATGCAGAATAAAGAAGCTAAGTTCTCCATGTGGCTTGGAGAAGGGGTCTCCAGGCTGCTTTAAGAGGCTCTCGCCATGAGGTTTTGAGGAGAGGGGATCGATGCGGTTTGCAGGAAGAAGGCAGTTTACAAGGAGGCTGAGAATCCAGAGGTTCTGCATTGAGAGCTGGAGGGCACCACAGCACAGAAAGGACCTCCCCAATCAGAAGAGTGATTGGCAGCTGCTGGTAAAGCTGAACTGTGTTTGGAAAGTAGGGAAAGAGTTTCTCTGACTTTTCTAAAACTAGCCTGGTTTGGTAGGGGGGAGGCAAGGATATGTGTTTATGGGTGTTTTAAAGAATATAAGACTTAACAACAGAAATTCGCAAATAACTAAATCTATATAACTGTTAAATAAACAATTCTTTTTCTTTTCACTAAAAAAATTTAAAAAATAAATAAAATCATCATTTCTTTTTAGCTTAGTACAAAAAGGAAGAAATCAATAAACCCCACAATATAAGTGTCAATCCAGGAGAGTCCAGAAAGTCAGTATTTTCTACTGAAGAACTAGACTATACAGTATTTTCAAAGTAATTGATAAATTTATTTTTTTGTCTTTTTTTATTTTTATTTTTTAAGTAAACTGGTACCAATCGGTTACCAGAAAATGGCATGCTCTTCAAGAAAAGATCAAATTTCCTGGTGAATATTTCCTCTCTCTCCAACATTCTTGAGGTAAAAGGATTGAGACCTAGATATTTTAACTTAGGAAACCGCACTTGCATGGAAGGTTTTAATAATAGAGGATGTCACTGAATTGTTATTTAGAGTTTGCTATCATCACACTCTGCTATCATCAGGCATTAAGGTAATAACCTTAAGAGGATTAAGCAATTTCCAACTCCTATCCCTTCCCTGTTAGCCTCCTGAAGCTCCCCCCCCCCACTCCCCAGTTAAATATACTTCCTGGAAGTAGAACATTTGGGAGTAATTTCCTTTATTATGAAAATTTTCAAACATACAGAAAAATAGAGCCATGAGTATAATGTGTTATCATCTTCCATATTTGTTTCATTTGCCATATTTGTTTTCTTTCACCAAAATATTTTGACATGAATTATAGATGTCATGACATACATCTCACACCAAAATATTGCACATACTTCATTATGGGGAAACCTTTCTTAAGTACTAAAGTTTGTGTGTGTCTGTCCTCCAAGTTTCTGGAGAAAGATTCCAGGGTGTTGTGTATATATGAGCTTAGTCATTTCTCAACTGATTAAATCCAGTTATCACAAATAGAAGTTACTCAGGATATCACTCTATCATTTATAAAAGGAAGAGGAACCCAAGAAAGGGTTTGGCTGTACTCGAAATATTCAAAGTGTTTCTGATTGATCTGGAAAGAGGAAGGTAAACAGCACATTAACTAAATTCTCAAAAGACACTAAGTTGGAAAGTGTTACAAGCTCTAATGATGCTAAAGAGGAAATGCAAAGCACTTGGAGGAGTTAGAAATTTGAACAATGTGTGTTCTTTTTTTTGAAAAAATAATTGTTTAAAGCATTAGTAGTTACAGAAAGACTGGGCACAGTATTATTTTGGACAAACAGTGAAACCTCATCTCTGCAGGTTCATTTAGCCATGTAAAAAAACATTATCATTGTTGCTCCCATATGTTAAGAATATGAAGCTAGACTGGGGGAGGGGTAAGCTGCTGAGATGTACAGACAGATCCTCTCCCTCCCCTAGGGCATAACAGAACTGGAAGTGTGTCAACCTCCGAGAAAATGTCTGGCTCACTTGTGCTGGGTGAGATTTTATTTTCAATAGGCAAAATATTAGGGAGGTGGGTATCATTACACTTGCTCTGTGCGGAGCTGCTGTGGTCAGGGCCAGCTGACTGTAAATGCTCTGCACAAGAAAATAAGCAAGGTGTTGGTTAGTTTGCTTGCAAATCCTGCTGACTCAGTGAGTCTACCAAAAAAAAGGGAAGCAGGTACAATGAGTGACAGCAGTTTCCAGAATATTCAACCTGTCTTTTATTCAAGAACAGCCTAGCTGGTGGCAACAACTGGAAATCAAGACCTGATACTCAACCATGGCTCGATTCCCAGCCTGTGGCTGGCAGATGTAACTGAGCACCCAACAATAGGCTTTCCACGTGAAAGTAGGAAAAGCTTTCTTAAACATGTTTCCCCATGCACATCTGCATAGCTTGTTTCGTTAAATACCCTACCCCACCCTCCCATCCTCCACACCATGGCATTCATAAAAACCAAGCATCACCTTCCGCCTTCCTGACATTGCTGCCATGAGGAATGAACATCTTTGCTGATTAATATGAAAATGAAAATTGTTTTCACCATCCTGACAGTAGGAACTTGTTTTCTTCCCAAAGCGCCCCCTCTTTGGAAGAACACAATCTCTTCTGAGCTCCCTCCTCCAGCCTAACCCCTGGCCCTGAAGCCCAGGATCCGCTGATGGGCGTGAAAACACATGAGCTCACTGGAGCTTATGTAAGAGCTGTTGGCAGGCCTTCCAGGGAGATGGATGGCGGCCGGGTCTCTGCACACTCGCATTGCCTTGTCTAGGCAATGAGATGTTTCTTTTCTCTATATCTCCTCAGAACAGAGACGCTTACTTGTACTTGCCTTAGTCCTGTGTAGCAGGGACTCAAGGAAGCACAGTACTCCCTCCTATATCCCAGTGATTAAACCTAGCACACTAGCTTCCTGATGGGAGAAAATAAGTCTTCAAACGACCAAGTTCACTTGCCTATGTTGAGCCCCCTTTATGGTGGCACTGACCCTTTTCTCGGCTCTTCGGATCACTGCAGAGGAACAATGAAAGAAAGAAAATAGGACCCAAGGACAGAAGCCTCCTTGATGTCTCCGAAGACTCCGGCTCAAATGTCCCTTCTGAGATGTTTGTGAACAGGGTCCAGGACAGAGAGGGATGACATAGATGGGAATTCCCCTCCAAAGGAAAAATAAAGGACATTTATGGAAATCTGTTGGATGTTCTCAAAAGCGGGTAATCTGCCTTTCCCAGACTTGATTTTCCTGAGGGCAGAAAGAAACTTTTGGGAACTGTACTCAGAAAACTCAAAGAGAAGTGAAGAAACACAGAGGAAACAAGGGAAGACCATGCTCTCAAGAGGAGAAGGAAAGGTTTCAGGTCAGGATTTGGTTTTTCTCCAGCCGTTGAGGAAATGGGAGGCCCCATGAGGCCCTTTGCAGTAACACTCTACTCTGCTGCCTCAGTTCCTCCAGGCCTGGGCAGCTGGAGCCAGTGCCAGAGAAGATTGGGTCTCAGTCTGTGCCCATTCTCGCCCCCCTTCCTGCCCACACACACCATCAGGTCAGGAGCTGCACTCCTCTGCCTCTGCTCAGCCCTGTACTGCTTTTCACGTGGGGCCAGCTCTGCTTCCAGCCCTGACACCAGTTAGGGACTGAGGCAGGTCATAGTATATCTCAGTTTTCCTACATGTAAAATAGGGCCGGAAAGGATGATTAATGCAATTATTTGTTTATTCATTAATAAATATATTTTGTTGTTAAACAATGTCTATTTACCAGGCACTGTCCCCTAATTGAACACAGTTCAATGCAGTCCTCTTACTTCTTCTCCATCTTTTCCCGTCACATTCCACTCTTCCAACCTCCACCAACCCCCAGTGCCTGCTTCTTTCAATTTTTCTTCTTTTATTCTCATGTTTCTCTTCTTTTTCCTCCATAATTCTATTTTTAGAGTGTTCATACATCAAATCAGAGGGTCAGAGAGACTTTAAGGGGACATCTGCCCATTCTGTTATCTGTAGGCAAGTCTGTGCTTAAAAGGCCCAAGAAAGATCAGAGGACCTCGTTCAGAGCCTGATCTCAGGATTCATTCAAGTGTCTCACAACTTCTCCCTTGAACAAATTGTCCCTGATGTCTAACTCAAACGCCTCTGTTCAATACTACTCTTCTTTTTCTCTTTATCTTTTGAGTTACATCTCAGGCATAAAGTACTTTTGTGGGTATAGAACTGCTAGGAAGTTTAACCCAAAATGACATAGTGGAACATCTAGATAATAAGGATATTAGTTTCCATGTAAAAACAACAGAATCAGAAACCACAAGAGACAGAGGCCATAGACCTTAAGAGGGTTTAGTTTCTGTAAAATCAACAAAAATAGAACAAGTAAGCATAACCCAACTGGGCTCACAATTCTGATAGACCATTTCAATTAACATGAAAAGTCCATTGAGCAGGGAGTTCTGGAATCACAGGCCACTCTTGTTGGAAAGGCCCTTCTTCAGATGTTGAGTTCAATCTTGCACACAGAGTTGGTATCCAGCATAGCATAATGTCTGTGCTCTGATGATTGTAGTCGAATAATGATGGTAGTCATTCAACATTGGTTCCTATGTCACCATATACAGAATTTCTTTCCAAAGCCATTCTCCCAGATGCCTGGGTAGGGGGGCAAGCCAGGTCTACACTTGAACAGTACTTAATGCTCCAGATGTTGCCCTTTTTGATCTGTGAGAACTGGACAAGGTGACTTACAATCTTGATAGAGGCAGTGTGTCTAGTGACTAAATCACTTGGCAGGGAGGCAGATTTCAAAACATGCAGCATTTTATTTATTTATTCCTTCCCTAGATAGCAAGAGACAGGAGACTGAACTGGAAAGAAGATCCTACAGCAAGTTGCTGACCCAGCTAACAGCACAGCTGCCCTCTTCTATAGAATGGGAAGAAGAACCTCTTCTGCCTCTCTGTACCATTGTCCTCAATGCTCGGTAGATATCTCAGAGAAGCTGTTATTGCTAACATGTGATCATAATTCCAAGAAGCCGCCAGCAAAGTGGGTTCTGATGGATGCTTTTCTCTCTCTGCAGAAAACAAATAAGACCCCACTCTCTTGGAAAATTCTCACAAATGTTCCTAGAGACTACTGAGGAAGGGAGCCATTCCACATCCCATTATGGTATGAGGAATGAAGCCACCCTGCCTGGAAAACAAGAGCACCATAGGGAGTGGGCCACAGTCCTGTCTCACTCACGTGACGTTGGACATGTCCTTTATTTAGCCTTGTGAGATTTCTCTTTCTCGATCTACCAAACAAGAAGGCTCTAAAGACTTCCCACTTCAGTGATCTTGCCTTCACCTGGGGTAAATTCTGTGGCCAACAGAGAGATGGCAGGGTCCTCGTTCTGATGGGTCTTCCCCACCCTGTTGACCCAGGAGGGCTACTGCCAGCCCTTCTGCTGAGCATCAATCTTCCCTCTTGAGGATTGATCATGCTCAGAAATCAACTGAATGGAGGGGGCAGGGAACATGAAAAAAATACACTACAAGGAAACTCTTTGATAAGCCCTCCACCTATACACACACTCGTGCACACACGTATACAGACACACACACTACTCAGTCCCTGAAATGTAAGCATTTTCCCTTCTGTGTACCAAACTTATTTTATCCTTTGTAACTGCCAGTGGGTTAGGAGGGAATTCAACCCCACAATGGAAAAGTGCTTCTTCCTTTTAGGGAACTTAACTAAACTTCAGTGTTTGGAGGTGATCCTGGACACAAATTGAAGCTACAGGTCATAATACACTTTAACTGTGGCCCATAAATGTGGACTCTACCAGCCAAGACTGAGGCAGTAACTAGTTCTCACAGTGTCAGGCTCCAGATCCTTCCCTCCTTGCTTGCCCACCTCCGCTGCCTCCCTCACCCATAGATAAGCTGTTCTGTAATGGTGGCTGCCTGCTCCAGCCTGCCCGCCTGCCTGCATAGAGTGCCGTGGACTTGTTCTGTAATGCACTGTGTATATGTGTGTCCTGGCTATAGTTTTACTGCAAATAAAAATGACTAAAGATAGCTGATCTCTGACCTCCTGGTGGTTTCTTTTCATGTCATTGTTTGAGAAATCCAGATTGTCTGATCAGCCACAGAGCACTGAAGACATGCATACTCCTCTAGACTTCTGTAACGTTTCCACAGTTGCCCACTGCCAGGGAAGTTCCACTGTTATTCCAGGACTGGGAAGAATTGAAATTCTCTGTCGCCATTTTCCTGGTATTGAACCAAGGGGGGAGGAAGCCAAAGATCCTATTAAATAAGCCCTTGCTAAACACTAAATATATATATATATATATATATCGTCGTCGTCGTCGTCGGCAGCCGTCCGTCTCGAGAGACGATGGTGTAGCTTCTTCAGAGTCTATCTGCACCGCCAAGAATGGCTGTGCAGTCCGACTCGGGAGTGACATGGTATCTGTCTCCTCCCGTGTTGAATCGACATCTTGCGATGACGCTGAAGCTACAGAGCCTGGGCAGGGTAATATGGAGGGTCTGCTGTTGCCCATGCAGCAGACCCCCCCTCTCTTCGCAGCTGAAGGGTCCAAGGGAAAGACGGAGTCGATACAGCTTGGGTTCAGGTGCGCCGCAGGAGTTGCCAGTGTTGACTACAACGTCAAACCGCCTTAGGGACTCCGGCTCCGGATTTTCTGTCGGGGTTTACTCCCTTAGCCTTTCCCCTGAAGAGGTATGCCGCAAGGCAGCGGAGGTTTTTTGGAGTCAGAGTTTTCCTTCTCTGATGTACCCTGACTGGAAGATCGAACCAGCGACACTTAGCTCGCAGGCCGACGCTCAATCCACTGAGCTAAACCAGCCAGGGCAATATATATATATATTCTCACTGGCATCTGAAAACTCTATGAAGTGGTTAGCATTTTATAGATGAGAAAACAAAAGCTCAGACATAATTAACCTGCTCAACAAGTAGCACAGTAACTCAGTTCTGGCTCTCATATCCCAACATGCATGCTCTCTCCTCTAAACTAGTGTTTCTCCAAGTGTGACCCATGGACTGCTTACATTAGAAACATCTGAGGTCCAGCCCTGACTGGTGTGGCTCAATGGGTTGGGCATTGTCCTGCAAAGTGAAGTGTCACCAGTTCAATTCCCGGTCAGGGCACATGCCTGGGGTGCGGGCCAGTCCCTGGGTTGGGGGCATGCGAGAGGCAACCAATTGATGTTCTCTCTCACATTGATGTTTCTCTCCCTCTATTCCTTCCTCCCTTCCCCTCTTTCTGAAAATAAGTAAATAAAATATTTGGGGCAAAAAAAAAAAAAAAAAAGAAAGAAAGAAAGAAACACCTGAGGTCCAGGTGCCTGGGCCTCACTCAGAACTCCTGAATCATGATCTCTGAGGGTAGGACCCTGCCATCTGATTGATATTTTCTGATCTGGGCTGCGGATAGAGCCTTGTGCTCATGCTGGTTTGAGAACCACTGCACCACACCACGCTGGAGGGCAGGTACTCTTGGGGACAGAGGCAAGCCGGGGCTTTAGAACAACTCAGAAACTGGAGCCTGTGGAAGAGCAACCTGAGAGAGAAGAGACCTGGAGAGGACGCAGGTCTGGAATGAAAGAGCAAATGGGAAGCGAAGCTGTAGATTTCACATCAGAGCTGGTTGGCCCCTCTTCCCAGAATTTAGACCCCCGGAACAAGTCCATTGTCTGGCCTCAGGCTGATGATTTCCTGAGCCTAGCATTCAAGGTCACACCTGGGTGGGGCTAGGCAAGGAGGTATGGGCTCAGCCTAGCTGCCTCAGGTACTGGGGCCTGCAAAGGGGCAGCAGCCCTGAAGGTTGCTGAGGCCATGGATGCTCTGCAGCTCCTTGCAGGCTCCTGCTGCCTTTTCAGCCCCTCCTTTCTGACCAGCCTGACCTGACTGGCCATTCCCCAGGGATTTGAAGGGCCGCTGCTGCTGTCTCTCTAGCTCCTCCTCCCTCAGTTGACTGCCTAAGATTCCAAAAGCCCTGGAACTCACATGCTGAACCCTGTCTTCTCCACATCCCTGCTGTCATCCTCAGGGCGGGGCAGGGACTCAGGCACAGGGAACCTAACCAAAATGTTACTCACTCCTACCCATTCCCTCCCCCTTCCACCTGGATCTGCTGAGTTCTATTTTGTGCCTCCGTCTAGGTGGAGGTTTCTGAAATGAAGGTTGGGATGTTTGAGGTGCGGCACTGTGAGACAGAAACATAATTGCTACTCGGGGGCAGAACAAAATACTGGAAATAGCTCAACGGCCCACTCCACTAGGGAGATTCAGCCAGCTTCTCACCCTCCCAGCTGCAACACTAACTATGCGTGAAAAATATTTTCCTCAAGAAAATGGCTTTTCTGGAGTTAAGAGATTAAAAAAAAAAGAAAAAAATCTCCTACACCAAATTTGATATAACCAAATCAACAAAACATTTATATTATGAATCCAGAAAGTAGTTTATGATATAGAATTCTTAAAGTAAGAATTTTTTTGCAAGTCTGTAGCTAACAAAAGACTTGCTTAAACAAGGGAGATTCTGGTCCATTCAAGAACAAAAGCCTTTAGAAGCGGTGTTTGCATTTTAAACAATAGCAAAGTATAAGCCATTTGCTGTAGCATTTACAAGACTTTCTGACTGCTCCTTCCCCAGCCTAACAGGTTACTGTGTGTCCTTAAAAGTAACAAACCTGCTTTTGTTTTTTAATTTTCTTCCCTCCTACTTTCCATTAAACCAGACTATCAATCATTACAGAAATATTTCCAAATCTAAAACCCTAAAGCTATTCACAGGGAACAGAAAGTCGAAGCAAAAATGGGGAGGGAAGTAGATTAGAAAGAAAGATCAGAGAGATCAGAAGAGATAATCATGGTCTCTGAATTGAAGGGATCACAGAGAACAATGGGCCTCCCCGCTCAGCCAAAGCAAGAACAGCACCTGTCCTGTGCACAGTCCCCTCTGCTTGAAGGCTTCTGCTGATGGGCAGACCACCACATTCCCAAGGAGCCCATTCAGGATCAGTTCTCTGAGCCTTAGATCGGCTCCTCTTGCACCCAAATCTGCATGTCATTAACTGCCATCACTGAGCCCTGGCTTTGCCACTAGCAACACAAAATAAAATCTCCCCTCTCTTCTGCAAGACAGCTTTTAGATATTTAGAAATAGCTACCTTGTTCTAAGTATTTTATTTTTTTCCTCCAGACTAAACATCCTCTAAATCCTTAAGTCATCTCTTATATGTCATGACTCTCAGACCCTAACCTATTCTTGCAACTTTCTCTAGAAAAACAAGTTTGCTAAGGTCCCTTATAAAGTGCGATTCCCAGAACCAAGCACAGCACCGTGCCCAAGAAACGGGTGGACTAATGCAGAGCAGCATCCTTTCCTTGGGAGGTCACATTAGCTTTCTCTGGCAAACCGTGTCACCCTGCTAATTCATCCTGTTTCACAGCCAGCAATATCTCGCTTCTAATGAACGCTGATAACTACCGTGGGTACGGTGCTTCACAGATCACAAAGTCCTTTCAGAAATGTGGTCTCATTTACCCCTCACAACAATCCACTGAGGTTAATTAAAGACAAGGAAACAAAGGTTTTTTCCAATGCCACATACCCAGGCCTCAAGGCCCTGAGCCTGTGAGTTCTAATCCATTCTCTTCCAAACACACACATGTTGTCTTTTCACTTGCACCTCCGTTAAGGCCAAGAAAGTCTCCCTGGCTCCATTTGTTAGTGGTTATTCAAAATCTTTTTTCTTTAATGTTCCATTTTATCTTGTTAATTTGTGCTTATCCTTTAACCTGTCTAGATCTTTTTGACTGCCATTTCTGCTGTTGCTTATATTAAAGGGAAGAGACTGGGTCAGAGAAACAAGGCAGAAGAGGATGAGGTACCAAACTGGGGGTGGGGGTGGGGTAGCCTTGGGAGGGAGGAGCTGGGAAGGAAGCATCTCAAAAAAAATTTTTTTTTAAATGGGCAGTGTGGTGTGGCAGATGTATGTTGAAGAGGGGGGTCTGGAGACCAGGTGTCAGGCTGCATCCACCCTGGCTGGTCTGTTACCCTAAGCAAGATCCTTAGTCTCTCTCAGAGCTTCACTTTCTGAGGACACGGCATCTGAGTGGGACCAGTCAAATTTCTAAGACCTTTCCCAGTTTCATGAATCCAACTGGAAAAGACCTTATTGTTCCTTCAATTGTCCTCTTCTCTTTCAATCAGATTTCATTCAAAATATTTCACTTGACCTTTTTTCTACAAAACAATAGAAAAGCAAAAATGGCTAAGGGGCTATGGCAATAACTAACATTTATTTTATCTGATTGCCAGGTGTGGTGTTTTTTTGTTTGTTCATTTTTTAATTTTTTTATTTTTTGTTTTTTTTGTTGTTGTTGTTGTTTTTTGAGGAGAGGAGTCAGGGAAAGGATTACAACAACTTCTCAAGAAGCAAGACACAAAAACTAAGGAATCCTCAAGGTGGGCTGAACAAGAAGCTCTGCAGCTATCACCTGGCACCCTCCCCATATTATCACAGGACAAAGGGTCCCACAGTGAATCCCCCCTACAGTGGCCACTTAAATGATGCAGAAAGGGAGTAACACCTGTTAAGCATCTCCTGTGTGCCTTCCTGGGGAGATCACATGATGAATATTCTTGGATCATTGCACTAAGATAGGAAATATCATTCCATGGTTTTATTCATCTAGAGTGACGTTATTCAGAAATATAATGTAAGCCACATGGTTAAGTTTAAATTTTTAATTAGCCACATAAAAAATGTAATAAAAAAAAGGAACAGGTAAAATAATCTTTAATCAAATACTTTCTTTAACTCAATATACTCAAGTATTGTCATTTCAAATGTAATCAATATAAAGTTATCATATTAATGGGATAGTTAACTTTTCTTTTTTTTGTCCTAAGTCTTCAAAATCCAGAAAAACATTTGCCAAGGAAGCAAGGCAGGGAGGAATGCAAGTTTGCATACCTAGCCAGTACAGGGAAGAGCTTGGCTTTGAACCTCTGTCCATCTGATGATAAAACACATCATCATTTCAGTATTATCATGCTGCCTCCTAAACTTCAGAAAACATTATGAAAAGAGCCAAAAAGAGCATGGTCTTTAGTGCACAATAATTTGGGTTCAAATTTCAGCGAGATGACCAGTGGTGGGGAGCTCACTCCATAGGTGATTAGACTGATTTTGTGCTGGTTACCTTACCTCTCTTAGCCCTCAATTCCTCACCTGCTAAATGGGGATGATAACATTTACCTCTCAGGGGACAGTGATGATGACATGTATCTTGCAAACGTTAGACTTCCTATAAATGTTAGTTTCCTTTCCTTGTCTAATAAAATGGAAAAACTCCTGCTTATCTGGCCATGGTTTAATCATGCAGCAGCTTTGACCCTATTTAGGGAGGGGAAAGTAATGAAAAGCTAAACAAAATTACGAAAGAGAGCCAGCTCCTACCATCTGCCTCTTTGTTTATTCTTTAAAAAGCTCCACAAAATGCATACCTCCCCAGGGCAGCCCACGAAATGTCAGGGGGCTAGTGATCAGGCAGGTATATGTGTATACACTGCACTTCCTTCTGACCATTGCCTCAGGGATTCTAGTATTAAAGCCCCCTCTACCCCAATCCCCGTAGAATCTACCTTGGCCATTGGGAGAGCTTGGGAGGCTGGAAACTCTTAAGAACCATTCCTGGTGCAGCAGCCCAGGTGGAGAAGGGGCCCAGCACACATGCAGGGGTTCGGTCAGGAGGCCTGCGTCCTTGCTGGGGTTTTATCCTTAGGGAAGAAATGGCTCCTTTTACTTAAGATCCTCACATGAGCTTAGGAAGAGGGACAGATTGGGGATGCAAGACTGCCATTGTCTAAATCAGAAAGTATTGATCACATGAAACACTCCCTCCTAGCTTATTTCCTACCCCTCACCCCTCCCTCACACATTCCCTCTGGACTTGCTCATCTCCGCGCCTTTACTGACTCAGTTTCTCTGCCTGCTGGGTCCTCCTCCTGTCCTGCCCCCACCAGTCCTACTCCTCCCCATCTTCACTTGCCATGAGGCCTGTCCTCTGTCAGTCCTGCCACCACCATGACCAGCGCACTCACACCACACACACACAAACACACACACACAACCACCACCACCACCACCATAGAGATACACCTTACCAATCTTCCTTTGCCTACTTCATTTCTACCACCAGCATGATCAATACATATACAATCACAACATACACATACATACCCACCACCATCACATAAGTGCTGACATACCACCACACACTCACACCCATATTCACCATCACCATCACTTACTACATACACACCCCCACGCACCACACTGCCCACAACATACATGAAGCCCTCACACACAGAGGCACATACACACCACAGCCAACTGCACCGCACACCCCCCGCCAGTCCCCCCACCCATACACACACCCAACAGGCAAACAGAATAATTACCCACCTCAGAACATTTGATCTCCTGAGCTCTGAAGACTTATCTTCTTTTACCTGGATTAGAGTCATTCATATACAAACATCTCTTATCTCCCCTAACTTGACTGTGAGCCCCTTGAGGACAGAATCTGTTCCTCTTTTTATTTCTGTAACCTGCACAATGCTTGAGGGATGGTTGGGGCTCAGCAATTATTTCCGAATGAATAAATGACTCAATCAATCCAGATGGGCCCATAGGGCCTAAATGAGGAGCTCAGGGAGATAATCACGTCCATCCTGAGCTGGCCTGGCCCTGGGGGCTAAGGGCTGCCGCCTTTGGTGGCTGGTCCTGCCTGATCCTGCTCCACTGCCTC
Source organism: Furipterus horrens (assembly GCF_987537825.1). NCBI lineage: Eukaryota > Metazoa > Chordata > Mammalia > Chiroptera > Furipteridae > Furipterus > Furipterus horrens. The sequence continues at coordinate 46,818,397 of NW_028327171.1, read as the reverse complement.
GGTTTCATTCCAAGGGAAATATTTGTTCTGTGAGCAAATAAAATGAGAATATGTACTAATCTGCTGCAAAGATACACAGAGCTGCCTTTAGCCTGATGCTTAGCTCTCTGATGGCACTTCAAAGAACTGTGAGAATAAAATGTCCACATGGGGACAGGAAAAGTGTAACTCTTTCCTTCCCAGAGAGGAGGGCAAATGAAGACTGGATGACAAGTTCTCCCTTGAACATTTCTAAATAAAACCTCCTGTGGCCCTGTCGGGCTTCCAGATGTGACAGGTGACGACAAGATTCTCTTTCCTATCTTTCTACAGATTCAGAAGTGCCACACCTGTGCTTTGAAAACACACTGCCACACATTCACACCAGAAACCTTTACCTGATGTCCGTGGTTAAGTAACTACTGGAGAAGTGCATCGCCCAGAATTGAACCAAATTTTCTTATCTCCAATCCCACAGAATGTAGCCTTCTGCCCATCACAGGCCATGCAGCTGTGTGCTTACATTTTAATAGACATGCTGAATGGTTGAAGTCAGTAAGACAAAAATTCCTAGTGGCAGAAAGTTAGGGAGAGATCTTTGTATTTTGTTTGCGTCCAACTGAGGAATTCTTAGAAGTTCCGAACCTTCCATAATAAGCTGACATCGGATACAGTTGTTTCCGAATACAGCCTCGCATTTGATTGCAGGGTTTCAAAGCCTCTGACCCGGGAATGCAATGTTTCAGCGTTCCCTTAGCCCAGCCCTGTCCTTACTTACAGTCTGGAACTAAAAACAACACAACATTGGACTACCAGATATGGAAACCCAGTGTGTGAAAATTAAACCGCTTATTAAATGCCTGAAGAGAGATCACTTAAGATCCCCACAGTGGGTTCTGAAAATATGACCCAGGACTCCCCCTTCATTTCCATGTTCTGTTAAGTGTGTGTCTTCTGGGTTGAGCTGTCCTGAGGACAGGCATGCCTGTTTAGAATTCTGGGTCAAGAACAAGTCTCTGCAACTCCATACAGCAATCCTGGAGGCCGTTTACTCACTCTTTCTTGGTGTTTGAATCCTTTCAAAAAACTGCAGGTAAAAATACTGGTGTCATCATCTACCTCATTTTATAAGTGGGACCAAACAACTTACCCAAGATAGCCCAGCTCTTTCGGGGGCAGTGGGGGGGGACTGTTTCACCAGGGGAGCCAGCCTCCACAGAAGCCAATGTCTGCTTGTTCCTACATGTTTGTTCTTCAAAGCAACTGCTATTCTCTAACTTATTAGATCCTCTATTTTTTAACACAATGCATTGTAATTTAAACTATTACAATATTAACCTAACCAATTCAAAAGACTTTCTGAAAACCTGTTTCCTTTGAAAATGAATTATCTTTTAGATCCCCCCATTACAAAGCAGAACTACAAGACCTCTGATGTATTTACGACACCCTTGTGCTGGGAGTGTTACTGCCTCTCCCAGGAGCCAGATGGATGCTGGTGCAATCCTTTCTTTGCCTGACAGCTGTCATTCGCCACAGGAGAGATGCAGTCTACCTGACCCTCATCAGAAATAGGCGACAAAGTCTGGCCAGATCTCCAACAGTCATACCTACATTAAAACACACAAAGTGCACACACGTGTTCACTCAAAGATGTTGAGCCTAATACCCAACAGAAGAAAAACAGTAAAACAATTAAGTAAATGACGTTATAGCCATAAGACGACATATCAGTCAAACATTACAAATGTAGTTTATGAAGAGTATTTAATGCCCTGAGGACATGGCTGTAATATAATGCTATACACAATGTAAATTTACATATTAACCAATATATCTCCATTATGTCTATATCTCCATTATGTAAAACAGGAAAGAAAAAAGACAGGGAGGAAATACGTTTAAATGTTAATAATAATCATTTCTAGAATTATAGGTGATTGTTAGTTTGTTTTTATTCTTATTTTTGTCTATTTTCCTAATTGTACACAATGGGGATATAATGATTTTATGATTTGAAATATTTTTAAAACTTTGCAAAGATGAAATTCCCAGTTTGGGTGAATTCAGAATAATAAAAAAATTTTTAACAAAAACAATGTTGGGAAAATTGTAAAAATAAAAGTGATACTGTTAAATATCTGAAAACTCTGATTGTAATTAAGCCATAAATTTTAAATTATTTTTTGAAGTACCGTGATAGATATGCATGTCTGCCAGTGTAAAGACAATTTCTTCTTCAGATCCTACTCCTTTACAACTAATAATGTACCAAGTCTTTTAAAATAAATGAAACAGTCTGCAGGACTCTGTTACTTGTCAACCCTGGACCTAAGCTCAAAATGCCTTGAACTGACCTCTACCACTCATGGTCAAGTTTGAGGAAGGACTTTTGGAAGAAATCCCAGGTGTGGAGGTGGGAAAGGAGGCAGCAGGAAAAGCTAACATGAGCCTCCTTCCCAGCCTGGCGTGAGCTTAGTCACTTACTCACTGAAGGTATTTAGAAATTGGTTCTCCCTCTCTATACAAGCTCTCAGAAGTAGAAAGCAGGACTTGCTGAGTTAATTCCAATCATTTTGAGACACTCAGAGTGCCAGTAGCCCATAGACAGTCTTCCCCATCCTTTCTGTGGACTGAATCACATTTATTTGCACTTTGGACTGTTCAGGGCCAGTATGAATAGAAAGCTAACAAATGTTTTGCTTTTGTTTTTGTTTCTGTTTTTTGATACCCCCATCTCTTCATCCAGAATCTACACTATTTTTCTCTCACCTCTCTACTCTGATGTACTTCCAACCCGCTCTTTCTCACCCATGAGATTCGTCTTCCCCAAATTACCACTTCCCACCCTTCACTCCCTTACTGCAGAACTTACCTTGAAGGCTCCCTCTCCCCCAAGGAATCAGATCCAGATTCCTCAAATTTCCGTACACAGTTTACTCTTCCAAACTCACCTTTCTCTGCCCTGCACCAACCCCTCCACCCCATCCTCCTTACCCTCCACCCCAGCATTCAGCCCAGCCCTCCCCATCCTGCAAGCTGCACTTCAGTGGCACTCAGAAATCCCATCAATTGGAAAGAAATGTTCCTGCACCAAAATAGAATACTGGCGTTTTGTCCAAATTATGCTCAAAGATACAATTTTCTCAATGTTAACTTTTCTCCCATGAACTTGCGTTAAACTTGGGCATCAGCAACTCTTCCTATCTCTAGTGAGTACGCCTGGATGGCAAAGGGAAAAAACGATTCCCTGGTGAAAAATCATGGAAAAGCCTGTCACGTGTCTTCAACAGCTTGTTTATTTCACAGACACATGCTCACAGTTGTAGTTTTATATGCATATATAAAACAAATTCCCATTTCCTACTAATAGATTGTTCTTGGTTTATGTGATAGAATTATGTACCACATGCTTTTGATATTCTTTTTAAAAACATCTTGGTGGTCTACTAAGAAAATTATGGTTGCTGCCCTGACTGGTGTGGCTCAGTTGGTGGGATGTCATCTTACAAAGCGATACGTCGCCAGTTCGATTCCTGGTCAGGGCACATGCCTGGGTTACGTTCGGTCCCCAGTCAGGGAGAGTATAAGAGGCAACCGATTGATTAGTGTTTCTTTTTCATATTGATGTTTCTCTCTATCTCTCTAAAAATAGACAAATAAACAAAATCTTAAAAAAGAAAGCAAATTATGACTTCTGTGAGTCAGGACACCTGGGTGACTTTGTAAACCATTCTTCAAATACATTACATCCCTCTTCCCCCAACATAACACACTCACACACACTTTTTTTGTGCCTTTATCTGCTTATGATCTCCACACCCTGTTCTCTGACAAAAAATATCTCAGCACTCTCCCACTCAAACAGCGCATGAAGGCTTTCTGCCCTCTGTCCTGAGATCCAGCAGAACTCCTTTAGTTCCTTCAGAAATCAATCAAGAAGACATCTGAGAAAATTAGTTAAGAAAAAAAAAAATCACTAAGTGAAATCTACAAGAGGGAAATATCACACTGAGAAGCAAGATATTGGGAACTCTTTAATTTATCGCAGGGAATATTGGAAAGGTCATTAGTGGTTATGAGAGGTTAGCAGCAAGTTCCTCAGTTCATACAGAGAAAAGGGGAGGAAGCAAGTTGTATTATGTTTCTACTCTATTCCAGACACTCTGTTAGATGTTTTTTAAATATTCTATTATTTCTCCTCAGAAACCTTGAAATCCCTATTTTACAAATGATAAAACTGAAGCTCAGAGAAATCAAATTTGCTTGAATTCACCCACTTAGGGAGTGCAGAGCCATGACAGAAACCCAGTGCCACTGCCCACACCCACTAGGAACTCCCATACACACTCACTGAATTGTCAAACAACTCTATGAGACAGGATAGAAGACTGATGAGAAGAGAAGTGAAATGCCCGGGACCAACAATCACAGGGTAGTGATGGAGTTGAGACATGAAATGGGGCTTTCACTCCATGTTCACACAAGGGTGCACAGGTATGATTCAGTAGCTGTGAGAGAAGGCAGTGAATCTGTAAAGCAAGGGGGTGTAGTCTAACCCACTACAAATCTTTGAATACATAAAGATCTTCTTCTACGCATAAGTCTGTAAAGCTATTACCGTATTACCATATGGATTACCTCATTACCATTTACATTGGCAAGGTGTACACATAGTTGTAAATGAATGCTACCTGCATTCCAGCCAGGAATGTGTGGGTTGGAAAGGCTAAAACACAAATCCTGTAATGAAAAATTATACCTTGTCGTTGAAGTCGGTGCTAACACATAGGGAGGAAGAGGAAGGCCTTATTTAGCTTTTACATTCTACTGTAGCTGAGATGGCCCTGTCCGAACAGGCCCTGAGGTCAATTTCCAGGTTCAGGATGAACATTCCTAAGTGGGAAGGTCCAGATGAAACCCAGATAAATATACAAAGCAATTAAGCTTTGGAGACAGGAACAAGAAAAGTGAGGAAATATTTCAAAGGTGGTTCAAGTCAAAGGGCATGTGAAATTCTCCTAACCAAGATGCTACCTGGTGAAGAAACTTTCTCATTGATCAAGCCAAAATGTTGATCTTTCTTGGCTGCCTAACGGAGACCCTCCAGGGACACCGAAGTCTATCCATGCTAGCCCACCACACTTAGGAGGACCAGGCAGGCAAGAGGAGAAATACAAAGTGGTTCTTTCCAATCTGTTCAAGATCACCAGCCCAGAGGATAAGGGGGGCACCTGTGGGAGAGGATAACAGGGCACCTGTGGGGGAGGATATAGGCTGAATGAGTCACTGAGGAGGCTGATCCCCCCTTCCTGCACAGGCCTGCATTTCAGAAATGAAATGGGAGATTTGAGCATTTTGGTGTGGTATGAATGCCTCTGAGTTGCTGAGAGCAGAAATGAGGCTATAGGATTCCACCAGGCTCCATGCCATCCCAAACCTGGCTGGAATGAAACTCAGTACCCCAGGACTCAGGCATTAGTGCTAAGGAAATGAAGCCTTTCCCTTGGTGTGAACCCTGGACAACTGCAGAGGTCAGGTAACCAGCTCCTCATTTCTCTCCAACCATGTGGGCAGGCAGAAGCTGGCATACACAGACCCAAATCCACAAAGAGACGCTAACCCAGCCACCCCCTTTTCTCAAGTACCACCTTTTGCTGTGCAGTAGAAATCACTTGCTTGCTCACATATTCATTCCCCCTTTGGTGACCACCTGCTATGTGCCAGGTGCTATGTTTGGGACTGGGTAATTAAGACAAGCATCCAAAAGGGTCCCTATTAGAGGAATTTGTCGTGTGGGTAACATAGACATATGAACAATGTGATATATGCTGTAATTGAGGGCATCACAAGGTATATTATGTTGGAAGTCTTTCTGTGTCTTATGAGATGTGTCCCGTGAAACCAAAATGCAAATGATCACTCCTCTCGTGACTGTATAAGACCCCAGACCGGTCATCCAAATTCCTCTTAGTCATGTCTCCTCCTGGCCCTGATATTCCAGAGTTTAGCCATGCATGAACAATTGCCAGCCCCTGGACATGCTAGTTACTGCCAAGCCTCCATGTGTTTATGAATGCTGTTCCCTCTGCCTAGAAGGCCCTTCCCTCCTTGCTTTGCCCATCAAAGTCTTAGTAATTAATCATTCAAGGGTTGGTTCAAATGTCAACTCTCTCAGGTGCCTTCTTTGGACCTACCAGGAAGTACTCACTGCTCCTTCATTTGTACTTCCAGAACCTATTTACAGGCCTCTAGTACAACACCTATAAACACTGTATAATGGCTATTTGTTCCTGTGCCGTTCACCTACCTCCCACCAGACTGGGAGCTCTTTCTGGAATAAACCTCACACTGAGGACACCAGCCAGTCAGCCAATATTTATGAAAGTGGAAATGAAAGGTACTACTGTGCAAACCCCATGTGTCTTATCTTGATTAGGGCCTATTAAAAGTGATAGCCCTCCCTGGCCAGGTAGTTCAATTGGTTAGAGCATCATCCCAGTATGCCAATGTTGCACTCTCAATTCCTAGTCAGGACACATACAAGAATCAACCAATGAATGCATAAATGAGTGGAACAACAAATTAATGTTTTTCTCTCTCTCTCTCTCTCTTCCTCCCCCCCCAACCCTCCCTAAAATCAATTTAAAAAAATTTTTTAAATAAATAGAAGTGACTGCTTTGCCTCATATAACAGATGAAAAGAGACACTCACCTTCCATGGCCAAATTCTCTCATTCACCTAGTGCTGGGGGAGAGGCAAGGGGAAAAAAATATAGTATAAAAAAAGCCAATTTGTGTTTTTTTTAAGGCTAAAATGCATATACTTAAATATGACTATCTTAAGCAATAGAAAATATCTAGAATGGCACACAACGATTAATAGCGCACAATTCTGGAGATTGGATACAGGCTAAGAGGTGGTGTAGGGGCTTTTATTTTCCATTCTACACCTTTTTGAGATATTGAGATTTTTGTCATGAGTCTCTGACTCTTTTCAAATAAATAAAACATGAAAATGAATACTGTAACTATATCTTAAATGAACTGATCAAATTAGGTTAATTTTCCCAAAATGTACATACTAGAGTCTCACTAGAATGTTCATAGCAAGCCATTAATAATAGCAAAAACTGGAAACTGCCCTAATGTTCATTAACAGTAAAACAGATAAGTCAGTTGTAATACATTCATACAGTGGGTATTATACAGCAAAGAGAATGGATGAAACACAAGTACACACTACAAATAGATGATCCTTCCAAACATAATGTTGAAGAAAAGAAACCAGACACAAAAGGGTATACAGTATGATTCCATATATATGATGCACAAAAACAAGAAAAATTGATCTGTGATGTTAAAAACCAAGATGGTGTCTACCCTTGTGGGGATTGAGGAGGGGAAATCAGTGACTAGAAGTGGGGCTTGAGAAGGTCTTTTGGAGGGGGGAGCTGATAATGTTGTTTTATAATCTGGATACTAGACATACAGAGCTGCTTGCTTGGTGAAAATCCTTCAAGTTCCACACTTATGATTTGTGTACATTCCATCAGGTAAGTTAAACTTCAATTAAAAAATAAACACAAGAGAGGCTACAATTGAGATGCCTGAGTAGATAATCCCTTTTAAGAGTCAGATGGTGACCTTCTAGCCACTTAGATACCCAGTCTTGGGACAGTGGTGGGAAATGGGAGCTAACCTGTGGTCCCTAGTGGTTAGGAGCACCTGTGTTCTGCCCCAAGGCAGAGCCTAAGTGCAGAAAGAAACAGACAGAGGACCTGAGAACACCTCTGCTGTGCTTTCCTGGGATGGAATGGTGTTCTCATAGTTTGCGTTTTTAGCCATGTAGTTTGGCTTCTTAATGGGAGATAATTCAGAGAATGGTGAGGAGCAAGAATGAGGAGAGGTTTTCAGGTGGGCTCTGGTTGAAACAGAAGCTGAGTTATGCCCCAGAGGTAAGGGACCAGAGACAGATAATCAGTAAGAATCATGATGTAGGAGGGGCAGAAGAGGCCATCTGCCTGCTTGTAAACACTTTTTGGCTTCAAAGGGCAGTAGAAAGGAAGACTGCCTCAGGTCAGAAGGGCAGGCTAGATGCCCCATTTGAATCCTGAAACCATGTGATGGAATCCACTGATGGACCATTTCACCTGGGGACTCTATTACCAGTTGGCCATGGTTGAGCTCCCCTTTGTCTAACTCAAGATAAATACAGCTTCCTCTACAGGCCTGACAGAGCTGGAGCACGTGGGTGTTTACAAACTAAGTCAAGAGCTGAAAAAACCGCCCTCTTTACCACTGCTCTCCAGCTGCCATGTTGAAGCAGGCCCATGAAGGAATCCACATTCCAGTCCCCACCCCCCACCCCAGCCCCTTAGTCTGCTCCTCCAGTGGAGTTGTCTGGTGGTGCCAAAATGAGGCCTTTCACAGCTCAAGACAGGCAAGTTCTGAGTTAGCCTGCTACTCAGACTTTGGGGGCTAAGGTTTGAGCATGTCACAGCAAGGGTTAACCCCTGGCCGCATGAAACTCTTCACTAAGGGCATAAAAGGAAGCAAAAATAGGACTCTGAATGGTCAAAATAGGTTTTGCCAAGTCTACACATTCAAGTTCATTTACTTCCTCATTGGAGGGGGCCCTTTAGTTCTCAGGACCCATGGACTCTTCCCTATGCCTCTTTCAAACTCACTTGGTTTGCTAGTTTCCAAGCTCATGGTGGATCAGAGGCAGACAAGTACAGCAGACCTGAGAGGCTGCTGGAGAATCATGTTCTTAATGTATTGAGAAATTCTGATGGATAGCTTAATGTGGAAAAGAAGCAGGAAAACACTAAAGATCAGACAGAGGATCCCTCCCCCCAGAGCCCAGGAGCCTCAGGCTTCTACATGTTCGGACAGGCAGTCCTTCGTGGGCCTCAGAGGTAGGGCAGGATGCTGGCATCTGACTGGTTTGAGGAACAGGTGACTCTGCCTTATATAGCCAGTCCAAAGGGCCTGGGTGGCTGGGGAGAGACTGCAGAGTTACCAGGGTGTAGTGAGGATCCTGCTGCAGAGCGGGACTATGTTCTGAAGGCAATGGGAAGCCATGGGAAGTTTCCAAAGATTTTCACCCAATTTTTTTTTTTTCAAGATTTGGGGCTTAAGGAGGAAATTCCTCAACCATCCGCAATCTAAATGTAACATGTACCACCAGCTTTTCTTGACAGTGGATGTTTTATGAAATCTAAGAATGGAAAGTCAGGAGAAAGAGGCAAGAGAGAGGATGTCCTCAAGCTCAGGAAACAAGCCAGGAGAGGAATAAGGTCTTCCTAGGCCAGTGGGTCAGAGGGTCAAGAACATGCATCTGGTCAGAGGCCTGGCTTGCTCCTTCCTAACTGAGAACTTGGATATGCTTTTTAACTTCACCTTGATCCTCAGTTTAAACATCTGCAAATTGGGTATTATTACTACCTCTGAGAAGGATTGGGAGTATTAAATAAGATGATGTATGTAAAGTGTCTAGCAGACCCTGGCATATAGGGAATACTCAGTAAAAGTAATTTCTTTTCTCTTTCTAAAGTGGTTTTAATGAAGACAAATCTTAGCTTCCCTACCTAATAATTCAGAAATCTGGCTGGAGTTGCTGGATCACATTCCCAAGGAAACACTGACTCTCATGGGAAAGATAGGTAAGCAGCCAGAGCCCCAAAGGCAAGATGAGGGAAATCGATAAAGGGGGAGATTGCAGGAACTAAGATCACATAGTCAAGTGCTTCAGAGCAAGAACTCTGTTCCAGATCTGCATTGAGCTCCTGACTCCAACTCTCACTAGCTATGTGATTTTGGGCAAATTACCTAACCTCCTTGTGCCTCAGTTTCCTCATCTATAAAATAGGGATAATGATGGTATCTCCATCACAAGGTTGTTAGGAGGACTGGGTGGGTTAATGTAAGCAAGGACCCAAAGCGCCTGGCAAGAAAGCCCTCTTTCAGTGTTGGCTATTTTCATTACTCACACGGGGCTTTGCTGGGGCTGAGGCAGCCCAGCAGAGTGCTTACTGGCCAGGCTCTAGATAGGGCCCCTTGAGTACACACTCCTTCTTACTGTGTGTTAGCTATGGGACCTGGAGTGATTTATGTAGCCTTCCCGTACCTACATTTTTCCTCCGGGAAAAGCAGAGGTGATGATAATAGCAGCTCCCTCAGAGGGCTGTTGTTGGGACTAAGTGTGCTAATACATATGAAGTGTTTAGAAAAGTGTCTGACTCATATTAAGCACTTGAGAAAATGTCAGTTATTATTATTTCCTGGCTATAAGGACCCCTGAAGATGATATGGCCCCTGCTTGTTTAAAGACACATTGAATCTGAAAGATTTTCTTTTCTTGTCTCAGTTTTTAAGATATTTATTTATGAATTTTAGAAAGGAAGTTGTGCCAGCCAGATAGAATCCTTTATCCCTTGAAGACAAGAAAAAGATTTAGGTACCTTTTGGATGCTGTCCTCAAGTTCTTTCCTCCTTGCAATATAATAATGGGAAAGGATCCCCAGGGCCGTGTAGCCCAGACCCCAGCCTCCAGAGAGGGCTACATCCAGCACAGACAGCATTTCTAACAGAGGAACCCGAGGCATTTTCCTAATGTGAGGACCAAGATCGCAATGCTGTCACATTTCCCGCTGCCATTTTGGGGACCCTTAGCTCAAGGCAGGTTTGCCTGCTTTACATTTTAACTTGCTTTTGGGATTTTAGGGGAAAACTTTAAATGTGGTCCTCTAACAGGAAACAGAAGCTTTCAGACTTGGGGCAAGAGACTTGTTTTTCTCTCCTTCTATGTTGTTTCTCTGCAGACACACTGCACATTGAAGAACAAGGGGCTAGTTATCCTACTGTGATTGAGTTTTGCTGCTGCCAGAGGACAAAGGCTAGATTGACATTAGATGAATGTTCCAGAAGGCAGGTCCTTTTTTTGTTATCTTTTCTAGTCCTGTTTCTCTCCTGCAGGAGAGGGAATGGTACATTAGAACACATGCTGGACAAACCCTCCAATGTTAAGCATTGTTCTGAGGGGGAAAGACTCGATATACTAGACAAAGAACTTCTAATACTGACAATTACCTCTTACAAAGGTAAAGGTAACAAGAGACTATGGGAAATGGGGTGGCTCTGGGAGTAGGGAAGGTAAGTCACTGAGGAGGAAAAACAGAAGAAAAGAAGGAAGAGGCAGAAAGAGAAGACATCATAAACACTTAACAATAAGAAAGCAGCTCTGGACCCAGAAGTCAGTCTGACAAGATAAGTCATCATGAGTTATACGCACACATTTCAACACAGAGCCAAGGTGCCTGGGCCTGGGCCTGAACTCCCTGTGCAACATAAGCTCCAAATTCTCTGAATCACAGACTCTTAGAGCTGGAGCAATCATCTGAGTTCATCTATCCTACCCTCTGCTCTCTCTCTAAATCTTTCTGTGTATATGCCTTCTGTGACAGGAGATTCATTACATTCATTCAATGGAGCTCTCCAAACAGTCTAAAATCCTTTCTAACACTATACTGCGATAAAATCTACTTTCCTGTGACTTCAGTCAGTTTTGTCCTCTACTGGGCAAGTGGGGTTCAAATTATATTTTCTGGTGGTTTTCTGAGAAACAGAGGCATATGCTAGATCTCCTGTCTTAGGGCCTTTTGCAAGCTGCAAGCTGTGTGACCATTGACAATTTACTTAACCTTTCTGTGCCTCAGTTTCCTATCTATAAAATGCAGATAATAATTGTTGAGACCACTTCAGTGCTGTTATTATGAGGATTAAATAAGATAATCTGTAGAGAATTATATATGACATGAGCAGGCCATATATTAAGTGCTCAGTAAACTTCAGCTGCTGAAATTGTACAATAAATTGTGGGTACCTCCGAAACACAGACTGTATCATATTAATCTCTGTAATGTTTTTTTGCCTAGCACAGGCTCTGGATGAATATTTGATACAAAAAATAAAGGTTACCAAATGAGTAAATAATTAATTGACAAGAGCTCTATTCTTATGTAAATCCTACATATGATCTTATGTTTTTGACAAACTTCTCATAAAAACCCATCCCCAAAAACCTTCTGTGCCTCCATCTTAGTCACTAATTATTACTACTTAATCCAGAACTACCCAACTTTTCTTCCCAAGATGGGATGGGGAAACTTGGCTTGAGGCAAAATTCACAAGAACTCTGCCCATCGAGTTCAACTCCATGGAGAAAGTCCTACAATGTATCCTTGTAGGCAGAGATAGCAAGTGTGATTGATGCGCTATGACTTATATGGTAAGGACAAATGGCACTGAGGGCAGCAGGCCTTCCAAAGGGCTAGAGCCTGAGACAGGTTTAGGTGAAGAGGACTACCAAAGCTCTTCTGGAGAAACTAGATCAGAGAGCAGATAAGATGAGAAGAGGTGGGACAGGATGGGGAGCAGACAAGATCAGAAGCTAACCTGGGCCCTGATTCTAGTTGGAGAGATAAAGCCTTCAGGACACCAGTCACACCCTGAGAGTGCAACTGGACTAGGGTAACCCCCTCCAGCCAACAAACAGAAATGGTGCCAAGGAATAAAGAGAAGCATTAAGGAAAAACTTTTACTGCCCCCCCCCCGCCCCTCCCCACCCCACGCCAGTAGCAAAATGCTCTAGCAGGAAGTTAGAACTGCTTATTAAATGTGCTGAGCATCTTCCCACCCATCAACTCATGCCCACCCCAGTCTCCTGCAAAGTAAATAGCTCATGCCTGCTCAATGCTGGGCCCAGGACTCAATCAGGGTACTCCAGGTTCCTTCCTTAGGTGAATTTCCATCTTTCTTGAACTATAACCACAAACCAAGTGCCTGCTCACTCTGTTTAAGATACACAAGAGTGGAAGCAGAAAATAAAGTGGTCAAATTTTAACTTAAAAATACTTTTTTTCCCTAAAAATCTACAGTGTTCCTTACGATGGGTCGGGGAGCATCCCCAGAGTTCGCTAGCCTGGGGAACCCTTTACTAGGGGCTCTCTTAACATTTGGCATCTTTCCGCCCCACTGCTAGCCCACGGGGTGAAGGGCAGGGCACGCCGGCAGTACAGAGCTCCCTCACAAGTCACAGCGTCCTAGGGGAGAACAGAGAGCCTCCCTGCGGTTTTCACAGGAGGGGGTACGGCAGTTGGGGAAGATGGGAGAGGATTGCTTATTTATTTGTTTCCTGGAACACCCTGTTGAAAATCTCAGCAGTTGCAGTTAGTGCCCGATCGTTTGGCAAGCAGAGCAGCTTCTCGTCGTTCCCAGCTGCGCGGGATCTAATTCGCAAATGCACCATCTTGCATTCAACACTTAAATGGAAAACAAGCAGCCCCGCGACGGAGGCAGGTGGTCTAACTCTGCAAGCCCTTTTCGGAGGGATTTATGTTTCTAGGTCGGTTGACTGGTTTGCGCCGCCCCCAGAGACGATTTCATTGAGCGCTGACCCTCCCTCAACTCGGATCCAAAACACACTCTGGCGAGGTTATAAACTGCAATTAAACATGGGGAGAAAACGGAATTGATTTGGCCTTAGGCCTTGCCAGTATAAAATAGTAACTACAATCTGTTTGAGAGCTCAGATTTTAAAGGGAGATACTGCTTATTCTTCCTCGCTGGAAACCTGGTTAAAGGAAATTAAGGCCTCTCTTAAAGGTAACTAAGATTAGAGGGCTCGGTTTCCGTTTTCTGTGTTTCTGTGGGCCGAACGCCCAGGTCGGTCAAAGCGTTTCTCTCTGGGTGGAATGACGAATTCCTCTCGCCTGAATTATAAAATGATAACTTTGTTTGGTACTGCAGCTGTGAAGGTCTGTCGCCGAGCGGCCCGATCCTGGCGGTAGTGTTGCTAGTGGGAGGAATGGGTGAATGGGAAAGAGGGAAGAGCCGTGCCTTGGTGAAAAGTTGGGAGAGCTGCTAGACCAGCAACCGCAGTTCCTCCGGGCCTCGGCCCCTTTAAGTGCTTCACTGACTCAGCTAAGCTTCCCCCTCAGGTCGCGTTTTTTATGAATGAAAAACGTCCGCACATTCATTATATAAACAGCCTGTGCTGATTGGCCAATGGCCCCCGGTGCATAGATTATGTAAAACAGTCCCCTGAGGGGTGGGGAGGAACGCGCTGTTGACCAATGTAAGCCGGAGTTGATGGGGCGGCTTGGCTGGATTTGCCCACAGACAGGGTAAACAAGAGATGATAGACAGCTGCAGGAGCAGCCTTGGACCAATGGAAACTGAGCTGGGCTAGGGCTGTGGGCCAATGGTGGAGGGCGGAGCAGCGGGCCTCCGGGGCCGGGCCAGCGCTCCAGCCCGGTTGGCAGCTGCGGCGCAGAGTCCAGTGGCTTGTGCACTGAGCGGTTCAGCGTCCCTAGAGCGGTTCGGCCCAGCCTTTTGCTTAAGCGCCCAGGCCGGGTGCGCGCGTGCGTGAGCGCGCCTGCGCCCGGGGCCACTGCAAGGGGAGGAGAGCCGCCACCTCAGGTGAGTGGGCGTCGAAGGGGGCAGGGGGGGCATCGGAGGGGGTGTCCAGGAACGGGTCCGAAGAGCCTGAGAGTTCACGGGCTGATTCAGAATCTTCAAATCGGGATGCACTTTTTATTTGGGCTGAGCTCCCCCGGGGCTGACCGCCCCCTCCTCTCGCAGCCTGGTCCGGTTCGGTTCCTGGGAAACGTTGGGCGGGGGGTGGCTAAAGGTTCCGGAACGCTTAGAGAGCTGGTTTCCGCACGTCGCGGGGGAGGCTCTCTGAAGCGCGAAGTAAGGGGGCTCCCGGGCGGGGTGGGGGGTACGGAGTTGCGGGGCTTTACAGTCTCTGGAGATCTGAGATCCCCTAGGGGACTTGGAGGCTCGCGAGAAGAGACGTTCAGCAGCGGAGATTTGCACTGGGGAGGAGGGGGCCGAAAGCAGCTTAGGGGGGAATGTTTGAGAGGTGATGCCCCCAGAGCACCAGGAGAGGTTAAGTGACATTAGGCATGTGCAGCCTGCGGGGTTGGGGGTCGGCCCGAAACTTATGCATGCCCTGCAAGTTTCAGGTTATGGAAAGTAGACACCCAAGCCCGCAGCGGACTGAGAGCGTCAGGCTGCACACCGATTCTAGAGAAATAGGGGAGCTTCGCCTGGGGGTAGTTGGGGGAAAACGGGTGCGGAGGGGGTATGGGGAGATGCTGGCGCCTCGCGCTGGATTAGGGACCTAACCGCATTTTCGGAGGAGAGGGGACCTTTGGGGGGAACTGAACTCCTGGATGAGGAGGGGTGCCAAGGAGAGATGTTTGGAGGGTCTTTTTTGGAGAGAGGGAGAAATTGGGGGCGGGGGTTGGTAGCGCCCGGCCCCTCAGCTTGTTTTTATGAATGCGGGTGACTTTATGAATGAAGCGGGTTTCTTTCCTTGGCTCGCTGTTCCCTGCGGCTTTCCCCCCCCCCTTTATTTGTGAATGAAGCATTGAGCTTGCTTCCTAAAACGCTGGGGTGAGGGGCCTGCGTCGGAGGCTGGGCGTGCGTTGGGAGTGGGGGCGGGGGCGCATCTGAAGGAGTTTTCATGAATGGGGAAGGCTGGGAATTGGGTGGAAGTGTGTCTTGTTTTGTGAATGGGGCCCAGCGCAAGGGATCCAGTTACAGCCTTTACCTGCTGTGGCGGCTGTGGCTTGCTCTCCCATTCATAAAACCAGGCCCGCTGTGCGCTGCGGGGGAGGGGCCTCGATCGCGGTGCTGCGCTGTGTTCAAGTTTTCCTGGGGGCACAGGGAAGGGAGGGGGGTGCAAAGGAAGTGGTTTAAACTCCTGGATGAGCTGGAGCCTGCCCTTCGGCTTTAAAAATAATGTAAATATATGCTTTAAACACGATTTTCTAGCCCTTGAACTCTGAACACTGCTTTAAAGATCCTCAGAGCCTCTTTTGGATTCGCTTATGGCAGCTTCTCTTAATGTTTTTTAAAAAACAGTTTTGCTCTTCATGGTGAAGTATTTTGCAGCGTATTTCATTGTGAGACTCTGAAAATATCTCCACCTCCATTAATCTACCCGTTGCCCCCTTCTCCCAAAAGACGTTTACAGAATTTCTAAGGCCACGATTTAGTTGGACAGGTTTTTGAAGGGTAGGGAAGACTCGTTTTCATGCTGCTCAACTCAGTGCTGGCGATTCTCAGATTTTGTATACGGATGGTGACATTTGAGAAAAAGGCTTTATTCTGAACGTTTTAGCGCTATTTTGAAGTCAAGCAAGCAGGCTAGTGGGAATGTTTTTCTAGGAAATTATGAACTGTGTGCAGTTTTGCTCCTCTCCCTATTTCTCTTTGACTTGGAAAATATCTGATTACTTGGGCCAAAGTGCTGAGAGGAGGCTGGCCGTGAAGGGTTTCCTTGCATCCTGTTCACCAAAATTTGATATGCTCCACACAGTGTGAAAAACAAATCAGATGGAATTGTCTACTGAGAAAAGGTTTCCTATTAAAAATTTATATGCAAGTTAAACAAAAGAATTATCCTTAAGCATTTTACATTGCTTAAAGCTGGAGTGAGTGAAATTGTTTTTTCCATTTTGTTGAGCTTATTTTTTATTTTTTTTTTTAATTTAGAGAAGACAACAAAATGCTTAGAAAGATGGTACCTTCCTAAACTTGTTATTTTATTCCTCCCAAATTAAAAAAAATTCCCTCCTCTCCATTTTCATCTCCTACCTCTCTTCCTAGTCCTAAGACTTGACAGTACTGAAACAAGTTTAATTTTTTGGCATGTTTGGGAAAAATTGATATCACTATAAGGAAAAAACTGAATTTGCTTTTCATGGATCTTTTGCTTTTCATGCTTTAAAAAAATATCTGTGGTAGTGATGCTTTTAAAATGTGTGCAATGGAATTTAGTTTCCTTTATTTTCATAGCTATTTTATTCTTTTAGAGGTTGGAGATGTCATAGATATCTATCTCTGTAAATGGCTATGGAGATTATTTGTGACATTACAGACACTACACCTGTTTGGAAAGAAGGTTTAGGTTTTAATAAAGAGTGTGTGAAGATAAGTATACCTCTGATCAATACATTCGTGGAACTATATATAGTATTTTACCACTGACCTACAAAATACTTTTAGAAACACTATGTATGTCAGATTCTTAATTGCCAATAATTTGGAATGCTAAAACCCAGTTTTCTACTTCCTGTCACTGTACTGTGAAAATTAAATTATGTCAAAAAGGGAAGAAGAATAAAACCTGCCACTCTACAAATACCCTGGAGAATCTTCTATTGGAGAGGACTTGAAATCACCCTTTTATAATGAAAATAAGGTCCCTCCTATTAAAAGAAAAAAAAAAAAAAAAAAAGGAGGGGCAGATAATAGCAAATCTATACTCTTATTGAGAGAAAGAAAGAGGAGAGAGGAAGGGAAAGAAAAAGATGAGTAAGTAAATGGATTTGGCACTAAGTGACACTATGAACCTTTGATGCCCTTAAACCCAGCTTTAGTCAGTAAAGCTAACACCTCGAGTGGGCCTTAAGTACCTCAAAGAAAGGTAGTGGTTTGCATGGGCCCTAAAGAAACAGCAGTGTAAAATTATTTCATTTCTTTCCCTCCCCCTCCAGTTAAAATTTCCCAAATTCATATTACAGGAGGACCCCTTTCCCACAGAAAGTACTCAATGCTGAAACCTTTCAAGGTGATATTAGAGACATTGGAAGCACCATGGATGGGTTTTATGACCAGCAAGTCCCTTTTATGGTCCCAGGGGTAAGTTTACGTGGTTTTTGGTTTGTTTTGTCCTCCCTCTTCAAATTTGAGTCTTCTTCTTACTGATGTAGTGGTACTACTCCCTTTCAAGATCCCTTTATTACACTTGGGTCTTCACTGTATGTTTGCCTTTTTCAGAAATCTAGATCTGAGGAATGTAGAGGGCGGCCTGTGATTGACAGGAAGAGGAAGTTTTTGGACACAGATCTGGCTCATGATTCTGAAGGTACTGAAGCTTTCCCCTCTGTGTTGTGGATTCCTCAAATGGCTCCCAGGGAAAGCAGTGTGTAGACTCTTGTCTTCTCCCTAGTAGAGGAATTCTCATTCTGGTGTCTTCTGTTTTCAATTCCAGAGTTGTTTCAGGATCTCAGTCAACTTCAAGAGGCTTGGTTAGCTGAAGGCAAGTTTCTTGGCTGTCCTATTTTCCATATACAACATTTTACTGTGCTTCTTAATAAAGCTTTTAAAGGTCTAAAATAAAAATCTCTTTTCCAGCACAAGTTCCTGATGATGAACAGTTTGTCCCAGATTTTCAGTCTGATAACTGTAAGTACCTTTCTGGTGGTGGATCATTTGTTCTGATTTTGTTTGGTCTTGGATTATACATGTCTAGATTGCTCTTTTCAGCTGTAGTCACCGTATTTGGACAATGGAATGCATTTTGTTTCTTTTACTAATTCAAAGTTTCATTCCTTATTGTAATTATTTCTAAAGTGTTTTTTATTCTATTGCAGGTAAGATTTACTGAGCTTAATTTAACCCTAAATTTTTTTACCTAGGAATATTGCAAGGCTTCAAGCTCAAAATTATAAATTAATTGACATTGTATGTAAGATGTTGGACCAAACATCCATTAACCAGACACTATCTTACAGTGTTTTCTTTTTGTTTTTCAAGTTAAGTCCTTGATACAAATCACGAACCTGACATTGTTTTTCTTTTAAAGGTGTAGAAAATAGTTAATGAAAGATTCAGTTCACTTTGGCTTCACCTAATGTTGTCAATTTTGTTTCTACTTCTGAGTTGAAAAGGGTGGTCACAGGGAGACCTAATTTCCTCCTATTTTTCCTGTACTTGTCAGGACTTTATCATTCATAGAAAAGTAAAAACTTTTAAGAAATGGTCGTTAAATGCTCATGTCCTTGAGATAAAAAATGTAGTGGCAAGTTCACAATATAGCTAGCTCTCCAAGCTGACAGGGTGTGGTTAGCTTTGCACTGATCTTTCAGAGCTGCCCTCAACAGGTTTTGGGAGCTTTTATGGTCCAGGCAGAGCTATCAAGGACAAAGCTGGCTGATGAAATTTGAGCAGTACAGGGCAGCTCTAGAGAGCATTAGTCACTGGCGAATGAGCAGGTTTAAGAGAGGCCTGGAGAAAATGCTGCCTCTCTTGAGAGTTGCATCATAGAGAAATTCATGTCTCTTAGTCATAGTTTATAATAGCAAGCACCTGAGCCAGGCAAGGATTCAATTTCTCATTTTGTACCAACAAATTTTTCCCAGCTTTGTTTTATCAAGAGAGACAAACAGAGACAGTAAAAGAGAGAGAAAGAGAATGCCCTGGGAGAGAAGGTGTCTTTGGGTCTCAGGAAAAACTGGGTGTTCTAAATCATTAAATGAAAGATCAGAGGTACCAGCTAAACATTCTTTAATGATAGGCCTCATATTCAAGGTGCAATGCCATGAAACTTTAAAAGGGAATAAACTAACCCACAGATGCTTGGTCACCTTAACTTTATCACAGTTTGCTGTGAATGTTTTCTTAGGAAAGAAAATGAATTTTGGCCTCTGATTGCTTTTAAATGATTGGGAAGCTTGCCACTGAAAGACTAAATAAAGTGTTCGTGTGCGTCCGTGTGTGTGTGTGTGTGTGTGTAAAATAAAAGGCAGGATTCGTAATCCCACTGTGTTCCGTGTTGACAATTTGACACAGCCTTTCCAGTTCTTGCTCAGAGCAGCATAAACTGCAATCTGTTTGGGAGGCGGCTTTCTTGGCAGACGTTCATTAAAATGCTTTTATGACACTTTTGTTTGTTTGTTTTTTATCCTCGCCCGAGGATATGTCCATTGGTTTTTAGAGAGAGAGAGAGAGAAAGAAACATCCATGTGAGAGAGAAACATTGATCAGTTGCCTCCCATACACGCCCCTACTGGCAACCTAGGTATGTACCCTCTGGCTGAGAATCAAACCCACAATCTTCTGGTGTCTGGGGACTATGCTCCAACCAACTGAGCCACACTGCCAGGGCCTGTTTGTTTCTCTGTGACCCAAAAGAGTTAAAAGGGAGGTGAGATGACTGCCTTCAAATGGATTTTGTGTGCTGAGGCAGATATATATTCTTTTAGAGAAAGATATCAGCAAACAGGATTTATATTTGGAGAGAGATTTATTTACAGGAATAAGCTAAAGGGAAAAGATCAATAAATGTTTTGGCTCGTTAGAAGTAATTTCTGCTCAGTGAATAGAATGTGTTAAATTTTTTAATTAAATTGCCATACCTAAAATGGAGGTGCTCTGGGAGATATTTCTGCTTACCAAGTGTGCTATGTTTTTTCTTTGTTTGCTTTTTGCTTTAACTTCTTAAGGGTGAGCTTTTCTGTCTTTTAAGGATAAAACAGATGGTTGAGTAGCCTCAAAAAGTATTTTAATAATTCTTTCCCTCTCTCTGACTGTTATTTCTGGAGATGGAGCTTTGAGAAGAATAGATTTAAATAGATACACTTGCCTTAGAGGTTAGGGAAGAATACAAATATTGGATGGTGTATCCTCCATCCATCCGTCCTTACTGTTATGTGTGACTGGTTTGATTGTTGTTGAAACTGACTATGTAGATACATGAATGCTGGCAGAGCCTCAGGTTGAGGATCAGCTTCTACTGCTGTCACCTTCCGGAAGAGTCTATTATTCCAGGGGAGGGGGAGACACTCATTCAGATTTAATGAGACCTTGTAGGTTGGTTTGAATCAATCAATCCATGAACTACAAAACAAACTTGCACTTGCCTGGTAAAAAAAACTTTTCCCTACAGTAGCAAAAGCATTTGAAACAACTACTCTTCTATGGCCTGCCACTTGTAAAAGTCTACCTTTCCTATATGAGAGATAGAAAGGGAAAGAAATATTAAGTAATATGGGTAATTGTTTATATTCTAGTGTGTCAGTTTTGAAGATTATAGCATACATTTTTCAGTAAGCACTTACAAGGTCAACTTTTAAAGAGTTTATATCTTGTAAGTGTTCCTGATTTAGGTTCCTACCCATAGACGTCCATCCATAAGTGTGATTTGAATAAATGAAACCATTGTTCTTATAAGACTTACATAAATGCCCAGCTTACTTCTAGCTATATAGATTTCACCTTACCTCACAAATACTACAGACATTGGTAAAATATCCCCATCTGGAAACTTTTAAAGGTCAAATTCGAGGGAATAAAAAGTGCAACCTATAGCCCACAGGGGCTCTGGCAGTGCCCCCGTTGTCCCTTGGTCCTGAGAAGTAACCCTGAAGATCCCAGATTGTTTGAGCTGGAACTCCCTTGTAGAGATAAGTCTTGTCCAGCCCCTTCATTTTACAGAGGAGATAATGTAAGGTCCGGAGCTACAGAGACTGACTAGTGGTAGGGGCAGATAGAAGGTGTTAAGTGAAATGAGAAGAAGGAATTATAAAATAACATCCTTAAAGAAGCTTTCACAAAGCTACAGAGCCAGGGGTTCCTGGCACGCCCAGGTGTACTCAGGGCTCTCCCTCACTATTTCTATTTCTGTACCTTGAGGCGGCCCTTGGGAGAGCTCCCGCGAGGCTAGTCAGGTCAGAACCTCAGTTCTTCTCATTCTGTGATCCTGAGAAACTTACTAAATATCTTGCTACTTGGAGTGTGTTCCACATAGTACTTGGAAGAGAGAGAGAAATTATAAAACAGGAAAATCATAAAACTGACATGTTTCCTAGAAATATTAGTGTGTATACAGATACAATTGTATGTTGTAT
The DNA here is from genome assembly GCF_987537825.1 of Furipterus horrens. Lineage (NCBI taxonomy): Eukaryota > Metazoa > Chordata > Mammalia > Chiroptera > Furipteridae > Furipterus > Furipterus horrens. The sequence goes on along the minus strand of NW_028327171.1, from coordinate 46,796,711 downwards.
ATCCTGTATATTACAAATGAGTATGTAGCTAAATATGTGCATTAACACATAGAGTTACCAAACCGGGGAATCTGTGTTAGTAAATAGATGTGTACACATTTTTACTACATGTTTCACAGAATTAACTACATATCAAAACCATGGGTAAGATTGAAAATGAAAATTCTTAGATTTGGGGTAGGGTGGGGATTACATTCATTTTTCTGAACTGAGTGCGTGGGCACTTAAGGGCATTACTAGATTTTAGCATATGTAAATAGTTTATTTTTAATGCAGATTTCAATTCTTTTTTTAAAATCTTATTTCAATTGTAGTATTGTGAATGTTTACCAACATCTTGAATAACTGAAATATTTTATGCTGGGGAGAAGGCATGATAAAATCTTACTTTAAAACCATCACCTCCTAGGAGCAAAATAGAATCAGAGGCATGGAAACCAGGAATTAGACTGACCGTGACCAGAGAGGAAGGGAGAGGGGGGAAAGAAGAGGAAGGGTCTAGTCAAGGAACAGGTATAAATGAGCCATGGACGTGGAGAACAGGTTGGGGATTGACTGGGAGAGGGGTAGGCAGGGCGGGGGAGAGCAACAAGGGAAAATTGGGACAACTGTGATAGAACAACAATGAAAAAATAAAATAAATAAAACCATGGTCTCCCTATCAAATACAATTTAGAGAATTATTTAAAAATCCAAGTGACTTTATTTTCCCCTTGAAGTGTCCTTTTTAGAAATGTGTTTCAAAAAGAATGGGTGGGCTGGAGGAAGTATGAGTAACTTTCTGAGGACTGTCTAATTAACAGGTGAAAAGCACTTTTCATAAATACATTGCAGTACATGACTGGGGAAATAGGATTAACTGTTATGACAGCCCTTGAGCCTAAAACACATTGATCTTAATCCTGTTTCAACATGAGATTATTTGGTTGGAATTTTTTCTTCTTTGCTACGAATGAGGTTGATACAGTAGAGGCAGTACCTTCCTTTTGGAGAGGACACATCATTTTGGCCCCAGAGGTAGTATAGTAAAACTCTAGGTTTACTTGCTCTGTGGGCTTAGGCCATTTCAGTTTGAAAAGATCATCCTAAAGTCTTTTTTTTGTTACAGAAGGTAAGAAAGAAAACAGTAGGCACTTTAATAACGAGAGTGTTAAGAGAGTCCAGGCTATCAATTTATCCTTTTCAAGAGCCAGTCGTTAAGAGAAAGGTAGGGAGAAAGGAGTGCAGAAGAAAGCAGGAGAAAAACATGAGGTGGGAAGAGATGATTTCACTCCAGGTTTACTGTGCTACTTTCAAAGTCTTTGTTAGCTAGCCTGCTGCCTGACCACTGAGAGGGTGCTAAATGATTTGAAATTCTTCCTGTTTTGATAGCCTCCAAGAATCTTAGACCCAAGACTCTTAAGAAACCAAGACCTAGAGATCCCATTTATCTAAAAGAGCTATATGTTTATACAAAATCTGTTTTCTTCTAACTTCAATTCAGTTAGGCTTATAAAAAACGATGGATTTTTTTCTGCCTCTTAAATGTTTTTCCATTCTCAGTCCTCTAATAAAACCTAGTAACCTTTCCAGTCCTTTGTGTTTGGTGAGAAAGGCTTGGGATTGTCTGGTAGATCACTTACATAGATTCCAGAGGTGACAAAATCCTGGCACCAATCAAGAAATTAATAATGTCTGTCTGCTGTTTTTCATCTTTCTGCACCTTTGCAAGATTAAGACAGGTAGCTTGATAAAGCTGAGAATTAGTTCTATCTGCCATTTCTATCACTTAGTATCATCACTGGTGGTCGGGTTAGATGGAGTGTGTGATTCTCTACCAAAAGACTGTTCCCTCCACATGTTTCCCAAGTTTTAATGATGGTAAGGCACATCCAGGCACAGAGGCTGACTGTCCCTGTTGGGCACGTGGTTGCCCTTGAGGCAGCTTGGGCCCCATCTGTGCCCTGGCACACAGTGCTTCTCCACTTGGAATCCAAGGAGTGCGGAGTCTTGTCATGTTGCAGCTCCCAGCTCTTGGACAAGTGCCAGGCATGCTGATGCCAGTACCGGATTAGGTTGCTTTTTTAAAAATTCATTTTGTGAACTCATCAAGCTCATTTAACAGAGGGTTTGGTCGTCAGTTTCTATCATTGTCCCATCCCTCTTAGAGGCTCAGCTTAAAGGAGGGGCCAAATCGTAGGCCCTAGTGTGTATGTGGGTGGGCGTGGGTGTAACCATAATGTAAGTACACCTTTGGGCTTGGCAGCTAGATAATGGACTAGCAGCTTTTCTCAGGAAGAAGAGCTCCCACATAAAAAGACCCTGCACAGCAAATAAAGGAGGCTCCCCTGTGTAGAAGGAGGAAGCATCGAGGGGAAAGTTAAGGTAGAGAGTGCAAGATGCTAGGAAGTGTAGAGTAAGAGCTAGGTTTTAAAAGGCCAGGAGTTTGAGACCCATCTGCAGAACAGCCAAGGCATCGGACCTGATACTGTGGTCAGAAAGACTTCAGAGAAATGCCTCCCCAGTCACTGCCTGAGTTCACTCCGGAGGGGGGTTGCGGTGGTGGCAACAGCAGTGAGAAGAAGTAAACATAAGACATTTGAGAATAGCCAAATATTTTATAAAAAGAGGTAACAACTAAAATTTATTTCCTGGTTTTAATTTTCACAAAGTGTATGCTTTTCCTTGAAATAAAGTCTGGTTGTCAGACTGGCTTCATCATCTCTCTTAGAGTGATTATTGAAGGTTTGAAAAAATTACTAAGAAACCAAACCAGTTTTTAGCCTTGTACTGTACATTGTTCATGGAGTAAATTTCACCCTGCAGCCCCAGATCTCCACTGCTTTTCCCTTTTGATGTCTCCTGGGTATTCAGGGGGAATTATAAGCCTTGCAGGCTGGATGCAAATCCAGGAAAAGGAACTGTGAATCTGTTCTTAATAGGTAGCTTACCCCCTCCCCGTCTGCAGCCAGAGAATCTAGTGGTCTCTCCAGAGACCGTCTCCCCTGGGGAGAAAGCCAGGTGGCTCCCGATGTAGCAATTGGCAATGAATGCAAAAGCCAAGGAGTCTGGAAAGGCCAACTTCCAGAGAAAGCTGTCCTCTAATACAAACCAACTCATCCCCAGGGCAGGAGAAATACCACTGAAATCTGTTTCTTTCAGCTGGTAGCTACAGTCAGATTCTGAACCAAGCTGTAGGAGATACTTTTCTTCTGCCTTTCCTCTTTTGCCAGAGGGCACTTGCCGACCTCACTTCCAGCCAACTTGCACACCCTTGCAGATTTCAGCCCAAGTCTTGGCCTTCTGAATCTTAGGGAGGGTGCGGGGCAGGCAAGAGCCTGCAGTGTCTGAATTTCTTACATAAACAGCTCACTGGGCAAGCAAGCGTCCCTGCGGCGACAGCTGGGCTCTGCTCCGACCGCCCCAGTGAGCTGAACTGCAGAGTCCCCCTCTTGCTGAATGGAGCATTCCAAATTAGTTGTGAATGGAGGGCTGGGCTCCCATGCAGACTTTTTCAATGAATAACCAGACCCCATTGTGTAGCCTGTGGAAAAACAACCAACTCAAACAACACTGGGACTGTTAGAAATATGCTTGTGATTGGCAGCTTGGAGAACCTCCAAAATTAGTTTCCTTTGGCTTCCCTGCTGCTCCCTGTTCTCCGAGCCTGGGCTTAATGGGGTTTGAGTTTTCTTTTAAGTGCAGACTTTAACCCTCCAACTGCCAGGCTGATGGCCTGGGGTTATGAGGAAGAGCTGTTCCTGACCAATCCGCCCCCCTTCCTTGGTCTCCCATTTTAGACTGTGGCTGTCTAAAGGGAGTGATAATAGGAGAGGGTGGTTTAGCTTCCCTGGAGAGAGAGGTGTTGAGACTTGATCTGAGGACATTACCCTTTTATCTCCTGCTTCCCATGGGGCTGTGGCTTCAGCTTCCCATTGAAGATTCCTGCCTGCTCTTCTATTGCGAGTTCCAGTCTTGACTCCAGGCCTGAAGATCGGGTGTTTGCTGCCACATTGCAGATATTTATTGTTAAGGCTCACACTTTAACATGGGAGTGACAAAGCTGTAATTTCTCGACTCCTTGGCCTTTCCTCTTCTATTTAATTCCCCACTGTGGCCAGATATGTGTCATTTTTAAAATGACACTTCCCAGACTGGTACTCCGCTGCTGGGGGAGCCCCACTATGGCTGCAACCCTTCCAGTGGGTACCCTTCAAATGACTTACTTCTTCAAATGAACATCCTGGCAACTACCAAAAGAACCTAGCCTCTGAGCAACCCCCGAACCAGAGTAGCCTCCCACCAGAATGAGGCCAGGTTCTAGGGGTACACTTGTCTCAGTAGCACCCACCCTAAATATCCTCTAGCATCTTAGACAACCAGCAACACAAGACATCTGCAAGGACTGTGTGGGCTAGACCAGGGCTGTATGATAAGCATGAGAAGGACAATTGTTAAAAAATCAGAACAAACTTAACCCTAATCCAGTGCAGTTTCCTTAGAGTTTTTTAAGGAGCTCATCTTGGTCCCTACTGCTTATCCTCACAACCAAGATTAGGCTGTTTGCATTTGTGTTTTGCTGTAAGGAGATTTTTTTCTGAAATATTTCTCTTGCTATAAATTGGCCCTTCCCTATTAAAAAAAGAACAGGCCTGGGCAGATTGCCCTTTTGTGAGAGAGTTTGAAACCTCTCAGGAGGTAACCCTAGATATCAGCTGTGTAAAAGGATGCTGATATTTGTGCTTCTCTGGAGGGACTGAGGAGGACTTCAGCTTACATAAACACTTTTCAGCCAAGTGCCTGGAAATGCTCTGTAATTGCTTAAAAGGGCACTTAATGAGGGTCTTTTATACTTTTCCCATAGAAAAGATTGAAAAGAAGAGAGGGCGATGTCTCTTCTACTACGGGACTGCCCTCAGTAAAGACAGGATCCTGGAATGCCTACCCTAAGTTTCTGAACCTAAATTTTGATAGGCAATAATTTAGTGGTGATAACTTCACTGTGCCAAGTGATCCCTCGAGTCAGAACATTTCTGCCCTTCCTCAACTCCCTTTTCATTCCTTTCCTTCACCACCAGCCATGGAATCTTATTTCTTGAGGAATAAAAAGAAAGCAGCATAGGGTTTTAATGTGCACTATGCTCTATTTTGACAAATATTAAATTTAGTCCTTGCTTCCCAATTTCCATTCTGTTGAAACAGGAAACAATTTCTCTTTGGCTCTAAGTGTCTCCAAAAGCAGAGAAACCCTGCCTTATGTTTCTTTACGTCTGTCTCAGCCATAGCACTGTGCTCCGTACACAGCCAGTACTTGGTGAATGCATTTTGCACCCTACCACATTCTCTATTATGTTCCCTTCCCACCCCATCTTTCAACTGCCCCAACACCAGCCTCCAGCTGGTAGGGAAGTAACTCTGTAGAGCGTCTTGAAACCTGAGTTTGAGAGTGCTTGGGATGATCTCAGAGGGAAATAGAAAACAACTATTTAGGGCTATTTCTTATTTTCTGGTTCCTCTTTTAAGCACACACACTAGCCAAGTCTTCCTAGGCTGCATTTAGACTTTGTGCAGCTAATGCTGTGTTTTCCAGTAAGAGCATGCGCTAGAGAACAAGCCACAGTTTAGGTAGGCACCCTTGACACACCTGCTGAGTTTCTGCTTTGGGAAGGACACTAGCGATGAAAGGAGTGGTTCTCGGGAAATGCTGATTTCTCTAGTTTAACTTTCTCCTGTCAGATTTTAAAGGTGAATTTTAAATTTTAAGATAAAATTTTCCACAGTGCTTAAATCTTACTTCAGATATTGTTAACACTTCCTTTAATGCCAGTTTGAATGAGAATTATATAAATTGGGAGTAAGTTATAGAAGGGATGTTGGAGAAGTTTTAGATTTGTATTGTTTTCTCATTCAGAAGAAATGCCTTGTTCCCTCTTCCTGATGGTGCATTTCACAATGCAAAGCCCTTTGTGGTAAAATCTACGGTGGCTGACATAAGCCCATAGTAGAGGAATCCATCCTGTCATTGCTACTAAAATGTGAGGATAGAGCTCTCTTTAGACCTCTCTCTCACCTGTGAAAATTAAATAGTTATCTGTCATATTGGTAAAGATTGAATGTTAAAATCCTTTGAACAGCTGCCCCAGGAAAATAGTTGGTGTGAATGATACTCGCATCCTCCTTTTGGCATAGTCAGGCCAATCAGTGACCTTTTCATCTTACCAGTCTCTTAAACTTGAAGGTAACCAAATGCCCCAGGTGGAAGCAAGGTCTCCAAGCTGTAGGTCTAAAAAGATCCACCCTGTGGTAGTCAAAAAGGGTGGTGCGTTCAAAACCAGAGGAACCACTTATTTTTATCTTGACCCTCCTCACTGTCAGCTCTGTACACTCCGACCACCTTTTACGTGACTGTCATATGCTTTGGTTTCTCCATAGCCCACTTTTGGGATGTGACACTCTTACACAATTAGAAATATTCATTCTCTACAAAATATTTTATGAAAGAGCCCCATATCTATTCAGGCACAAGCCCTACCTCCATCAAAGTTGGGCCAGTTCTTTTCTAAGCTCCTTTTCCTCCCTTTAATTTTTTCTAACTCTTACATTCAAGGCCTCTGGGTGTCCATTTTCAGAATTCTAAAGTAGCGATCATAAATTGTTAGGATAAATGAATTCTTTGAAGACAAGAAACTGCACAAATCCAAGCTGTTTCAAAAATAATTCTGAAGTGTGGAGAGTGTACTCTTAAAGGAAGTAAATCTGAGACCAGTTTATCTGAGTCAAAAACCAAATAAACAAACAAAAAAATAACCCTCTCTACCACCATTGGTATTGAATTATATTCTTTAATTGATAACAGAGATTTTTGTTTGGAAATGACTATTTGAAAGATTTACAGTTTTGTGCCAAGAATAAGATGCAGCAATTCTGTAACAGATACTCGTTTTTATCCAGGTCCCCGTGATTTAGCACATAGGCGCGCTCCTCTTACTGACATGACCCTTTCTTTTGGGAGAAGGAGAGAAGGAGCATTAATACAAAGAATCTTTAACTTCTATTTTAGCCAGACTTAAAACAGAAGCCTTTAAAAATTACCCACGTCATTATTGTTAGTACTGATAGAGGTGAAGAGAGGACAAGACCAGTATCCCAAATGCCGTTTAGTAACTGGCCCTCCTACTTGATGATGACCAGCCAAATTCTTTACCCTAATAAACTTGCCCTTGGACCATAGGCCAGCCTTGAAGACTCTACTGCTCCTAAGGCCTACAACTGGGCAGTGTGCCTCCCTGTGCGTAGACCCATTTTTATCATGAGCTCTTCCTGTGGTCCTCTCAGCCTTTGGAGGGCAGGAGCAACTTCCAGCTCCTTGCAGCTGAAGAGGTAAGTAGCCTGGAGGACCAGTTTTGCCCTTCCCATCCAAAGCTATCTCCTCACTGTCCTTTAGGACCTGGGTGTCATCCTTGAATTGGTTGACATATTTTTTCCTCTCAGGAAGAGAAGTGAACGGGTAGGGGAAGCCTTGAGCCCCCTTGAAGGGTAGGGCACCTCACACACATTTTGAGTGGTCGGCCTGAGTGGTACCATCCCACCTTTTGGTTTGCAGTTGTACATTATACGTTGACCTCCCAAATTGACTTTCATGGGCAAGTGTAGCTTTTCATCTTCTGACCAATAGTATTTTAGGTGTTGATCAGATTTTGAGATACCATGTGCTGGTTCTGCTGACCAGCTGCTGCCATTTTTGAAAGAGGCAAGTGAAGGAAAGAGGATGTTTTTTGTGGGATATTGTAATCATTTGGCTGGGACTAGCAGAAGCAATCCTCCATATCACCTCTTTTTCTCCTCATTATATGAAGCCACTAGATAATATAAATATTACAGTTCAAATAATATAATCCCAGCAGTGTAAAGAATGCCCCCAATAAAGCCCTGTAAAAATACAAACCCCCTTATCAAATCATTCCTCCCTTCTCACAGAGAAATTAAAATCCCTTTACAAGTGTTAAACCATTATTTTCATCTTTTACTCTAGCCAAAAGGGCTTTGTTTTGGTGTCTAATGGAAGCTGCAACCTGGGGGCCCCTTAAGCTGGAACTGCTAATGTGCTTTGGCATCTTTGGAACTATATTTCATCGTTGTTGACTGTATCTTGTAGCATATATTCCACATTCCAGAGAGTGGTAAGGGCATAAAATACTCATAAAATACTGTAACACCAGCCCTATGGAAACAAAATTTACAAACCCTTCACTCACTAGAGCCAATGTGAGCACTGCAGCAACTTGTCATCGAAGCGCCAACCCTCTGTACAGCCAGCATTTCCCCAGAGAAAGAGAAATTCTACAAGCCATCAATGCATGATCTGTGAAGCTACCTAAATACCCATATTGCTCGAGTCCATAGCAGAGATTTAAGGTTATCTGAGATAAACAGAAAATGGAAGGGATGCTTACAGAGCACAGCCTCATGGTTTTAACTTGTCCATGATACCCATTCTGTTGTCTAATTTAAAACTCAGGTGGGAGAAACTCTTTATCAGTAACTCTGATTCCTGTATCCTGGGAGAAGTTCCACTGCCCTTGCAGGTGGCTTTTTAGAGATGTTTCAGGTACCACTCTCTGCTAATACCCCTTATACAGGGGTTGGCAAAAGTAGGTTTATAGTTGTGAGTATGCAAAACACAGAGTTTCACCTTGTGTTATTATTATTTACTTGTTAATTATTGTATTTATTTGTATTAATTGTCTCTTATTGTTGTTATTATTATTTTGTATCCTTTCAGGTAATAATGGCTGGTAATTTTAACCTACTTTTGCCCATCCCTATATGTTTTCAAAGTCAGGCCAGTTTTTTTCTAAGCTGCCTTTTCTTCTTCTAATTTCTGGCATTTATATTCAAGGCTTCAGAGTTTTCATTTTCAGAATACTGAAATAATCTTCTGATGACCCTGCTAACCCTGTTATTCTGCCATCCCTCTGTGAATTGAGAGAGGGCTCTCTGGAGACACAATCTCCACACTTTTCCTTGAAGTGCCTATTATTTTTTAACAGGGGCTCACCAACATACTATTCCTGGGCTTGTATCCCTATCAGGTTCCAACTTTTGAATTTTCAAATACTTGGCATAAATTTCCTACTCTTATGGGCAAGAAAGGTGTCTTCTTCCCTCACCTCTTATCCCATTGTACCAAGAGCTGGCTCTAGTCTCACTGGTTATTATTTCACTCTGGTATTCCCCAGCCATTTTTATGCAGGGTCATCAAGACTAAATCTTGCTCTTGGGTTAGTCCTGTTCCTATACCAATGTAACCCAAACCCTCTTTATTGGGACTGTCTTCTCCCATAGTTTATGTCATAAGTTCAAAGTCTTTTCTTTTCTTTTCTTTTTTTGGGGGGCTGATTACATTACTCCAAGTTTCTAGCTCTACGTCATGAAAAATAGAGTAGATTTTTGTCCACACACCAACTCTGAAAGCCTTTCTTCTGCTGACTAGAGATTTTCCCCCCTGCATAGAAGAAACCTGATTCCTGGAACCAGATGTTCTAGGAACCAGCTTTATCAGTTGGCTATTTATTGTACAGATGATATTGACCATATAGGAAGGACTTACACAATTGCTAATTAATGAATTCTGCTACCTTGTGGTTGATCCTAAACCCTAGGGCCCTGAAATATACCACCAGGATGATACCTAGTTTTTTGGTCCTTGCTGAGGAACAGGACAAATGGAAACCACCTCCCTCCACCCACACCCCCAGTCCATCACCATCACCACAATTAATCACCGTTCTAAAACTGAATACTGCTGCTGTGTCAGTCCTGAAGAGATCGTTTCCTATACTCACTGACAGCAAATTCTATCCCAGAGCAGAAGCCTTGCTTTCTTCTTGAAAGGACCTTACCCAGTGCAAATTCAGCTGTCTTTGCAGTTTGAGATTGCAGAATGAGCCTGCTCTGAAATCTAGGCCCCGGATGTGGCATGCTCACCCAGGTGCTAGCTGAACCGGATGTTCATCACAGTTTCCATGAGTTGCATGGAGAGCCTTGATTCCACACCGGAGTCCTACTGCCATCCTTGATTCCCAGAATATTCTCCAAGCCAATGTAATTTCTTTAACACAATGTAGGTCTTCAGCTCCATGTTTTCTTTCTGATCTCCTAGTTTGGTAAGCTAGGTTGAACCAGTTGGAGCCCTCAGAAGCTCTTGTGTCATGTTTGCCTAAGACTCAGAGCACCAAAAGCCCAGACCACCCCTCTTTCAAGTGTTTGGCCCTGGCCCTGCTCAGCTTTTCTGGGCAGAAGGAGCCAGACCAGCTGCTTTGGAAGGAAGAACATGAAGGAGAGCCTCAAGGAACAGAACTTGAATTCTTATAATTTTGCCAACCTTCACAGGTTGGTGATGGCTGCATTGTAACCTCTTGAAGACTCTGGGAATGAATTCTAATGAGTTGTCTAGCTGTTCTGGTAATGTTCTAAACCTGTTGTGCGTATATATTCACAAGGAGTGAATGTTTTCCATTTTTATTTCCAAGAATACTTTGTGGTCTTGAGTTGGATATATGTTTCAGTTCCTATTATATGTATATCTACATGGAATTACTGAGAGATTTAGTTTTGTAAAGGTGGCAGTGGACAATAGTCATGGTGATAGGAGTAGCAGTTTTCATTTTGCCCCCTCTAGAGTGTTCCCTTCTCCTTTCTAAGTGGGCCAGAGCCCCTCCCCCCCCACAAAAAAAATTGAGAAGCATCGGCTTAAATGTTAGAGTATAACCAACATTTGTCCTTGTGTAATTTGAGATTCCTGGGGACTATATTATCCAAATACGATAAACGTTCAGGATAAACAAGACATTGTCCTTTCAATTTGGTAATAGGCAGGGGTGACTTTCCTCATGTGTGAATGTATGATTTTGAAGTGCCTTGGAGATAGGAATATTATATTTGCTTTATCGAATTATTTTGAAAACATATTGCTACATTTGTTGCATTTCTCTGTGTATAGATTTGTTTTTTTCTTCCTAGACCTTTTGAAAGCAAGTTCAGATGTTTCGACATTTCACCTCAAATGCGTCAGCGTGCATCTCCAAAGATTAAGCACAGTCTTCTACATAGCCTAAGAAAATTTTTATTTATGGGTGATTTTTCACTATGTTCAATTTTTTTAAGTGAAAGGGTTTTAAAAGATTTTATTTATTTACTTTTAGAGAAAGGGAGAGAGGAAGAAAGGGATAGAAACATCAATCTGATCTATTCTCACATGCCCCCAACTGGGGACCTGGCCCGCAACCCAGGTTTGTGCCCTGACTAGTAATCGAAACAGTGACCTTTCAATTTGTGGGATGACACCCAGCCCATTGAGCCACACCAGTCAGGGCTCACTATATTCAATTTTTGAATCTATGCTTATAAATCTTTACTGCATCAGGTGCTAAAGAAAATGGTACATTCCCCTGTACCTCCTCCAGTTCTTTTAGAACTTGCACCCCTTAACTAAATTTGATAACACTTCAAATTTTTATTTTTGGAAACTGTTCCCAGGCAGAATTAGTGTTAACCATTCAAACTGGTTTGAGCATGTCTCTTATTTGGTTTGGAAATCCAAAAAGCATCTCCTTTTCCAGATGTTCTTTTTTTAAGTTTCAGAACCACTTACTTTTATCTCCCTTGAACCTCCGTGTTTCCCAGAACAGGGTATCTTATCCTTGTCATTCACTATTGCTGCTACAGCAATTTACAAAGAATATTGAACTATTAGGAATATATTTTATGCTTGAAATGGATTTCTAATCTTCTCAGCCCTAGAATAAAAACATATTTCTGACCTCTTCTGGTAATGTGGTACAACTTAAAAAAATAAACTTCATACTATTTACCCAGATGTTGAGCTTTGTCTCAAAATATGTACAAAATAGGGCCAGAGCTAAGGATAAACAGCAATGTGCTGGTAAGTGGGCCTTTTAGCTTTGTTACACTCTTTAAATCTTAAGAACCCAAGGGACACTGCCTCTGAGACTTAAGCCCATCTCATTTTTGGCAATAGGGTACTCTGACAAGTTAGGGGTAAATCAGGAAAGAAGAAGCCACACCTACCTTCCAGGTGGCTTCTTCAGTTCTGTTTTGCCAGTGTTACTTTTATATTCACATGTCTCTCTGCTTGATAGACTTCCCTCTGCCATAATGGAAGAACAGTCTCAGGCTCTTCCACCCCCATATTCTTAAACTAAACAGTATATATGTTTTAGTATGGAGGGAAATGAGTGTGGATGGTAATGGTCTAGGAGAGGAACAGTGAGCTAAAGCTGGTGGCAAAGAGAGTGATAACTGAAGACTAGACCCTTCACTTTAGGATGACGACTCTGGAATCCTGAGAAGTCTCTGACCACGACTGCATACATTGCACATGATGTTTGTTCGCAAGTGTTGTCAGAGGCTCTGGAGACATAGGCTGGCCACCTGAGACATAACCTCATGGACATGCCATTCTGATCAACTTCCGCATGAGACACAACTTTCCATGTAAAGTAAGAAGATGATCAGGGCCGTCGGGTGTGACCAAATAAGGTCCTCCCTGAGGTCAGGCCTGCACAGCTGACTTAGGAAAGATGAGTCTGCACCAGATCAAGGTAATGAAACTGAAGCAGGGAGGAGGAAAACCCCAAAACCAAATCTGAACGACAACAATGGTGGAAAGCAGGCAAAGCCTGGGTGTGAAGCAGGGGAAATAAAGATGGACTTAGTCTTTCTCCCCCTCAAACTGCAGTATAACTGATTGGCAGTTTCTTTAACACTCAGCAACTACATAAATGTTGTATGTATTCATGACAAAGTCTGTGGCAGATTGCAACTTTGATGATTATGAAACACCAAAGGAAAGGTTTATTAGACAAGGTGTTTTTGTCTTTCAAAAATTTTTTTCTTTTGATTTAAGTTGTTGTTCATCATAACATTCAGCAAGTGTTTTCCTTTGTTTTGATCCTTGGTGCTGTCATAGTGAAGTACAGAGCCACGACTAGCATAGAGCAGCTTCCTTCGACAGATTCCACAGGCCTGTATTTGTGAGCAGGAAACAGATTTTGTCAGCAAAATCTTGACTCTCTTAAATGGGCTAGTTTCTCTATTTTTCTTTTTACTTTAAAACAATTGTGTTATTTCTTTGGAAGACTGCTTCTACACCATCACAGAAGAAAGAATCTCTAAAATTTTAGCAATCTTAATGACCATTAACTCAGTTACACCATTTCACCAGGACAGGGCTCCTTTTAAAAAAAAACAGAAACTTAATTGAAATAACATACAGCAATCATAAGTGTACAGCATGATAATTTTTCACCAACTGTATAAGCATTTAGATCAAGACCCAGAACTTGCCAGAATACAAGAAGACTTCTTGTGCCCTTGAACAGGCACTACCCCCAGACTCAAGAATAACCTCCATCCTGACTTTAAACACCATAGATTAGTTTTGCCTCTTTTTGAATGTTATATAAATGGACTCATATAGTATGTACCCTTTTCTGTCTAGCCTCTTTGGCTCAACACATTTATGAAATTTCATGTTGTTAAGTATAATTTAAATTTCATTCTCATTTCTGTATCGTGCTGAGATTTTGTTTGGGATTACTTTGAGCCTATAGATAAATCTGGGGAGAATTGATATTTTTATAATATCAAGCTTTCCAAGCCATGAACATGCTATATCCTTCTGTTGACTGAGAATTCTTTAATTTTTCTTAGTGTTTTATAGTTTTCGCTTTAGGTACCTTACGTGTTTTTTATTAGATGTGTTTCTAGGTATTTGATGTCGTTTGTTCCTATTATAAATGCATTTTTTAAAATTTCACATTGCTTTAGTTACAATGTATAGAAATAGTTATTTTTATATATTGGCCTAATGATCTTGGTAAATTAGCTTACTGATTCTTACACTTTAGGGACATTTTTGTATTTTCTATGTACCAAACCAGGCCATCTGTGAATAATAACCATGTATTTCTTCCTTTCTAATCCTCCTGTCTTTATTTTACTTGAATTATTGCATTGGCTAGGATCAAGCCTGATTATTGATCAATTTGTCAGGTAGAAAAATCTTCCATAGAGTTCCCTGGTAAGAAAAGCAAAGCAGTTAAGAAGTTAAGTTAGTTGATTTGGAAACATCATATCTGAATTTCAGATGGTATTGTGCTGGTCTACAGAGCAATATATTGCACTTTGTAGTGTACAGCCACAGATACAGACTTAAAATCTTGTTAGCTAGCCACCCTTGTCTTTCCTACCCCGACAAGCAGAGAGTCTCATTTATACTTATGCATGGATACTTAATATAGTTCTTGTAGTCAAATAGGAGTCCAGACAGTTCACCAAAAGTGTTCTTGCCTCAGTGGTGGCATTAAGAGGTTATTGTCAAGAAGCAATTTCAGGAGGGACAAGGCTTTGGGAGAAATGCTATACATGGCAACAGTGTGATATCCGGCTAGTCAGTGACTGGCTGTAGAAGATGCCAGGTCTTCCAAAGTGCCTGCAGTTGTCTGAATGAGGATAAGGTTTTGATCAGCTAGAATATAGATGGGAGAATGAAATTTTTTAGATGGAACACTAAAACTGGAGGCAAGAATTGTAAGAAGTAAAAGCTACTGGAATCAAGAGATGTTAGCTGCCAGTAGCAGGGAGGGAGGGATCCTGGGCTTTTTGGTGGCCTAGAGATGGGGGGACTGTAAGTCCTTGCATGGAATCAGGTGAATCAGGTGTACCTCCGACCAGAGAGTGCAGATTTAGTAAACACGAGGAGATAGAACCTGAGAGTTGGCAAAACGTATTCTTCCACTCTTTTTGGTGTTACCTTACTTTTCCATCTCTTTCCCTATTTCTCTCAATCTCTTTTTGATGTAGTCTTTTTTTCTCTCAGATTCCCTTTGGGAGGTAATATGTCATAATGACTAAGAACTGTTTAGGTAGGAGTCCTGACCATTTACAGCTATGCAACCATGACAGATTACTTACCTTTTTAAGCTTTGGTTTTCTCATCTATAAAATGGAGACAGTGAAAGTAGCTTTCTTACCCTGTTGGGAAGATCAAATGAAATGATGTATGTAAGAGCAACTTGGCACAAAATTAATGCTGAGGGTCTGTCTGGCTGCCTCTTTCTTGACCTGTCTACCTTATTTTTCTAGAGATATTAGTTCTTTTCTATTTTTTTCCCTTGTTCTGGAGCATTTTCTTTCAGCTAGGTATAACCTGGTGTTTTTGTTGTTTTAGTTGAAAAAAAGCTTTGTATCCTCTATTATTCATGTACAAAGTGGGTGAGGGAAATAGCTCCTATTTCTGTCAGTGTGGTAGATTACCGAAATGGTAGTGGGGAGTTCTTGCCTCCTTTCCCTTCTAATAGCAGCAGCTGCAAGACCTTGAGCAATTCCTTTAACTCATTTGGGCTTCAGGGTCCATATCTAAAAATGTAAAGTCCTCAATTAAATGGACTGTGGGGCCCTAGTCTAACTCTGTGAGAAGGTGCTAAAAGTCAGATTCCTCACTGAATTATACATGCCACAAAGGAACATGTCTGTTTATCCCCAGCTCCTCCAGGATGCCTGGCCCATAGAGGATGCTCAGCAAATGAATGATTGAAATTTTTACAACAAGGAAGGTGATCCATAGTCACCAGGAGTTGTCACAGAACCGTTGGCTTTATGGGCCCATCCTCTATAACTCTGAACTTAAACTCAAAATTTCTAATTGTAGAAACTGTTTATCAAGTCAAATGTCAACTTTTTTAACATTTCTTTTCAAACTTTTGAATTCAAACTTCATGAATTTCTTAGGAGTTCATGATCCTTTCTCAATTTCAATGTGTGGCCATGCTGGATAGGCCTAGGTCTCTGTCATTGTTTAGGAAGTCGACTGTGTGAAGGTAAATACTCTATTTTTAAAAGCATAGTGTATAATTATACAACATCATAGCACCCTCTGCAAGGTGCTGTGCCATTTTCTTTATTTCTTGAGGCAGCATCACAAACCTCATTTTCCAAAGGAGGGAAAACTAAAAGCAAGGAGCGTCTTGGGCTTCTACATTCCTGCTTTAAATATACATCACTATCTCTGACTAACGCATGCCATGGTCAGGCTCCTTTACACACCCTCTGGCCCAGCAGTCCCTCTGGAAAGCTGAGTCTTCTCTCTCACTGCTTACAGGGCCTCTAATGGCTCTTCTCTCAGTGATCTGTGAAACTTGCAATTCTCATTCCTGCTGTTTTCCATTCTCTTCTTTCTCGTTTAAATGGTTGTTCCTAAGGAAGAAATATTTATGACTAATATTGTGCCTAGCCTTGGAGGCTAGATATGGTTAAGAATTAATTGGAAATATAATCCATTCAGTCACTCGTTGTCTTAGTCCATTCAGGCTGCTATAACAAAATGTGGTAGATTGGGTGGCTTATAAAAAACAAATTTATTTCTCATAGCTGTAGAGGCTGGAAGTCTGAGATCAGGGTGCAAACATGGTTGAGTTAGGGCTCTCTTCTGGGTCTCAGACTTCTAGTTGGCGTCCTCACATGGCTCTGCCCTCATTATCTAACTACCTCCCAAAGTTCTCTCACCTTTTAATACCATCCATCAGGCATTAGGATTTCAATAGATGGATGTGGGGGGAAACAAACATTCAAAACATAGCACTCCTCAGATATTTCTTTTTTTATTTTTTATTTATTTATTTTTAGAGAGAGGGGAAAGGAGAAAGAGAGGGAGAGAAACATCACTGTGTGATTGCCTCTCACTCACGTCCCCAACTGGGGACCTGACGTGCAACCTAGTCATGTGCCCTGACTGGGAATCGTACCAGCGACACTTGGCTCATAGGTTGACGCTCAATCCACTGAGCCACAGATGCCTGGACTCCGCAGATATTTCTTAAATTATTCCTTATGTAGAGAACATAAGATTCCAGATATAAGGCAATTTGGAGGTCATAGAATGTATATAATTTAGAGCCAAAGTGGTGTGGTATACACTAAGAGTACTATGTAGATTTAAAGAAATCAAGACATCGGAATTATTTGGCAGTTTAGATTCTCTTCCATTATAAAATTTTTCTTTTCAGGCAGCTTTGGTTTACCCTCTAGTGTTAGTCTCATCAGCAGAACTGATAATTTTTCTAATAATACTGTGAAAATATCAAGACTTCTAAAACTGAAATGAGAAAATTGAATAATACCATAATTATTCATTTTCTAGATTTAGGTATAATAGTGATTATAAATTATTTTGCTTAGATAAAGTAAGAAGTGTAGACTTTTCAAGGACACAGAACCTTTGTTTACATTGAGGCATAATCACCTTTACTTAACTATTTTGCCAAAACTTTTATGGCAGAATATTGGTAGGAGAAGTGGCAAAGACAAAGGGACCATGCTGAGAACCACCAGAATGTCCTCTGCGTTGGAGAAATGGTTCTCTGTGTCAAGTTGTCTGACTCTCCCTTCTCGTTTACTAGCATTTTAACAACAACAAGCTTAGCCATTTCTGTGTCTGAATGTCTGAAAACATTTGATAACAATTGAGACGCGGCTGCCATGATGTCACCATCAAGAAGTCATGAGAGAGACTCTAATGACTTCTAAATATAATCTGCCAGTTCTGAACTTATTTCATGTATTCCGGAATAGCAGTTGGCATTATGTAGGAAAGAATTATGAAAGCCTATCCTTTCCAGTCAGTCACTGGCAGGACTTTGCTTTATAAACTTGTCATCTGTGATAGACTCGTCTATCTCATTTGTTCACTCTTGAGACCAGAATTCAGGGTTGGAGGAGGCACCAGAAAACCAGTTGACCTGAAGATTGTTCGGTCTTGTCAGACAGAAAAGGGATGATTGTTTAACTATAAGTCTACCTAGTTTAATCACTAAGAATTAACCAAGCTCCTAAAAATATTTTAGGAGTAAACATTGAGTCAAACAAAATTTTAGTGGGTTACCAGGGCACTGACTGTGGTTAGCTATTTAATGAGACCTTTGATACACTGGAAAGTGACTGGCACAAAAGCTTAACTCATTTTCCTCCCCCGCCCTCCAAGATAGCTGGACAGAGTAGCAATTCTAATCTATAACCAGAAGAAAACAGCTCTCTTAGTGCAGCACCTTTAGAGTTTGTTCTGTACTTTGGGTAAAATGCCCCCTCTAAAGTGAGTTAGCTCCTAGGTAAGACAGAAAAGGCAAAACTGGTTTGGTTTGGTTTGGTTTGGCCAATATATGTAAGTCACCTTGATTTGAAAAGCTCTTGTTACTTTGCCCTCTCAGAATCACAAATGGAATATGCAGTTGACTTCCAAACATAAAGCAACAGCTCTGTATGCTGTTTCATCAACTTAGTAATTGGCACCTCTATGAAAGGATTAGTTATAAACACTTGCCCTTCTTGGTTAGTCACTAAGAAAGGCAGACATAAGCACAGAGGTTTCCAGGACATTTCCTGTGTATATGTAGCTTTTCCTAGGTTGTAGTTTGGTCCTTTGTCGTATTCCTTTGTTTATAAACTTTTTGAAATGCCCCTAAAGATGAGTCTCTCGCACTCAGACCTGATTATTTAAAGTTGCTTGAGAAAAGACTTTAAAAACTCATGTATTTAATTTGTCAGTAGGCCTCTATAGTATGCAATGTATTTGCCAGAGGAATTTCAAGCCTTTCATAAGCTAATGTGTAATGTCTATCAATATACTTTTGGCTGTTTAATTCTTTTTTGGATTCAAAATTCTTCATACCTGCAATTCTTGGTTTTCTGTGACACCATTTGGGAAGGAGTGGGGACCATCACCTGCAGGATTTTTAATGATTTCAGAGCCTCTGGGAAGCAGACCAATGCCGAAGAAATTTGGGGAAAAGACTTGGCTAATAAAGGTGTCAGATGATGGATGATTTCTGAGTTTAAAGAACTTTTCATTGGTTTTAGATGGAAGGCTCTCTATTTAAGTGTTTGGCTTTCTCTGGCATGTGACTTGACATGAGTTCCCAGAACAATCAGCTCATTACAAGGTTTGCAGAAGGAAGCATTGTGCTCCCTGTTAATGGGCTCTCCTCTCTCTGTTCCTCCCTCATCCCTCTTCTTATTTCAGTGGTGCTTCATGCCCCACCTCCAACCAAGATCAAACGGGAGCTGCACAGCCCCTCCTCGGAGCTGTCATCCTGTAGCCATGAGCAGGCTCTTGGTGCTAACTATGGAGAAAAGTGCCTCTACAACTATTGGTAAGTGGAGCCAGAGAAGGCTGACCAGAAAGGAGCATTCAGGCTGTTTCAAATATTATTCAGCAAGACACACGCCATCTCTCCCAGCAGTGTAATTCTCTCAGTTCAAACGGGGCCTTTGTGCTGAGCATAAAGTGCAAAACTGTTAAACCAGCTCTGGGGGTGGGGGGATTGAGTCGATGGGGTACTGAGCCCCCCCTAAGGGAGAAGATCTTGAATACTGGGATATTTGATCTGTGGCTTCGAGGGAGGGAATATGTACTTCTTCATGTCTATCATATGTTAATGTGAACTTTAAGCA
The DNA here is from genome assembly GCF_987537825.1 of Furipterus horrens. Taxonomy (NCBI): domain Eukaryota; kingdom Metazoa; phylum Chordata; class Mammalia; order Chiroptera; family Furipteridae; genus Furipterus; species Furipterus horrens. The sequence continues at coordinate 46,777,205 of NW_028327171.1, read as the reverse complement.
CCAAAGAAGTAATCTTCAAATCAGAATATATGAAAAAGCCCTGATGCTTGTGCCCTTTACCTAAGAATATCCAGGCCCCAGGAATGAAGCTTTAATTTTAAATTATTCTTTGCTCTAGGAGATAAGCATAGATCTGCCTGAAAGAGGGAGGAGAAGAGTTGTTAATCCAAGCGATGTTACAGCAGAAATTTATCCTCAACAAAGATTCTGACTAATTTCTGGGAACCCTGGAATACTTGGGAGAGGGGCTAAAAAACTCCTCCCAATGCATAAATTCTCCCCACATCCATCCACCTCTACACACACATACATGGAGAATTTGGTGGAAGGGGAGAGAAAGGAAACCGGAAGCAGAGGCTAAAATTATCTTTGAGAAGAATCACTAGAAGTGTTAAATAAGTCCCTGTGACGCAGTGTGTTTGTCACTTTTCAGAGGTACAAATATTCCCTCAGGGCTGCCAGCAATTTAACTATGTTAATGCTGTCATTTCCTGGCAACCGAGGTCTGCAACATTCTGCTGGACCTGGTGACCAAACTCATGGCTTCATTGCAGCTTAATGGTTCCTTCTCTTTTTCTGTTTACAGTGCCTATGATAGGAAGCCTCCCTCTGGGTTCAAGCCATTAACCCCTCCTACGACCCCCCTGTCACCCACCCATCAGAATTCCCTATTTCCCCCACCTCAGGCAACTATGCCCACCTCCGTGCACCCTGCTTCAGCTGGCCCAGTACAAGGTGTGGGTCCTGCCCCCACCCCTCATTCGCTTCCAGACCCTGGACCACAGCAGCAAACCTTTGCAGTCCCCCGGCCACCACATCAGCCCCTGCAGATGCCAAAGATGATGCCTGAAAACCAGTATCCATCGGAACAGAGGTGGGTGCTGATCTGGGCTTCCTTCGCCCTCTCCACTGTCCTTCACGTTTCCTCATTGGGAGGGGGAAACAAGTTAGTCATATTTACCAGGTATCTGTAAAGTTCTCATTCCACGGAGGCATCTTGTGAGGTAAGACTAATAGAAATATGAATATGAGCTATTTATTCATTACCCTGTTCCTGAGGTGCTCCAAGTGGTTTATAGACATTACAGCTTCCTTATGAAGTAGGAACGAGGAGATAATTAGTACTGTGCTCCCATTACAGAGCTAGGGAAAGAGTGACTTTCCCAGAATACACAGTCTGTTGACCCTCACTCGGGGCAGATTTCCTGGCTCCTCACTGGATGCTAGAATCGAACCTTGGTTTATGCCACCCATAAATACTTTATTAACACTTTATTAGGGAAGATTGCTGAGTTATAGGAAGTATCATTACTCATCTGATTTTAACAGATTATAGCAGTAGAAGATTAACTAAGGACCTTATTTATAACCATCTACTTTTGAGATAGCGATCTCCTGGTTTCATTCTAGGTAGTTCTGCATTTCTAATAAGGAAATTAAGGCAGCAGGAATAATGCGCTCAGAGTCATTTCTTCATCAAACCAACCAATGTGTGAAGGGAACTTACTCTGCAAACACCAAACTTGGGTTCCATTCTTCTAATTAGGCCTGTTCTCTGCTGTGTTCTAGAATTTTGGATGCTTGTGCCCTCCCTTCATGAAGAGTGTTTTGGGGTCTTTTTTATTTCAAGTCTCTGTGGGATAAGGACATAATGTAGGCACATAGTTGTCAGTTACGTTAGCAAGGACTGCAAGATGGTGACCATTGCATTTCCTTTCTGTTTTTCTTGCTCTGCTTTGCGTGAGTGTGAGGGAGAGAGGCAGGAGAGGAAGGATGTTTGAGTACACCTTCCCCAGGCCTGGTCCAACCCAAGTGCCTCCCAGTGTTTACTCAGAGGTCACTTTCTTCCTTTCTAGATGAAATGGAGGAAAACATTAGCGCTCTTAATCTTGTTCTAATCCCCTTACCCCCTTGCCGTGAAAGCCACCATAAAGAACTACATAATTAGACTGGTTAGTGTTTATTCCCTGGTGAGGCCAAATGTCACTAACACCAATGATACAAGGGGTGAGCATGGATTGAGGGCTGCGTCACCAGTGGGCCTCCATTTGACAGAGAGCTCATCTAAAGGATGCAGCCGCCACTGAGCTTTTGCCATTTACTACCTTGTTAACAGCCTTGCACTTTTTCAGGAGAATTTGGAAATTTAGATATTTATGTAAAAACTCCAGGTTGCCTTTTTTAAAGTTGGCAACTAATTCAAATGAAAGACAACAGTAACACTTTGCAGACTAAACAAAACGTCTCTGTGGGTAAAATTACCCTGTAGGCCTGCCAGTTTGTGAACTCAGGCCTGGATGCCATTTTTATTCCAATAGTTCTTTGGTTGTGTGTTTTTAAACAGCATCCTCCTGACTTTCTGCAGGGATTATTAATTGAGGGGGTGGGATGGAGTGGAGCACATATTCTGTACTTCAAATACTTAGTAAACTTTGTTATACCGTGTGTAAAGGAAAATAACTTCATGTTAAATCTCTTATTTTTTCAATCATGCACTATTTAACCACAGATACTGTCTAAGAAATTTGTTGTTTGGCGATTTTGTCATTGTGTGAACATCACAGGGTGCACTTATACAAACCTAGATGGAATAGTCTACTACACGCCTAGGCAGTATGGTATAGCCTATTGCTCCTAGCCTACAAGTAGTACAGCACGTTATTTTACTGAATACTGTAGGCAATTTTAACATTATGGTAGTTGTGTCTATAAACATCTAAACTTAGAAAAGGCACAGTAAAAATAAGGTATATAAGATAAAAAATGGTATATCTGTCTGGGCACTTACCATGAATAGACCTTGCAGGATTGGGAGTTGCTCTGGATGAGTCAGTGAGTGAGTGCGGAGTACTCTGAAGACCTGGGACACTGTTGGGCATGGCTGTAGATTTTACAAACACTGTACACTTTGGCTACACTAAATTTATAAAACAACGTGAAATTAAATCAAGCACAGGGGAAATGATGCAATCAAGAGGCACAGTGCTGCTGGTCTTAACATGGCATACTGTTCACAACAAACTTTTTTTTTTAGTAAGTAGAACGAGTACACTCTAAAATAAGGATAAAAAGTATAGTAAATACATAAAGGAGTAACAGTCATTTATTACCATTATCATTATTATACACTGTATGTGGTTGTGTGTGCTGTACGTTCATATGACTTGCAGCACAGTGGGTTGGTTTACACCAGCAGCCCCGCAACACGTGGATGATGTGTTGCACTGAGACATTACAGTGGCTACAACATCACTGGGTGATAGGAATTTTTCAGCTTTATTGTAGTCTTATGTGATTGCTGCCTTGTGTGTGGTCCCTACATTGTTGATGGCAGTCGTTATGCATCTCGTGACTGTATTTCCCCCTCAGTCCCTGTATGATTTTGTCAATGGTTAACTGAATTCAGGGAGAAATACCCTAATTCTTCTGTAGGTTATTTGCCCTCAGCCAGGGAGCCTTACTCTCCATTGTGAAGTAGGTTTGTGTCCAGGGTAACAGCCTCTTCCCAAAAAGAAGAGGTTTAATCCCTGAGATTTATGAGTTTGTGCCCTCAGGTGTTTAAGGGAAGGAGGCAAGAACCAAAAAGTAGGTATTTCTTTTTGGAGGGGGTTCCTCCTGGAAATTTGTCCATCTTGGATGTCCCTTCCTCTTACCCTCTGCAATAATTAGGAGGATGGGTCTGAAATAAAAAGACCTCACAAATGCTGGGATGCTAAGAAACCCTTGAGGGACTTGGGGAAAAGGGTGAAGTTCTGAAGCAATAAATAAAAGCAACACTGGGGCAGTTAGGCTTATACACTAGAGCCCCGTAGTCTCAAAGTTTTCCTGGGGGCTTATTAAAATGCAGATTTCTTGCTGCACTCTGGAGATTGATTTGGTGGGTCTAGAACAAGGCCTGGATATATTATTGTCACACTTTGAGAAAACATGATCTAGCCTTCTCTTTCAGCCCCATCCCTACTCCAATCCACCTATTTTTTTTTTTAAAGTGTCAACTATTCAGTATCTGAGTTTTATTCTTATTGCCCTTGTCTGTTACTAATGAGATGATGTGATATATGTGTAGTGCTAAATATACTTTTAAAATGACAAATGATTTTGCTTATAGATACTGGATAGCTCACAGAGAATGAGACAAACTAAAATCCCTGCTCTGATTTTGTAAAAGTAATAGTAATTGTAGTCATGTATGATAATAAGCTTAATAATCACTCTTTTAATAACCTTTATGCCTGCCTGAAAGTGAGGCAGATTACTGTAGATTGTTCTTTGCTAATTTTTTGTTTAAATTAGAAGGGATATTACTTGAAAAACTAACCTCCTTAACAAAAATATATGATACTTTGTGGGACAGAAAGAAATATAATCTCTTTTGAGCCTTTTAACAGCTCTGTAAACAAGACAGAGGAAAAAAACCATATTTTACAGTTAAGAAAATCAGGCCTACAGCAGCTAAAGGACTTCCTAAATGTCACGTAGCCAAAAGCAGGGTCCTGTATTTTGAAACCAAGACATTAACTTATGCCATCCATATGTTTTGGTTATGATTGGGGGGTGGGGGGTTGCTAACATTCACTGTTGTCTACTAAAACCTGAGTGACCTTGAGAAATCGTTCTAACCTTGAACTTGCTCCATCTCTTTACCTCTTCAACTACCACAATGTTAGCCATCTCTTAAACTATAAAATCCTACTAAATTCCTTCATCACTTACGAAACCCATGTCGTAACACGTCTGTTTCATTTTGTTCACTGTGTGCCTTATCTCTTCAGTTGAGTGGAGTAGACCCTTTGAGGTTTAAAAATCATGATTTAGACCCCCTTTGTTAGACCACGTTTAGCCTAGTATCTTACTTGTCCTCATTATGTTTACTGATAAAGTGAGAATTTGCTAAGATTATACTTTAAATAACTAAAATATAATCTAGTCAAAAGTACATTCTTAATGTTTTATACAATCTTAGTATATAATTCTTCACAACTAAAAATTTATTTTTAGAAGATAAATCCTTGTTTGCGATCATGATTTATATTCATGATTTCCTCCCCTCGAGGAAAAAACATGTAATTTGGCATGTTCAGACATGTTCCATTTATCCTTAAAGACCACAGCTACTTCTTGAAGAGGACAGGTGCTCTTCGTTCAACCATCTAAATTTCACAGGTTTTATCATTGTGCTGTTGACCATGTTTATGTGAGCTATAGGTGGTGGGACTTAGAAAATATTCTTCCGTTATGCCCATAGTACTGGCCAGATATGTTTTTGCCTTTTACTGTACTGTTTCTCATTACATCTTGAGTCTCCACAAGTCAACTGAAGAGGCTCTACTAAGAAGTTTATCATCTAAGTATTTTAGAATATACCGCACTCTCACTCACTTGGTATTAAGAAGCAAAAACTCAAGAAAAGACAAAATTTCTAAAAATGTTGCTGCTGGTGGAAAAATCCTCTGCTTCTTGGTGTGCACCCTGAGGGCAATAGTATGGTAGTAGGCTCTCCTGCTGAAATTGATAGTCAGAATACCGTGCCCCAGAGTCATCTAGAAAGGATCCGGCATCTTCTGAAGGAGTGAATGGCCTAACCTGCTTAATTTCTCTCCCTCATTGGTTAGGATCAAAACTTTAAAGCTTCAAAGAGTGAGCTTAAGTTTTCTGAAATTGTGATTTAGTCAATCAGCCATTCTCTAAAGATACTAGGTAAAGAGAACTAATATATTCAAATTTTTCTCTTGTTTCCACTTCCTCTCATAAAGTCCACCTCTAATAAATTGCTGTGCGTTTTTGTCCTTCCGATTTTGTAGCTTTTAGAGAGGGAACTTGACTGTGAGTCACATTTGTACCCTGGTCTGGAATGAAGGGAATGTGTCCGATGCCCCCTTTCCCCATGCACTCTTGTAATAGCGTGTTAGGTATGGCAGCACGACTCACTTCGGGATCCAAAACTGAGTTTCACAGATGCTTAATGGAACCTTCTTTGACAGACTCAATAATGTATTTCTCATGGTTTTTAGTTCTGAATCTTAAGAGAGCCTTCTTTCAGCATTTCACCATGTTTACTGTAGGGTTTTTGTTGTTGTTGTTACCTTTTATTCAAGATAAAAGAAATTTCCTTCTCTCCCTAGTTTACTGAGAGTTTTTAATAGAATGGATATTGAATTTTACCAAACACCCTTTCTTCCTCTGTTAAAATTATCAAAGGGATTTCCTCCTTTAATTTCTTACTATGGAGAGTTACTTTGATTTATATGGAACCAACTTTGTATTCTTGTGATAAGCCTAACTTACCCATTATGTATTATCTTTTGTATATTGCTGGACTTAGTTTCCCCATATATATTTAGAACTTCTGCATCTCTTAATTGAGAATAAATGTACATACTTTTTCTTGTATTATCTTTGTTGAGTTTTAGCATTGAGATAATACTCATCAAATGAGTAGAGGGTATGCTTCTTTTTATATATTTCATATATTTTGGAATAGTTCATGTGAAATTGGCATTCTTTATTTCATGAATTTTTGGAAGAATTTATCAGTAAAACCATTTGGGCCTAATATTATCTTTGTGGGAAGATGTTTAATTACTTATTCAATGTCTTCACCTTTTATAGTCTTGCTCTGGGATTTCTGTTTAGTTGAATGAACTTAATAAATTATTTTTTCTAGAAATTTTTCCATTTTGTGTGAGTTTTTAACTGGCATAAAGTTGTTTATATATATATTTTTTTTGTTTTTTGTTTTAAAAACAGCTCTCTATAGCATCTGTAGTTATCCCCTTTTTCATGTTTGATATTTATCTAGACCTTGTTTTTTCTTCCTTGTCTTGGCGGACAATATCCTTCATCTTTACAAAATCAGCTTTGGCTTTACTCATTCTATTAAATGTTTTCTATTTCATTCATTTCTGCTTTTACTAATATGTCTTTTTTTATTTTCTTTTAGTTTATTTTGTTTTTCTCTTTCTAACTTCTTTGGTTGAATGATTAGCTCATTAATTTAGAGCTTTTTTTTTTTCTTTATAATATGCGTAAAAACATAAAACCAAATAAAACTTCTCCTAAAACTGGGTGACCATACATTTAGATTTTCCCAGGTTGCTGTGGTTCATGCCTTGTCTGGATATAATTGCTAATAGCCTCCCCTTTTATTACCAAAAATATCCTGGTTGGGGCAATCAATTATTTCTCCCTGCCCAAATCCCACTTAAGTAAGCCATACCCCACAAGTTATGATTTGTGGTATTTTAAAAATTTAGTTCCAATTGTTTTCTATTATTTCTTTAGTCTTGAAGTTCTTTAAAAATATATTTCTTGCCCTGGCTGGTGTGGCTCAGTGGATCGAGCCTAAGGGTTCCGGTTCGGTCCCAGTCAGGGCACATGCCTGGGTTGCAGGCCAGGTACCTGGTTGGAGGCGTGCAAGAGGCAGCCAAGTGACGTTTCTCTCACATCAATGTTTATCACCCTTTCTTTCTCCCTCCCTTCCCTTCTCTCTGAAAATAAATAAAATCTTTAAAATATGTACTTTTTTTTTCTTAATATCCAAACATAAAAGAGTTTTCTAGTTGACTGGACTATATAATTTTTATTTAAAGGTGATCAAGAGAGTATTTAAAAAACAATTATAGAAATAACTGTAGAAATAGTTTAGGCCAGTGGCTCTGGAGTTGGACAAACAGACACAGACCTGGGATTGAATCCCAGCTCTGCTACTTCCTATCTGCATGACCTCAGGCAGACAGTTAACTTCTCTAAATGTTGGCTGAAAATGGAGAATAGTAGACATAGCATAGTATCATTGGGTGGATTAAATGAAATCATATTGGCACAGACAAGGTACTTATTAAAATGTTAACTTCTATGACAATTTTACTTTTTAAAAATCACTTTTATATTTCATAAAGGACACTGTACTTAAGAAATCTTCCTAAAATGATATGGATCCCACAATTTTAGAAATTCCAAGTTTTGAAAATGTAAAAAATTCTCTTTATCCTTAATCATTTTTCTTTTTCATTAGACTTATTTAAAAGTTGTACGTATAAAACTAATACTCCCACTGTTTTATATTGGGGATATCTATTTACATCACTTTCCTTCTTCCATATTTGATCTTGAGAAATCAGACAAGCTTCTAGGCCTTTAAAGTTTTATCACCAAGTATTTTATTGCCGTTTAGATAGACCAATTTGAGTCTAAGCAGAGCTGACAGGCCTCACAAAGCTGTTTCAGAGCTCTTCGGTGTGGGACAGTGATTGGGTTTTGTTTTACAATAGTGTCTGGCTCTTCATACATGGCAGGAAAAATAAACATTAATGTGAAGTTGGGGAGTACATTGCCACCCAGAATATAAATCAGCATTCTCAAGCCCTGACCAGGTAGCTCAGCTGACTGAAGCATCCTCCCGTACACCAAAAGGCTGTGGGTTCAATTCCCACTCAGGACACATACCTAGGTTGCAGATTCAATCCTCTGTGAGGGCGCATACCAACTGATCTTTCTTCCTCATATCAATGTACATCTTCCTATCTCTCTCTCTCCTTCCCAGTCCCATCCTCTTCCTCTTTCTCTTTCTCTAAAGTCAAACATATCCTCAGGTGAGGATTAAAAAAACATATATACAAATAATAATAAATAAATCTTCATTCTCTTTCTGAGAAAGGAAACTAGATATTGGGTAGGCAACTAGTGGACTCGTGTTTTGTGTGTGTGATAGTATTCTCTCCCAATTTCTTAAGACCTTTCCTTTACATAACTTCTGAATTTGGCTTGTTGTGGGATGAGGTAGGGGGTAGTACAGTTGATGGTGATGTTTGAAGGTAATGAATATCAAGAACTTAGCAAACTGCTGGGCCCTGTTTCATGCATTATCTTATATAATCTACAACAAACTTTTAGGCAGGTATCTTGGTTGTCCTTATTTTGGTGATAAGGAAACTGAGGCTCAGAGCAGTTACATACCTCAGCCAAGGTCACACAGCTAGTAAGTGGTAAAGATTAGATTTCAGCCTACGATGATCTGACTTTATAGCGGAGCCTCTTACCCAGCTGTGCTGCGTCTCTATTTTCTATCTTCTTTTAGCCTTAACGGAAATATTAAGTGTTGGTGTCTTAGCTGATCTTATGTATCACCTCTCAGCTGGCCTCTGAACGTCACTGCTTCACCTGGCACCCACAGCCACTGTGTAGCCATCATGGAATCCACCCTTTTCTCCTTTTTTCCTCTAAGCATTGTGTTTACTCTGTGTGTTGGCAGCAGAAACAAAAAAGGAAATGCAGAAAAAGCATCTTACGGTTTTCATAACATAAACCAAATGTTGGTAGCGTGGGTGAGCTCTTGGGAGGAAAGGCGCTATATAAATCTGACAAATAAGTAAATAACTAGCTCTTTAAATAAACAGGCACTGAAAAAGCCTTAATCTGTAACCTATTGAATTTAGACTTCCTCCGTAGTCAGAAGTCTCCTTTTGCTCCTCAGCTGTGAGTTCTCTATGGCCTGAGTTCTGTTGGGAAATGAGTGTGAGGGTGGGTGTTGGAGGCGGTGGGGGGATGGGGAAGAGGTTTGTTAGGAACCAGGCTGCTCTTCCATTGGAAGTAATTGCCTGCCTCAGTAAACAAGAGGCATCTTTGTCATAACTGTATTATGTATACAACACATTCTTAGACACTTCAAAGGGATTGCAGCAGGGAAAGGGAGTTCAAATGAAGGTCAGTGAGTAAAGTTCATAGAATGTATTTTGGGAGAAGAACTGAATTACTTTACTAATCTCTGCAAATAAAAGCCATTATCTGCAGCAAGCTCTGAGAGAATCTTTCTTCCAAATATGTTGGTTTTGTTACCTACCCTTAAGATCCCCTTTGCCACGTCCACTCCCTCAAAACAGACCAAGACAGAACAATCCCAGTTACAGAAACCGTCTGCAGATCCCAGGCTCCTAAGTTTCATGAATCCTCCGAGTTATGCTGGGAGGAGGGGACCGGGGTGCTGACGGATGCCCATATGGAAGTGCCTTTTCCTGGAGGGGCTGTACCAGGACAGCTCTAAAGTTTCATTCTGGAAGGTGAGAAGATGAGCACTGAGCGGAAGTGAAGTGACTGGGCCTGCCAGCTGCCAGAGCTCCGGTTACAGAGCTGAGTGGGTCCTGCCTTCTCAGAGCCATCAAAGGAAATGATTTGTGGAGGTCACCTTTGAAGGGGCTAACTAAGATGGTGGCAGAGGGGGGAAAGCTAGAAAGCAGTGCCCTTATTACTGTTCTTCCTGCTAGTGTAATGTTTGGGTACTTTATAAAAATAAGGCCTTAAGAATATCTCCATTTTTTTTTCCAGCCCACTTCAAAATTTTCTTTAAAAATTCAGGTTTGCTGCGTGCGGCTGGTGCCTGTATTCTAAATGTCAAGTCTAACCTCAAGTTTCAGATTTATACTTCTTCAAAGACTATACAAGGGTTTCCTGAAATAACAGGCAACCTAGAAAATCTCATTCCTTTGAAGTTCCACTGTAATGCATTCAGTACCTCAATGAAAGGCTCTCAACCCACTCAGCCTTACATAGTTTACAACACTTCTTTAATCTGTTGGCCAGGTAAATTCAGATGCTTTTAGTATCTAGGTTAAAAAGATAAGTATATGTAAAATTGTTTGGTGATCTTTACGTTATAAAACCATCTTGGGGTTCTACTTTTGATAGGGTAGTCAAGACTCAGAGTGAGAGCCTTGCTATATACCCTGATCTAAACAGTGCTTTATCTGCACCCAATCTCTTCAGTTTAAGATTTTAGATCTTGACATCCTAGAAATCTGTTGGCCACCTGTTGCCCCAGATTGATTCAAATCAAATTCAAGGATTCAAGCTAAAAGTAGAGAGTACGACCTTACTTATTACAGGATTATATTGTCGATTTTTAGAATTTACTGAAATTAGTTGTTCTAAAATCCTCTATTTTTTCCCTGAACCTTGGCTCGTATTTTCTACCTCAGAGCATATCTTTACAAATGCTTTTCTTTATACACACAGATTAGTGCCTTATGCATATCTCATGAATTGAAGCCTCACACTGAGGGTTACCACCTCTAACTCACGCACCCACCGTCCTGATGTCTGCCCCTGTCAGTCAGTGATTACAGCTGTGTCAGAAGCCACGCTTTTGTAGACATGATTTTATTTCATCATTCCAGTAGCATTTGTATGGATAATACATCCCATGTTACCAATGAGGAGACTGAAACCAAGAAAATTTGTCCTCCATCACCTCCCTAGTAAGTGGCTTCACTCAGGACCTCAGGTTTTCCTCTACTACCCTGCCTTCCTGACAGGGCAGGGGCAGCAGGCACTCATTTAGATGTCTCTGACAGCAACAGGATGTTAATGGTACTCATTAAGTAACAGTAACAAAAGGCTTTTATTGTTCTGTCTTATAAAATAATGCATATTTATTAAACTGTTGAGGAGCAAAAAACAAATAAAATCATAATCACCCAAAGAAGCAAATGTGAACATTTAGGTGCAAATCTTTCCAAGATTTTATATAACACCATAAATATTTTCTTTTATTTTTGCAAAAATTGATGTTTTTTGTACTCTTTCACAGCCTGCCTTAATATATCAAAAATACCTTTGCAAGTCCTTACCTATTTGTATATTGCATCATATTTGATTATTCTTTTCAACTAAATGGCTGTATTACCACATTCTTAGACAGTTCCCTTGTTAGACATTTGTATTAGTGACTATCTTTGTAGTTTTATCTAGTCATATCTATGATTTCAGTGTCTTTTGTATCCTAGACAGAGATTTATGACCTGCCTGCTTATCCTCTCTCCTTATGATTACTAATGAAGTTAAACTTTTTGTTTGTTTATGATTGTCAGTGTTCCTTCTTTAGTGATTTTTCTCAAAAAAAAATCCATTTGGGATGTTCATCTTTTATTGATTTTTTAAAGCCCTTTCTGACAACAACAGTAACATTGCCATATTTATTAGAGAATTTTTTCCCAATTAGTTTAATATGGGGGGTTGTTTCTGGTATTTTTCTGTTACAGATTTCCCCCCCAGTTTGTTGTTTCTGTGCTGGTTTTGTTTCTGTAGTTTTTTAATTTATAGAAATTTATAAAATGAGGTATGTCTATATTTATCTTGATTATTTTTGCTATTGGTATGATGTAGGAAAAGGTTTTTTTTCCTACAAGATTATGTTTTCATATATCATGGTTTACTATCATGGTTTCATATTAAATCTATATTCCATATGGAATTTATTTAAACATATGATATAAAACAGAAGTTCAACCTTTTCCCCACTGATTTGCAATGCCTGACAGTTTTTGACTTTTCATTTAATTCTTTTGACATGCCTAACTTTCATTTCTTGTATTCCTGTTTTATAATTAAAATAATTTGTGACTTTATAATATTTGTCAATATCAAATAGACATTATTTCTTTTCAAAAATAATTTAATCTTTTAAATAAAGTTTAGAATCATTTGTCAAGTTGGTCGGGAATGTATTGCCTTTATAGAATAATTTTCATTGAATCAACTGCTTCAAAGTTCTAAATATTTTTTAAAAATTAAATCTTTTTTTCCTCAGAAAACAGGTTTAAGTTTTTATTCCTTAATGGCATACACATTACCTGATCACTCCTAGGGATTTTTAAATATTTTTGATGTGAGTTTTTTTTTTTTTTTTTTTAACTACATTTTCTAACTGGTTAATTTGTACTCTTTGTTCTTTAAAAATTAATTTTATCTGCAGGTGAGAGAATGAATGAAATAGTGAACAAACATGTATGTCTGTGTTAGGGCCATTTGCAAGTAACTGCTTTTATATATTCAGATATATAATCTGACCCAATATACATATAGACTGTATGAAATAAACATGCATGGAAAATTAGAAGCTACCATGTCTTTGCTCTGATTGTTTTTTGCCTGTCCCTGACTCAAGAGGTTTGAAATGTCTGATATAATTTTAGAAAGAGTGTAAAATATTTAGAAATAAGTTGTTGTTTTTTTAAAAAAGAAATAAGTATTAATAAGTACTTTGCAAATAATTTCATTAATCTGAGCATCTAATCCTTAATGCTAAATTATAGTAGGTATTAGTGATGTTCTTAATTAAACAACATAACTATTTTCTTCTTGCAGATTTCAGAGACAAATGTCTGAACCCTGCCACCCCTTCCCTCCTCAGTCGGGAGTTCCTGGAGATAATCGCCCCACTTACCACCGGCAAATGTCAGAACCTATTGTCCCTGCAGCTCCCCCACCCCCTCAGGGATTCAAACAAGAATACCATGACCCGCTCTATGAACATGGGGTCCCAGGCATGCCAGGCCCCCCAGCACATGGGTTCCAGTCACCAATGGGAATCAAGCAGGAGCCCCGGGATTACTGCGTTGATTCAGGTTAGTATGAAGTCATGCCATTTCTGTCTTAATTTTCTCATTCATCTTTCTGGGCATTATTGAATGTCTTCTATGTACAGGGCTTTGGGGAATAGTTTTATAAAATCTGCCCTCAGAGAACTTAGGAGTTAATAAAGCAGACATGTTTATGCATAACCGAATACAAAACAAAACACGAAAGCCATGCAAATGGTAGGAAGCACAGGAGGCATTTAAAAGTGGTCAGTACACCTCTGAGGCCAAGCCTGAAGATTGCTGGAGGTTCAGTCTCGATGATGCTCTTTTTTAAGACCTATTATCTTAGGGTCGCAGGACACAGGAAATATTATTTTTGCATTTTAGTCCTGTCCCTAGTTCCATGGCTTTCTTTTTGAATACAACAGACTCAAACTTTCAACATAAGAATTAGGAAGCAAGCCCACATATAGGATGGGATTTTTTCTATTCTTGAAATGAATGATGCTCCAAGAAAGCACCTGATATGTCATAGCTCTATGGGGTGCTGGGTACACCATGGAAAAGGTGTCCTATTGTTTGCTTCATGGGATTCACTGCTCTATTGCATTGCTTTCACCTGGGAAAGTTCCTGTGTCCTTCAGCAGCTGCTGGTGTACAGGGAGAGGTACAGCACATTTGAGTGCCTGTTATTTGGTCATGGGTTACTACCGTCTAGAACCTTAAGCATGTCAAGAGTTTAAGCTGTACTTGGGGCCCTCCTGTCTCCCTTCCCCACACACACACTCATTCACTGATTACATATCTTATAGGCCTGGCTTATTAAATGAGATTGTTGGGGGAAAGGAGAGTTGGATTGCAGCTTGCACATTTAGAAACTATTTCCACTGATCTTTTTTTCCTCTTTCAGAAATGACTGAATTTTTTCACTTTTTTTGCAGTTGGTGCTAAAGGAATTTAAGGGTGGTGGGTAGGTTTTCAGCCTTCTCTGGGCGTGGTTTTCTTGAAGACCCTGGGGAGGGCAGTGTGTACTGGAATGGCTTTTGCAAATGTAATAGAATGTAGAATTTACTCTTGGCTTTTTGTGAGATAATACATAGGTTGCTAAATTCAGACAGAAATTGGTTATGGGAAAGGCTGGGGAGGTAAGCAGAAAGGAGGCATTTGTTGCTTTATGATAGAAAAATCACCAAGTGTAGGAATTGATAGCTTGTAAAATTTCTGCTGGCATCTCTCCTGAAGGCTTTGATGTGTTATTCTCAGGAGTAGGCATGACCAGCAACATTATTCCTTTGGGATTGAGATTTAGTCTGTCCTGGTGGGTTTTCTACTCTACCCTACTCCCTTACATCAACACACTCAGCAGATGTTACCATATCTGTAATTCTTTGATCTGAGTGGTGTTCCTGGCATGTAGGCTTGTCCTACATGGGCACAACTCAGCTCACTGTCTTTTATCTCAGTGGACACCTTGATGGCGTGACGCCAGAAGAAGAGATCACTTATACATAGGTTTCATTTTAACAGTTCCAGCATGGTGAAAATGTACATGCCAAGCCCACTCCTGCCAGTACTTGTCCTAGCTTCATTGCTTCAGATCCTCTAATCTCTTTGGCCTAAAAATACCTCACTTCTTGCAGCAGAATTAGATGTGACCATCAGCCGTAAAGAAGAGCAAATTCGGAAGATCTAAAGTGACCCTCCTCCCCCTCCAAACCCCAAAGCCATGGAGTCATTAAAGGCAGTAGGCCAAGCTTGGCCTTTTAAGAGGCAATTTCTCCTACCATTAACTCTCTCATCAGGTTTGGTGTTAAACTAATTTCTAAAATGAGCAAGTTGTGAGAACGAGGCATCATTTTTTTCTCTCAGTTCTCTTGATTAGGAGTCACGAGACCTACTTTCAGATAGTGGGTTCTGTAGTGTTTTCCATGTTGCTTAGTAGAGTGGTACCTCTTTCCCAGGACAAGGCCAGAAAGCCCTGAAAGGTTTAGGGGCTTGACTACAGAGCCACAGATCAACTGCTGTGCTGATTCCACCTGCAGAAATTTGACCAGAGTGTGTATGCCTGTGTTTCTCTTCCAGAAGTGCCTAACTGCCAGTCGTCCTATATGAGAGGGGGGTATTTCTCCAGCAGCCATGAAGGTAAGTAGCTTTAAAAAAAAAAAATTCAGGGAAGCTGAAAATTGCTCAGTTTCCAGGCTAAGATTTGAGATCATAGGGTAAACCTTCCTTCGCTCATGAATATGAGAGCTGATTGAGCATAATCTTCAGTTACACAGGGCTTGAGGCACGCTCCTGAGCACTGTGAGGGCCACCATCATTTTCAGTGGCAATGACCCTGACTTTGAAGAGTTCAGGGAATAATATGAAGAAAGAAGGAAAAAAAAGCACCCTGGTTTCCACATTTCCATACAAGGAGGTTGTATAGCTGTATGTAACTCTATCGGCCTAAGCTGGAACTTAGGAATTTTGTCATGACTTGAGATAGTAGGTTCAGGACTTCTCTTCTGACCATTGGCAGGCAGGGATGCTAACCACTATATTAATGAGGAGCTGTTTCTTCTGAACGTTGAAACAGGGAGGGTTTTTTTCTAGAACTTCCCCAGAAGTTGGTCTTATTTTCTGTCCTGTTCATCTCTCCATAAATATCTAAAGCAGTGATTCTCCAAACCCATGGCATCAGCTTCACCTGGAATTTGTTAGAAATGTATATTCTCAGGACCCACCCTAGACCTACTGAATAAGAAACACCCAGCCTGGGGATCTGATGCACACTCAAGTCTCAGCCCTGCTGTAGAGGGTCTTAGCTTTGGCTCTACATTAGAATAGTCTGGGGAGCTTTTAAAACATGTCATGTCCAGGCTTCACCCAGAGCAATTAAATCAGAAATTTGGGACCCAGAGGTTGGTAGTTTCTAAAGCTCAGGCAAGTCTAGTGTGCATCTCAAAATGACAACCACTCTTCTCTAGTTTTTAGAGGATGGTTGAAAGAACTGATAAAACCAGCACTATGAAGCATTGTTTGATTTTTGTTACTGGTTCACAAAAGTAGTTTCAGTCAGTAGCTTCTCACTGACTTGGGTAGAGTGGAGACCAAATGCACTGAGCACTGGGGATATTCTGGGTGTCCAGGCCTGGGAAGGAAGGGCTATCTCCTGGACCTCTTTCTGTGGTGGGCACAGCTGTGTGGGGCTCTCTTCCAGGTTCCCGGATGTTTCTACAGAGGCAATTGATGTCTGCAGCAGGCAAACTAAGGGAGTGGTGGATAAGAGGGAGGAAAACATTTTGCTTAATTACAACATTTAGAAAGGAGCATGCTCTTAAAGGAAATATTTTTAGTAAGGCATTGGGCTGCTTACTACACACAGTGTTTGGCGAGTTTGTATGTTCTTTGCCATCCTCTTTCCCATTCCTTTCCCTGCCCCCACACACAGCGAATTTCATTTCAAAGAGACTTGCATTCTTGCTTGCTCTAAATTACTCTGACATGGTTTTCCTCTCTGTATATAGGCTGACCACAGATGCCAGTGAAACAAGTGTTTCTGATTGGTATCTGTGATTACTAAGATAGCCATCCTGACGTTCACCTGGACTCTGCATACTGTTACTGTTTCGGCTCTCATTTCTACTTTCTCCTCTTAACAGGTCCTTCCTTCCTGCCACCTTTATTTGAGTGATTAGATAGCTGTGGCCACAACTGATGTAACTGCTGGCGCAAATTCAACTGACTTTAATTTCACTTAAACCAACAGCATCTTCCAGATGTTTAAGAGAACCACATGTGGCGATAACTAGAAACCACAAAATACATCAAAACGATACTCATGGGCAGGCCTTCATCTGATTAGTTTGAAAACCAAACCTAGAACATAATCTAGATTTATATTTTTCCCTATAGCCTATGACTGTATTATCTTTACCTTAGAGGAAGAAAAACTCTAAAAATAACACAGCACATTTAACAGATGTGTGAGCTTTGAAGTAGTATACTTAAAGTGACTATAATAAGGGCATTTCAGCATTACTGGAGTTGTCAAAATCCATATGGAAAGTCAGGAAATTTAATTTTCTGGCAGTCAAGGCAAAAAGCATGAAGCATGATGGAGTAAGTCATTCTTGTTGATACAAAATATAACAGTTTGTCATAAAACTCAGTTTTCTAGTATCAAATGGGAAAATAAATTTATCATAGGAGTCACTGAATCCATGACTTAAAAGTTAGAGTAGTACAGTAGTCCCTCTATATCACAGCCTCACTGTGTCGCGGGATTTTTTTAAAATATTTAATTATTTATCGCAGATTTTTGGCTATATCATGGGATTTTGTGGTACTGTATACGTACGTTGTTAAAGTTACGTAGGTTTAAGAGTGTAGAATATGTTTAAGAACATAAGCAGTGTTTATAAAAGAGTGGAAAAGGTTAATAAGGGAATGGGAATGGTTTATAAGTGTGTGGGAAGGGTTTTAAAGCCTTAAAATATATATAAATACTAAAATAAATGTAAGGTTCCTACTTCGCGGATTTTCACCTATTGCAGTGGGGTCTAGAACGTAATACCCGCAATAAGTGAGGGAATACTGTATTCTTAAATCTTTTTTTTTTTTTTTTTTCACTGTGTGGTTGCCTCTCACTCACACCCCCAACTGGGGACCTGACGTGCAACCTAGTCATGTGCCCTGACTGGGAATTGAACCAGCGACAGTTGGCTCGCAGGCCAACGCTCAATCCACTGAGCCACAGCAGCCAGGGCTTTGTATTCTTAAATCTTCTAATGGAGACTATACATTCTCTCATTTAAATATTTATTGAGCTCTTGTTATGTACTAGGTGCTATGAGGATACTAAGATACTCAGAACATGGTCCTTATCCTTAAGGAATTTAGAATCCATGAGAGAATATAATATAAAGCTCTCACATTATCCAATTAATTTCCTAATAGTACTTATCCCAATGTGCAATTAACTATCTTAACTTTTTTTAACTATTGTTTATTGCACACATCACCAGGACCTATCCTTGGCACTCTGGTGTAAACATAAATAGGTCCATGGAGCAGAATATATATTAACTCATTAAATTTTTACAACCCTATAATGTAGGACTTATTATCTTCCCCAGTTTTCAGATGAGGAAACTGGAGCACAGAGAAATTAATTAACTTATTCAAGGTCACACAGCTAATCTAGGTCCGTCAGTCTGGTTCCATGGCCCACACTCTTTTCTTTTTCTTTTTTAATCCTTACCCAAGGATATGTTTATTGACTTACGAGAGAGAAGAAAGGAGGGAAGCGGGAAGAGAGAGAGAGACAGAAACATTGATATGAGAGAAACATCGATTGGTTGCCCCATCTGGGGATTGAACCTGCCCAACCCAGGCAGGGCCCATACTCTTTAATGTCTGATACTCCACCGTGTCTTATTTCTTTTTTTCCCCTACTTTATTGTTTGTCTTCACTAGTTGGGATGCAGGCTCCGTGAGAGCAAGCACCGAGTCTGTATTCTTCTCATTGTCTACCTCCTTCTATCACTGTTCCTTGCAAAAATATTTTTGAATTAAATAATAAAAAAGTGACAATAAAATATACATCCTTTCAGGTAGTTAACCAGAGAAATAGTGCTTGGAGTTGAGGAAACAAAAATGAAAAATACAAACCTCAAAACAATCTGTTTCCTTTAAGTTGGGCAATGTTCTCCCAGTTCCAGTCCTCTTAAAAATTGTGCTGGTCTTGCCAAGAACTTATCTGGGCTGACCATGAAGAACAGCAGATTGTTTCTTGGCACCTTTACCTGTGGATTTTTCAAGTTATAGCAAATCCCTCTTAAGATCTAATGATAGCCCTTCACTGCAGAGTGTCTTCTCCTGTCTGTCCCTTCTGCATACCCAACACACATACACGTGTACTACACACCAGATAAATGGACCAGAGAACTGAGCACAGGGAGCATCATTTACCAGAGAGGAGCTTCTGGTGCCTTCTCCTGAGAAGTGTGCTGGTAAGGGAGAGTGCACTAGAGTGCTTACACGTGAAGTGGGCTAGACCACAGAGAAGGATGTGGTCCCATCAAGCCTGTCTGTTATCTGGCTTTGATTTGAACCGTTGGTCTTGTCAGGGTGCCTGGTGACATGATGTTGTATATTCAGGGTTTGTGGATAGCGAATGTCAGGCCATCCTTCCTTCTTCCTGACCCCTTTCACGTTTTGCCCTAGCTTCCTTTCATTTCCACTTACATGTGTTTGTTGTTGGACCAGTCAGTTCCCCTTTCTTGATTTCTGTTTTGTTACGAATAAGTTTTATTGCTAGAAAGTCTCTTCAGATTCCTTCCACTGTGTCTGGTAGTAATAAATCCAGCCTGCTTTTAAAGTTATTCCTCATTGTAATCCTCCACAGGCTCAAGTGTTTACTCATTTTGGCAACCTTCTCTCCTCTCCAAGCTCTTTCATAATTGAATGCAGTATGTAGGCAGCCTAGTCAAGTTGTAAGGAAGGTTGAAAATGGCAAGACTATGTACAGATCAACCAAATCTATGCAGCTAGGCCACCTGAAATAGATGAGATGTCTTTTCAGATATAAAGGTCTTAGTAACAGCAACACTGATCCATACAGACATCATAAGCAAGATGTGAAGGAACTTACTGGTGACTCAGTGCTTCCCTGCAGTCTTAGCTCTAATAGCAGGAATTGATGCCGCTCTGACTGAGGCTTGGGTGATTAGATCAGAACTCAGCTGCCTAAGTCATTCTGAAGTCCCCAAAATTCATTCTGGCATAGATATTGCAGTGAGTAGGGGTTAGGACCCGAAATGGTAGAATCCCATTTTAGTTCATAAGTCCAGAGTTTTAGTAGAACATAGAATTTGTTAAGCAAGTTGTTCTTTCTTTTTAAATTGTCCTTCAGGTTTTTCATATGAAAAAGATCCCCGGTTATACTTTGATGACACTTGTGTTGTTCCCGAGAGACTGGAAGGTAAGTAGCCCCATCCAGTTTATTGCTGAGCTGGAGGGTTGGCGATACCAGATCACCTCCATCAGTCTTACATCAAATTGGCATTAACTCTGTTATACCTGAAACTTAAGACTAAAGTATTACATATGTCTCTTTGTCCCAAACAGGCAAAGTCAAACAAGAGCCCACCATGTATCGTGAGGGGCCCCCTTACCAGAGGCGAGGTTCCCTTCAGCTGTGGCAGTTCCTGGTTACCCTTCTTGATGACCCAGCCAATGCCCACTTCATTGCCTGGACAGGCCGAGGCATGGAATTCAAGCTGATAGAACCTGAGGAGGTGAGCACTGAATGTGATGATGATGATAATGATGATGATGATGATGATGATGATGATGATGATGATGTTTGTTCTACTTTTCTCCACGGAGGCTTTTTACTGTGTTAAATACAGTCTTGTCGTTCAGATTCTGGCCTGGTAAGTGGGCTTGGCAGTGCCTAACCCTTCCTATTAATAGGACAGTTTACGATTCATGGATGGGCAGAGTTCTCCACTATACAATAGAGTACATAAAAAAGTAACAGTTCTGCAAAGTCTGGGGAGTGAGGCCATAAAGACTTGTATCTGAATAGGATCTGGTTTCCCTCTTGGAAAGTCTTTTTTCCAAGTGTTGTTTCAGTGATAAATTTGTTTTCGTGTTAGCCGTCATATGTCATAGCCTATATATAAGGCTACAGAACATTTGTATGACACTTTGGTAATATATTATAGGATGCAACTACCCAGCGACATATTTCAAATGGCTCTAACCCAAAGAATTAAAATTATCAGAGATAGGTCAATATTATGAGCTTAGATTTTTTTTAAGTGTATTATGTGACACCACAGTAATTGAGAGATGACACAAACCTTCGTTATTTTTTTCATAGAAAAAGAAATATTATTAACGTTGTTACTGCCTGTTTACCCAGAACTATTGACAAAAAGGCCTATAGACAGAACCAGTACCATTTCTTTAATGGAGAAGACACGTCATAAAACACCTTTCCTGAATATCACATAACAAAGTAAATGAAATTAGGCTCTCAGTTTGACATACTCCAAAGGAATTGATTTTGAATTTCTATTTGATTTAGAATCTAGAGAGATTATAAATGAAAAAGAAATAGCCCTGAAAATCTGACATATGCTCCTTTTAGTAGCATGTACTTAGGTTTTATATATTAAACCAACAGAGCAAATGGTATCTTTGGATTATGTGTAATTGAAAATAGAAGACATTTGAGCAAGAACTGCAGTTTTAAATGTTATTCCATTAATTCCAAGGCTCACATTAGCACACTAAGGGGATAAGTCGGTATTAGGGTTAACAGCAGGAGGTAACAACCTGGCATTTGGTTTGGAAGAAGAAAATGGTCCGAAAGCTAAGAGGAGACTATGTGGATTGGAGGCAGTTATAATTGGAGATTTACATATGGTGTTCCTTATCTTGTATCATTCATGAAACTGGAAATATGTCAACATCCCATACTGTAAACAGTTCCTGTTAAGACTCAATCTACCTTCAAAGCCAGAGTTTGGTAGTGTTGTGTTTTTCTAAGCATTTCTTTATGGCTAAGTTGTGTAGCAGTGAAGCCATGTTATAGGCTTGCAGCCGTGCTGGAGAGCCATTGGTCCCACATTCTTTTCCTCATAACCAGCCTAGTTTATGTGACACTTGAGAAAACTGTGTCGCCTAGACTTACTGAGGCTTTTTGAAAGTAAATCTGTCATGTGGGCAGCCCTTATTGATTTATCCTGTTTCACAAACAGGAGCTTTTATTACTTTATTGCCGTTGCCTGAGGCCTAAGCACAGGCTGTACAGCTGCAGGTAAACCTGGTTATGACCCTTTGTAAAGTTGTTATTGAATCTTGTGCTCTCCTACCAGTGGTAAAGAAAACGATGAACAGATGGCAAAGGGCCCCTGCTTTCTTACTTAATAAAGAAACTAATATTAACCCAGAATGCTCATAAATGCCAAGTGTCCCAAGTCATGTGACAGGCCTGTGGTGGCCTTGAGCCTCCCTCGGCTGATTGGACAGCTTCCTTTTTTCAGGAAGTACTTCTTTTCACCCCACCTTGACATCCCCACGCACTCCATGAACTCTGAATGTTCATTCTCTTCATCCAGGATGGTTCTGTTCATCCTGTGCACTTTATCCTCAGGATATGCAGCATTTGTTGTTTTTCTTCCACTCTACTCCTTGCGGGGTCCTTGTCTTGTTCATGTCAGGAAGATACCAACTCCTTGAAAAAGCTGTAAGAAGTAGTCATTGCTTGAAGGGTGAAGTGAAGGAGGAAGCTGTTTGGGACGTAATTGTAGGCAGCTGTGTGGCTGAGTAGTGCACTCTGGGTAATTATCCATAATATCCATTACACTGTGCATGGAAATTGTGGTTTTAGAACTGCGTTTTGGCAGGCTCCCTAATCAAATGTCTTTTGATAGTCATCCAGCTTAGCACCCTCTCAATTATGACTGACTCGGCTTTAATCTGGAGCCATTTTAACTGTGAATCTGCATTAATGAATATTTTGGGGGTAGGGTTGTTTGTTGAACATGTGGCAGATAACTGATGCCATGGGGAGGTGTAAAAGGACGGGCTGCAGAGCCATTCCC
Organism: Furipterus horrens; assembly: GCF_987537825.1. Classification (NCBI taxonomy): domain Eukaryota; kingdom Metazoa; phylum Chordata; class Mammalia; order Chiroptera; family Furipteridae; genus Furipterus; species Furipterus horrens. Next base: position 46,754,251 of record NW_028327171.1, on the reverse strand, counting down.
TGTCCTGTGGCTGCTCTCTTGAAAAGGGAGGAAAAGATATGTGGATTTTTTTAACTCCTTCAGCCTCCATCCTCAAGAAGCCTGCTATCAAAGTAACGACTGGGAAAGATGAAAGGCAGAAAGAGCTGGTAACAAACCATTGCCTGCTCCCCTCACCCCAGAAATGAGGCAGCCCTAATTTCCAGCTGCTCCGCAGTTGTGCTGCATTATGCATTACTGTAGAAGGAGCAGCCCTAGTGAGAGCTACTGAATCACAGGGCCCTGGCCCAAGAGGATGAGTCAGTAACTATGGCCACCACAGATGCTTTGAAGCCTGCATATACAAAACCTCTCCACTAAGCTATTGCATAAGCAAGTGACAGCAAAGAGAGGTTGTGGCTGAAGTGGAAGAATATTCAAGAATTGTTTTTCACCACTAAATATAGTAAAATGGTGAGGCTGAGCTTCTTTTAAGGGCCCTTACATCACTGGTGGTTGACAGTAGTTTAAGTACAATTTCATAGTGTCATTTCTCTTGAACAGAGTAGAAGGACATAATTAGTTTTGCAGGTTTCCTTTTATACCACTGTTTCCACATGTAATTTTTGGTTAATTTTGCCCTTTTGATTATTTCAAAGATAGATAGAGTTGAATGAGTGCATTATGGAGAAAGGAGGAGACCCAGGGACACTGTGTGTGCCATAGCGGCATGAAGTAAACAAATGGAAAGTTAACTTTCACACGATTTCTTGCAAGGCAGAGCGAAATCATGGCTATTAAATTATTCTAATGTAATTAGGACAGATGCATTCCTCCTTACTTATCAGATCATTTCTGGTGTTTATTAAAGGTCATTTTAAAGTCCTGAATTCAGATGTTGTTTTTATTCTGCCCAAATAGTTTAAGCAAAATGCTGTTTTATGATCTACTCCTCCTGTTTCCCATTCCATATTTAACACTTGGTTTTTTAAATATCAAAGGAAGATAGTTATTTTTGTTTTCTTGTTTTTTGTTTTTGAGTTTCCAAAACTGACTTAGCATGTTCAAAACATGACCCCTGGTTTACATACATTTGAAGACCTCTGAGAAGACTCACATTTCCAGGGGTGTTCTTTTCCTCCCTTGACACAGTCATCTCAGTCATCTTTATAAATAGGATTTGGGTTGTTGAGAATCTTGAGAACAGAAAGTGCTTAGCTTCCTGACAATTGGGAAAACTCTACTAGGAAGTTTTCTGGCTCTAAGGCTTCTTTGCCCAAAGCTCCACCTACTCCTCCCCATCACTGCACCTCAGGTGGACTGGGTGGGTATAATGCACTTCAGAACTGTTTGGGAAATCCTGTTAATTTTTCATTAAGTGGATAATGGTGCTGCATGTTTTAATGTCCATTCTGCAAGCCTGCTGGGAGCAGGGTATTGGATGGCAGCAGGCTGAAATGATCTGATTCCCCCTTATTCCATGAGCTGCAATAAGTAAACATCTCCCAGCCCCTCTCCAATCTTATTAGAATTGAACTTTCACTCTGCTGGCCCATTAGCAACTCACTAGTGTGTTTCTAATATTTCAAGAATGACCTTTCTAATTATTCCTTATTGACTGCTACAGAAACCATAGCACTTAATGGCAACATGTTAATGGTCTATGGGTATTGGTCAATAATTCATATGTGGAGAAACAGTAGAGAGCCTGCTTCCTCTGGGACATTAGCCAAGCCCTCTGTAATCTTACAGTACTAGTATTCTTCCACCTCTAGGTCTCACCTCTTAGCAGCTGTTAATGTTTAGTCTTGAGGGAATTAAATGCTTTTCCTTCCAGGTGAGGGAAATAAAGCATTGAACAGAGCTGTCAGGTTACAGAATTGGCTCTCCTGGGATTGGGAGAAAACCACTAGGCCCAAGAAATCAGTTTCCATTGTTTTTATGTCTCTTCAGGTTGCTCGGCGTTGGGGCATCCAGAAGAACCGGCCAGCCATGAACTATGACAAGCTCAGCCGCTCTCTACGCTATTACTATGAAAAGGGCATCATGCAGAAGGTGAACAGTTACGCGAGACACTTAGACCCCTCTGACCACTTTCAAAGATAACGTCAAGGGCTTCTGTAATAAGATTGTTTATAATGGTTCACTGGAGAAAATGTTAGCCTCCTAAGTGATTCTGTGGTAGGAAAAAGCCTTAGAAAAGCAAACTTAAGACAAGAGTCAAATGAAATGTTAAGAGTAACTATAAAGCTCTTGAGTGTACATGAAAACCAGAGGTTGTAGGTGGAACATACCATTGGAAAATTAGGCTCCTTTGCTTTGCTTAACTGCCTCTAATTATGAAAATGCCCAGACATTTAGGCTAACTGTTGTATCCGTAAAGGAGCATGCCCAATATCTGTCCTGCTCTGTCCTTTGCCACAACACTTTGCTACCCCCACCCCACTGCTCTCAGGAAGGGCTGTGTGGGACCCTCATGTGTGCTATGCAGACCTCCACTCTGACAAGAGTTTCATTGACATGTTTAGTTGTTATAACATCTAGACCTCCAAGTATGTTGGTTTAATATTCTCAAAAGTGTTAGAGAAGTAAGAAAATCTTATTTCTCTTTTAGAACCTATAGAAACTGGAACTCAAGTTAAAATCCTAAGGTTTGTAAAATGACAACAGAATCACCTGGTAGCAGGTTGTAGAATAAAGGATGAAGTGTATTTTGAGGAAAACAGTACAAAATCTTTATTGGAATAGATGTGAAAGTCCACAATCTTAAAATTCTATAGATAAGCAAAAGATGGGAATAACAAATCTTTGATTGATCTTTCTTAGCCACCTGATTTTACTCTGTACCCAGATTCTGGCATTTCCATATTTAGACAGTCTACATGGTGGTAGCTGCTAAGATGCATTTGGCAGAAGCATGTGATTATTGCTGCTGAGCACTTGTCTACACTAAAGCCAGGTTGACCTTTTTCATAGGTAGGTGGTAATGTGACCCCATATTCCAGTTAACACCTTAAAAAATAAACTTTTCGTGAATGGTCTTCCGGATAAAATCCAGACTTTTAAGTGCTTTATATGGACTCTAAGGCCATTTCCAATCTGGGCACCATTTAATTCCCATTTCCTCACTCATACTTGACTGCTTTGCATAGCTATCTTTCTCTTAATTAATGTAGTATTTATTTACCAAAGGCTACATATCACATTCATGTAAGTTATTGCATATTATAAAATGAAAAACACACCTATTACACTACCATCCTACTTAAGAACAAGAACATTTCTAGTGTCTTCATGACCTGGCCAGCTTCTCTTTGTTTTCTATTTCAGTAATCACCTTTTCACTCCCAAGAATCTGAGTTTTCAGGCTGAGTTACATGGTCCCCCTTTCTGCTCCTTTTAGCACCTGCACTCACCTCTGTAAATGCCCTTCTCTCTGTATTGTAAATTCCTCCATTACTTGTTGCATCTTCCGCAGGAGTATAAGTGCCTTTGGGCAGAACTGGGATTTAATGTCAGTGCTTGGCACAGAGTTAATAGATACACCATAGGATGGGAGGTCACCCTCTTCCCTATATCCCCCCTTTTTAAAGGTACAATTTAGTGGTTCTTAGTATATTCCCAGAGTTGTGTAGCTGTCACCACAATCAATTTTAGAACACTTTATCACCCCAAAAAGAAATCTCAAATCCATTAGTAGTCACTTCCCATTTTCCTTAAATCCTCACACATACACACACACACCTTTTTAGTGTTAATATTATCAGTTGACTCCTAAGTTCAGAGAAGAGAGTCATTATTCATTTACTTTTCTCAACTCTTAACTCCAATCTGAGGGAATATAACCAAGACACAATAACTTGAACTGACAGCAATGAGTTGTCTCTATGGCTAGTTCCTAGGTTTTCTAAGGAACTAGAAGAGAACTTTATTTCTGAGATTAAAACAAGCAGAGTACAGGAAGGGACTAGAATAAAGCTTGGGTGGGTTCAAATCCTAACATTCCCATTTATTAGTTGTGTGCTTTGAGGTAAATCACTTCACCTCCCAAAGCCACTATTTCCAATACAAATGGAGATGATAATCCCTGCTCTAATCTTACAATCTAATATATGTGAGAATGTTCCAGAAAAAAATAATGTGCTATTCATTATAAGAGATTAGTGTTTGTGTGTGTGTGTGTGTGTGTGTGTGTGTGTAACCTGTGAGTAAATGAGAATTAAATAAAAGGTGAATAGCAGCATGCCAGTGTGGAGAGGGACTTAGAAAAGCTATAGCCCCACACCCTTGGTTTTTGAAAGGATCAGTCATTGAGGTTTACAGACGTTAAAGACTTGTTAATGACCACTGTAAGACTGGAAGCCATCCACTTTTGGCTTCTGATCTGGTATTATTTCCACTATGTCCTCCTGCCTCACTCTTCCACCTATGAACTGACTCTTGAAGTGGGGAACAAGAGATTTAATGTAAAATTGTGGCTTAGAAAAACTAAGTGGTGATGGTTGATTGTATATGTCTGCCACTCTTAAGACTGGCGTGGTGAAAATGCTAATCATCCAGTGTCCTACACACAGCCCTGGTTTGTAGTGTTTGAGTTCTAAGGAACACTGGTGCAGACCCCCATCTTCTGGTGACTGGACATAGAGTGTCCCCACAAAATAAGCTTTAATACCTGCTAGCGTAATTATTTTATTACCTCCACAACCTGCTACTATAACAACGGACTTCCTAAACTCATGATTTGGAAGCAAAGCCATATTTCTACAATCTAAAAGATTTTAGAAAAACAACAGAATGACTGAAGTGCAGGATAAATTCTCAATGTTTTGAGTTTTGGGGTCTAAAATGTTTATTGGTAATTTGAGCCACTTTCCCTTGCCCCCTCTGCATTATCTGAGTGAAGCTGATGATCAGGTTTGGTTTCTGGAGGAATGTGTCCTCTTGTACTGATGCTCATCAGTACACCATGAGACCTTTTGGTGCTAATGATATTATAATGCATAAAACCCATATAAATTAGCTGTCAGTCCCTTTGTGTGACAGAACCATGGAATGAGTAATTTAAAACTACAGGTAAGCCAAGAAGCAATTCTCGTTAGCTTTAGAATAAACTTAAAATTTCCACTTAGGCTCTCTGATCAAATTCCTAGCCCTTCAAAATAACAAAGAATAACAAAGCTTACTGTGGAGACTGAACGTTGGAGGGGCCTGAAGTCACAGCCTGGCCTCGGCTTTGCACCTTTCAATCCTCATACCTTCTGCTTAACACCAAGCACCAGCCTAAGCATGCCCGTTCTTTCTGAGCTGTGACGAGAAGACAGTGAGGGGTTTCTTCTAAAAGAGCCTGTCTAGTATGAATTTGAAATTCAAATATCTCAACTGCTGAGCTGTGGTGCCAACACACTTGGTAGGTAACAGGTCCCCAAGATTTATCAAAATAAATCTGAATGGTTTGGATAATCAGTTACTGACAAACCTCCTTCAGTCCTTGGCTTCCTGAGAGCTTGGTGACGTACAGATATCTCATCATTCTTCCCTTGGTCCCCACCATGACCCACCAGCTGGACCTTAGTAGGTGTGTTTTCTCTCTCAGGTGGCCGGGGAGCGATATGTCTACAAATTTGTCTGTGACCCAGATGCCCTTTTCTCCATGGCCTTCCCTGACAACCAGCGTCCGTTCCTGAAAGCAGAGTCCGAGTGCCACCTCAGTGAGGAGGACACCCTGCCACTGACCCACTTTGAAGACAGCCCTGCTTACCTCCTGGACATGGATCGCTGCAGCAGCCTACCCTACGCTGAAGGCTTTGCTTACTAAGTTTCCGAGTGTCTGAGCAGCCAAACCCTAGAGCTAGCAGTTCCCATTCAGGCAAATGAGGGCAGTGGTTTTGTTTGTGTTTTTGGCTGTTTCTAAAGCTTGCCCTTTGAGTATTATCTGGAGAACTCAAGCTGTCTCTGGATTGGCACCCTTAAAGACTGATACCTTGGCTGGGGAGTGGGAACAGGGAGGGACAGAAAAACCACCAAAAGGCTGGTGCCTCAGCTCTGATCCTGACAAGGTTTCTGGGAAGAGATTGCAGTGGAGCCTCCTTCCCATGGACTGTTTAAGCAAAGCAATACCTTGTTCAGGTTAGTACCCACACACCGGGACAGAGTGCGCGACAATCTGCATTGGTCACGGACTGCTAAATGCCTTTACATAGAAGGGCTCTTGATTTGCACAATTTATTGAAAAAGAAATCACCAGCCCAAGGACAGTAGGTAGGCCCATTGGGGAGACTCAAACCATGAAGGGTTAAAAATATATCTTAAAATTTAAAGAGCTTGTCTAGCTCAATCTGAAATGTTTCCCCTTGGTCTAGAAAAAAGGGGGAGAGTCAGAACAGCTGTTACCCACTCCATGGTTCTCAAATAATAAACCATTGCTACTCTTGGGAACCTTCTGGCCATGTGTCACCAAGTAGAACAAGCCCCCTCTTTCTTCCCAGTCACATGGCTGTGTGTGGATGGCTTTAATTTTAGAAGGCTGATTAACACTTTTGACAGTATTTTGTTTTGCTTTGATTCGGGGGATTGTTTTGTTTTAGTGGTTGTTTTGGAAAAACAGTTTATAAACTGACTTTTGTAGTTTTGGTATTTAAAGTGAAAAAAAAACAAACCTTTTGGTAACTGTACTGCGTCCCTTAGATGGGGCAGTGCTGACTTATGAAGACGCTGCAGCTTAAAGGGGCTTTTTGGCGCTTCCCCTTAGCCACGTACAAGCCCACTTGATTGCCTGCTTTGTGCTTTCTGCACCAGACAGCCTGACAGAACATTTGCACCTGAGTTGTACATTTTTGAGGTGTGTGGGGCAGCCTGGACACACCACTTAGATCTTATGTGTATAGTTCCCCATGCTCTCTAATACGCCTTCCCTGGAAAGCAAATGTACATAATACATGTCATGTCCATTTGAAACCTGGTCACCTGGTGGGAGCCCTGGGGATTCTTCCCTGGTTATGACTGATGACAATGGCCATCTCATCCGTTCGTTTTGTTTTCCTTTTTCTTTAATTCTTGGACTTGAAATCCTGTGTAGGATTCCATAGGGTTTGAGACTTACGTGTGACACTGACAGGTAAAACAATGCTAGCATTTCAGTTTCCTGCCACCTTAAAAAACAGAAACAACAGAAAAAGCTTATCTAATTGCTGTATTTTACTGAAGAAGTTTTAAACAACCTGGCTAAAGCTATGTGAACGCTGAGCTCAAAGTAGAAGAGAAGTTCACTACAAAGTGGTAGTACCTTGCTGCCTGCGCTGCTGATAGCCTTCTGTGCTCCCTGCGACACTTAGCACATTAAGAATGACTGTGCTGCTGCTCTTCGCGTGTGACGGACATTGCTGGCTCGGCGAGGGTAAGACACGTGCTGGGAGTTGTTTTTCTGTTGATGAAGCGTTCCATGGTTTCCAAGGGTCCCCCTTCTGGCCAGCAGCACATTTGTGAAGAGGTTCACTAGGATAAGGGGTGTATTTTATAGCTATGGAAACAAGGTTTTCCTCCATTGGAAGCTAATTAGCCCACAAAGGTGTTGAGCCTAGAGCTTGGGCCTTAATTACATTGTACTCTAATCAAAGGACTCTTTTCAAACCATATTTATAGCTTTCTAACCTACAGATAGTCTGTTCATAGATGCATATTTTATCCCCAGCTGGCTAGAGATTTATTTGTTGTAAATGCTGTATAGGATTGGTTTTTCCTTTCTTTATTTACCCTGGTTTGGGTGTTTGAGTTTGTTTTTTCTTTTTAATGAATTTATGCTATCTTACCAAGAATGACAATAATCCTCGTAGCCTGAGCTCCCCTCCCTGCTATACCACTTGGCCTGTGCTGTCACGGGACGGAGGATGGAGGCATCACCGTGCATTCCCATCGGACTCATGCACCTCCTGGATGGTTTTGTTTCCGTGTGTGTTTGTTTTGTTTTGCTTCTTTTCCAGAGTGTGGAAAGTCTACAGTGCAGAAAGGCTTTCACCTGCCAGCTGATCTGAAAGACCTTACCCCGCGCAGGGCCGTATGCAACCTGCCAAGCTGCATTATATTCTGTACTGTGTACAATAAAGAAGTTTGCTTTCAGTTTACCAGGTGCCTGAAACCCGCCTCTTTCTTGCCCTCGCTAGTCTGATTTAAAAGCAAGCGGAAGCCATGTGGCTTTCTCTCTCTTTCTCTCACTGTCTCTCAACTGTTGAGCCTTATCAAGGACTGTGGGGTTGATAATAGTTTCGGTAACTTACCTAGAAATAGAGCACACAGCTGCTCTTTGGACTCACCTATTAAACTGGTTGAAAATTTGGTCGAAAGAGTGGAGGTAGAGAGTTCCTCTTCCCAGCCAGGGCTGAGCTGAGACCACCTACCTCCTCAAGCTCACCTACTCACCAACACTTACTGAGGGTTTTTTGAAGCATAGCTCATGTTTGGGTTCTGGGTCATGTGGAAAGATTCCGAACTAGGCCAGGACTTGGAGTTCCAGAATGATTCTAGCTCAGCCTCTTATATGGATACTTGGATAACCAGTAAGAACTTAGGTAAAAGTTTTACTAATAGTTGGTCCCTTGAGAGCAACAGCAGCAAAACCTAAGAAGATCTTGCCTGTTTTGTTTTTTCTAATCATGAAGGAGTAAAAATCTTCCAAACGTGCCTCTTTCTCACGGGTTCACTTGGAAAAAGTCTGGAAGAAAATTAAGCTTGCAGAGTTGTGTGCAGTGTTATGCCTTTTAGTGTTCTTATTTCATCCTTCTTCACCTTACCGTGGGCTTTTCAGGACTCCTGTTTCAGTGGAGAAATAAGTAGAGCCTTTTTTTAAAGCCTATAACAGAAGGCTTTCTGTAAGTTTATCTACTATCTCTCTCTGACCATTTTACAAGCCCTTAAGTGTAAAAACATCTGAGACCGATTCGGAGCACAGACGCTTGAATAAGAGCTTGTGAGGAATGAATGTCTGCCACACACATCCATTAGCTTGGACAGATTGAGATGCTTGGGGAGAAGGCAGGGGAGCCCAGGACAAAGTGAGCTCTGCCTCTCAGCTTTGCCACGATAAGGTTTTGACAATCAGCACCCCATTATTCACGGACTCATTATCCAGCCTGGGCCCAGACCCAGATCGTTAACCTAAGGCAGGAGGTCACCAAACACTGGGCTGCCCTAGTGCTGGGCGCTAGGATAAGGAAGCCCAGAAAATGTGAAGTTTACTCTTCATCGAGGTCCCTTTTCATGAGCCAAGCCAGGGAAACAATGCTTATTCAGTTGTTCAATGACAAAGAAGTAGTGTGAGGGCAAAAGAATGTGCTTTTGAGAGCCAGAGTATGTGCAGAATCTAAATTCTAATGCAGCTGGGACCAATGTAAACAAATGTGGAAGAAAAACACTCATGTTTCCAGTTGGTTGGAAACCTTGGACAGTTTGTTGCCCAGTGGTACAGGTGGCTGGAGCTCACTGTGTGGCCTCTCAAACACAAGCAAAAGGGGGGCGAAAATCAGTTCTGACATACATAATGTAAGCACTGATTTTATTCAGCGTAAGTATATTGTACTTAAAATAGGGGGTTGGGGTGAGAGTGCCACACAGAGAAGCCACTGAGTCCTTTATCTCAGCAAATAACACTAGTGGCCCATTCAGAAGGGCCCCCTGCATGACCAGCCTTTTTCTTAGCTTCTCCAACTTAAGAGCTGGCTCTACACCCAGCCCTGGGTTTGTTGACCTTGGCAGTGAACCTCACATAGCTAACCTTTGGATAGCACTTTACAGTTTACAGAGTACTTTTTCATTCCCATTATCTTTTTGGCAGGCTTTTCTAAATGGTAACACTTTGTTGAAACTGAATCTGAGAACACTCATGGCTGTTAGCCTCCAAAATTACTTTTTTGGAGTGTTCCTAGCAGCTACTCTGGAAAGAGGACTGGACACTACTGGGAGGAGGGACCTGGGTTCTGGCCCCAGCCCTGAGATTGATGGGATTAACTAGATGATCGCAGAGGGCCATCCTGACCTAAGTAAGCTCCTGAGTGGAAAATAGATTGTAGGGGAGCAAGACCAAGTACAGTAGTAGACGATTGCAGTAATCCAGGTGAAGTGATACAGTGGCTTGGTCCAGGACATAAGGAGGTCATAATCTGGATATATTTTTATGGTAGAGCCAATAGATTTTCCATGTGTAGAAACAAAGAAGCCAGTTGTAACTCCAAGGCTTTTCACCTGAGCATAAGCAAGTGTTGAAGTGGCCATTTACGGAGAAGAAAAAGACTGAGAAATAAAAATTGGGGGTAGAAGTAGGGGAAGAACAGGCATTCTGTTCGGGACATAGGAACTTTGAGATGCCTATTGTAAATCCAAATGGAAATGTCGATTGGATACGCAAGTCTGGAGTGCAATGGAGAGATCCAGGCTGGAAACAAATTAAAAGTGATCAATGTGTAAAAGAGTATTTAAAGCTGAGACTGGATGAGATTACTAAGGGAATAAGTATAAAATTTAAAAATTTCCAGGACTGAGTCCCGAGGTAGGAGAGATGAAGAGGAACCATCAGAGGAGCCTGAAAACCGGGCTAATGAAGTAGGAATAACCAGGAGGATATTTCCAGAAGAATGGAAAGACCAACTATGACAGATGCTTCTGATGTGTCAAGTAGGGTGAGGACTGGGGCTGAATTAGCAACATGGAGGTTATGGAATGCTTACACAAGCCATTTCCTTAGAGGGGGAAGAGAACAGACAGGACTGATTGATACAACTGGAATTCAAACGAGGTTTGAGTTTACTCTCATTGGGGGCAGGGGGCAGAGGAGGCTCTGTGATTCCAAAATTGTGAGTCTGAGTTCAGCCCAGCCTCTCACAAGCCCTTCCATTCTCACACTCTCAAAATATGAAAGGGGCTAGGAATCCATGCCAAGTAGCCTGCTCAGAAGGTATAGGGTGCATCCTTCCAGGATAAATAAGGATTAAGATGCTGTGGTTACCAGCTTTCCTATCACTATGGGACTCTATTCTTGATTTATGCTCAAAAATTTTTTTGAAATATCAAGTGTTTTCTAAATAACCTTTTCCCCATGTTACGCAATTAGCATATGTTCTTTGTAGAAAAACAGGGGGGCGGGAAGGGGGGAACACCATAGCCTAAATTTAAAACTATTCTGAAAACTCAACCTAGAGATCACAGTTAACACTTTACTATATATCTTTCCAAATGGCTCTTTCCTGTACTGTTCTTTCAATTTAAAAATGTCATATTTGTATCATACATAGTTTTGTAACATACTTTTTTTTTAAGTATATTTTATTGATTATGTTGTTACAGTAGTCCCAATTATTTTCCCCTTTGCTCCCCTCTGCCCAGCACCCCCCTTCCCCTTCCCCCAGCAATCCCACCTCCCTTAGTTCATGTCCATGGGTTGTGCGTATAAGTTCTTTGGCTTCACCCTTTCCTATATTATTCTTAACTTCCTCCTGTCTTATTTTGTACCAACCAATTATGCTTCTTGATCCCTGCACCATTTCCCCATTTCTCCCCCTTCCCCCTCCCAGCTGATAACCCTCCAAATGATCCCTATACCCATGATTCTGTTCCTATTCTGGTTTGCTTTGTTGGATTTTGTTTTTATTTTTTAGATTCAGTTGTTGATAGTTGTGAGTCTGTTGTCATTTTAGTGTTCATAATTTTGATATTCTTTTTCTTAAATAAGTCCCTTTAACATTTCATACAATAATGGCTTGGTGATAATGAACTCTTTTAGCTTTACTTTGTCTGGGAAGCATTTCATCTGCCCTTCCATTTCTAAATGATAGCTTTGCTGGGTAGAGTAATCCTGGTTTTAGGTCCTTGCTTTTCATCACATTGAATACTTCTTGCCAGTCCCTTCTTGCTCACAAAGTTTCTTTTAAGAAATCAGCTGATAGTCTTATAGGCACTGCTTTGTAGGTAACCTCTGCTTTTCTCTTGCTGCTTTTAAAATTCTTTATCTTTCACCTTTGGCATTTTAATGATGATGTGTCTTGGTGTGGTCCTTTTTAGGTCTAGCTTGTTTGGGACTCTGTGCTTCCTGGACTTGTATGTCTGTTTCCTTCACGAATTTGGGACGTTTCCCTTCATTATTTTTTTCGCATAAGCTTTCAATTTCTTGCTCTTCCTCTTCTACTTCTGACACCTCCATGATTCAGATGTTGGCACGTTTAAAGTTGTCCCAGAGGTTCCTAAGCCTCTCCTCATTTTTTAAAATTCTTGTTTCCTAATTCTATACTGGTTGACTTTTTTAGTTCCTTATGTTCCAAATCATTGATTTGAACTCGTTTCCTTCCCTTCACCATTGGTTTTGTGTGGATTTTCCTTCGTTTCACTTAGCATATCCTTCACTTTTTCCCTTATGCATTTGCCGTACTCAAGTATATCTGTCAAGCCTGAGGGCATCCTTATCGCCAGTGTTTTGAATTCTGCATCTGTTAGGTTGGCTATCTCTTTGTTAGGTTGGCTGTCTCATCGTCACTTAGTTCTCCCACTGTAACCTTGATCCATTCCCCCTTTTGGGCCATACTTCTCTGTCTTCTTACCTTGACAGACTCCTGTGTTTGTTTGCCTCTGTGTCTTAGGTAGAGCTGTCGCTCCTGTTACATTGTAAGGGGCTGAGCCTTAGGCATTCGTCAGTATAGGGTAACTCGTTTCACCACATTGTGGCACTGCATGTGGGGGAGGGATCTGAGAGGGAACAATGCCACTTGTCCAGCACTCCCCCCTTTTCTAGGAACTTCTCCCACTTCCGTATGGGACTGGTGCCTCTCCAGCTGTTGCCCTGGCCTTCATCTCCAGAGTGGGTGGGTCTGCAGATGTTCTAGGGCTGTGGGGGCCCTTCAAATAAGCGGACTTCACTGAGAAACCAGCAATCTCCTCCTCTGCCCCAACCCCCACTGGATTGCACAGTCAGAAGCAATGAGGTTTGATTTTCCCTGACTCTGGGACTGTGAGCTTCATGGTTTGGTCAGGAGCTGGGAACGCTCCCCAGGTGTCCCTCCCCACTTTTTAAAATGTGTGACTGCACTTTCCACCAGCCTGCCACTTCCACCGCTGCTGCCACCACCATACCATGTCTTTTCCACCCCAGCTCCGCCCCTCCTACCTGTCTGGATGAGTATTTCTTGTTTATATCTTTGTTTGTTGGACTTCATTGAGCTTGATTTTCTGGAACTTCTGGTTTTCTCTAGTTTTGAGGTAGTTGTATTCCTCTTAGTTGTGGAGGGAGACCCAGCATGTCTGTCTAGGCCTCCATCTTGGCCGGAAGTCCTGTAA